>NC_039274.1:31024124-31624124 GCF_003368295.1 Carassius auratus
AAAAAGAATGTGTTCATCAGTAGTTGATATAATGTTAAAACACTTCTTAAACCTGATATTATTTTTGTAAATCAGTGGTCAAATGCTGTGTGGCTACCTGACTATTGACTGGTCTTTGTGTGAATGTCCACAAAACTGGAAGATTTTCTGAGTGTATACTGTATAAGGGACAGGCTATTTTAGAAAGTAATTTTCAAAATATGAAAAAGCGAAATTAGAAAGAATCAATCAATTAAAAATAATTTACTGCCATTGTGTGAATAATATGCAATCATGTAAATAAAACATAATCATGTAATCAATATAAGAGTGATTCGGAGGATTTTAAAGTTTAATTTAATCTAACTACAAGTACTTAATTTTTTTAGTCTGATTACGTATTCCAGATTACATGGAATCGGTTACTCCCCAGCTCTGAATATGACCATGTAAATGACTATACTCATACAGTTGTAGATGGAATCCAACCTCACCGACTACAGTAACAGTGAAAGAGCAGTTGGCCTTGTTTCCTGAGCGGTCGGTTGCGGTGTATGTTATGAACACAGTTCCTATAGGGAAAGGCTGCATGGGGTTTAGAACAGGAGTCACCTGTACCACAACCTGAGGAAGAAAGGCAAAACCTGAGTATTTGATTCAAAAGGGGGAAAAAAGCAAAGAAAAATGAAAGAGCTGATGTAAAACTCACCTCATCTCCAGAATTGTCCCCAAGCATGGGTGCACTCAAACTGACGTTAGCTGACCTCTGATGTTCATCAGTCTCGGTGATGACATCACCAGGACACTGAATCCAGGGAGGCTCTATATCTACAGAAGAGAAAATCAGTTCAGGGTTTAAAAGTCTCCATAATGTCAACCTTATTACCAATTACTGATGTAAACATGCCATAACAATGTCACTCATTACCTCTAGCTATCTTATCTTTAATCTTAGGCTCTATGTAAAACATTTATAATGTTAAAATTATATATACATATATATATATGTGTATATATATATATATATATATATATATATATATATATATATATATAGTCACGGGAGGAGCACAAGACAGACACAGTGGGCGTGGCGTCAGGCCTCGGAGAGGCTTTTATTAACAGAAATCATAAAACAAAGGGAATAAAAGTGGCCAAAAGGGGGAAAGTGTCCAAAATAACAGGGAATCTGGTGTCCTCGTTGTGCTGCGGGATTTGTGTAGGTCGGGCAGTGTTCATTGAGGAAGGGTCCAGGCAAGGGGCGGAGTCCGGCGGCCGCACGCGCTCCCCTCCTTGGTCCGGGGCGCGAGGGGCGGCGGCTTCTCCTAGCGGCCGCGTCTCTCTCGTTGGCCGCGGCGCTGGTAGGGGATGGACGGCCCGGCATCCTGGCCCGTCGGCCGTGTATACGGGTGCGGTTCCCATCCGGATCGCGGGTCCGGCAGCTCACGTCTTGGTGGCGCGGGAGTCCCTCAACGCACCCTTCCTGGACCCACGAGGACACCAGTGTGCATGCACGGGGAAGAGACCGGTCTCCTGAGGAGAGGCGCGTTGGGCTTTTAAACAGCGGCGGTAATGAGGCTCCACTTCCTTCAGGTGTGCCCCATCACACGCCGCCAGCCCTGACTCGTCCAGCGCCCCTCCTCTCACACACCCACTCCAGTCGGGAGCCTGATGAAGGGCGGCGATTTAGGACGGGGTGCCGGTGACAATCAGGGAGGAGGCAGCTGACTCGTCACAATATATATAAATACACATACACAGTAAATATTTATATACATGTATGTATTTGTCCCTACTATGAAAATCATGAGTCATAAGTCAAGTTTCTAATGCACAGACAGGCACGTTTTGATTAAAATCCATCTTGTCAGTGAAAAATGTTTAAGGGTATGTAGATAGTTTTACTTTGAAAATAAAGACAAAAATGCTTATGGGATTTGAAAAGACCAGTGTGAACTTGCTGCTAAACATCATTTGTTCCTTGGAACAGATAAAGTCGAACAGGTTTGAAACATACGGCCAAATAAATGAATTCCTAGATTCATGTTGAGAAGTAGCTGTTGTTGCAGTAATATGACCTTTATTTACAGAGGTGTATCATTATCACATGCAGCTCAGAGTATAACATGCTAGTCACACAATCTGCACTCTCCTTCCAAACCAAACAAAGTTTGAGAACAGAAACGAACATTTTATCATGATTTCCTCACATCGTTCCAAACCCATATGTCAATTTCTTTGATGATATGACTCTAGATTCCCTGTTAAGTCATTTGCTGGTGTATCTGCATAGAGTAACACTGACTGACTTTAATTATCACATCCAACTTGGAGTAGAGCTTATTAATCACACAGCCTCTGCTGTCCCTCCAAGCTAAACAAATACTTCATCATTAGACTAACACGTCCTAGAAAGAATCTGGATCAGATGCAAACATTCTGTCTTCTGCCCTAATCTCTATAGACACTGATGAGCCACAAAATCAGATAAACTCAGAAAACACCATTCTCTGCTCTCACCAGTAAATCTTTAGAGGTTCAAGAGTTAAAGCTAAAACTAACTGTTGTCTTGTTTGGTTCCAGCTTGGAGGGGCAGTTTTGAGTATTTATGATCTTGGAATCCTTAGGTTTTACACAATAGTGTTTTGCAGCAACAAATTTAATGCACCTGTTTTACTGGCAGCACATCTGTCCCATTGCAGCACATCATACTATAGCAGAACAAAGAGGGATGTTTCAGCCACGTGTAGATGTATTTGCACAGGGACACACAAAACATATTCTCGCATGCCATTATAAACACAAACAGAAAACAAATCACCTGTACAGGTGGCTTTATGTAGATTGTCACTCCAGTTTCCAGAAGGCAGACATCTGATTTCAGAGTTACCGATGAGACCATAACCATTGGGACAGGTTAACTGACACGATGCTCCGGTCCTGACCTCATTCTTCCCACAGGTAGGAGGAGACAGACGGATATGCTTCAAAGTATCAATTGGAGGACAGCGTACCTCTTAGAAAGGGAGGAAAGAAAAGGAATGAGACAGAAAAAGAGAGAGAGAGGGAGAGAGAGAGCATGCAAAAATATCTCAAGAAAGGGAAATGTGACAGTGCCTGTTGACCACACTGCTTGAAACTCTTGGAAACAACCTCAACACACACATACATCAGTATGACATCTGGATCACCCTGTACTGCCAAAGTGAAAGAGAATATTAAGCACAGAGAGAAATAAAATAAACGAATTACAGTGAAGACAAGAAAACATGTCATACTTTAATGAGCCAAAGGTATTCCTGGAAAATCAGTCCAAAACAATACAACTACAAAGATCGAAGAAATCGAGAAGAGCAAAGCAATGCTGACTGACAGTCAGTAGAGGGGTGACAGAGCAAAAAAATCAATCTTATGCCTTCTTGTGGTATTGCATGGTCTCAATGCAAAATACATTTTTCCCCATCATTTCTACAGATTCTACATAATTTCCCATTAAACAAAGTTTTTATTTTCAGACTAAATAATCACACTCAAATAAAAACCTTTGTATACAACTCAGCTACACATAAGGTAGTTTTCATAAAAACACGTCTTGACGGTTTATTTAAACATGCATATATAATAAACCGTAATTAAGCTCCCTTTAGAGTTTTAATAGTTAAATAATGAGCTGTAAACACTGGATAACTTTACAAAATAAATGCATCGTTAAGTGACATTGTTCACAAGCTGTTTTTCTTTCTTTCAGTTAAAATGTTTATTGAGCAATCACGAGACATGATACAGCCTGGTAAGCTGTACTTTTTCTTTTAACACACGTTCGGATGTTCATTTGTTTGTTTTGTGCTATAACTTGTATTAAAGTAGCGCTCCAGTTAAACTGACCACATTTAAAAGAGTGTCAAAACCTGTCAAAACCAAAATGACCTTTGAGGTAGGTCATTACAATGTAGATTTTTCAGATTGGACATTAATTTGCAGCCATTTTATCCCCACATAAACACATGCACAGAAACAGAGCTGCGATCTTACCGACACAACGGGGCTGTGGTCCACTCCACTGCGAGGTGGCCAGACAGGTGAGTCTGGCTCTGCCCTGTAGTCTATAGCCCAGTTCACAGCGCACCAAACACTCCAGCCTATGGGGGGCAGTCTTCTCACTGCAGTTGAGTTCCCCATGATGCGGAGGAGATAGATCTGGGCAAGAGCGAACTATGGGACAATACCACACACACCAGACAGGGGTTAGAGCATTGTATAGAAGGTTTGGTCCTATTTAATTAAAACTTTGCTGTATTGGACAAACTTTAATGATTCCATGGAATGATACTGAGCTAAAATGGACAGCTGGGAGAAACAAAAACAAAAAAGATGGTCATACTAGAGAAGAAAAGAGATTTTAAGAGCAAATGAGAGGGAAAAAAGAAAAAGCTCAAGAGAAGAGGTCTGTGGTTAGGACTTTGAGACCTGTAATTTATTTACAAACGAAGAAAAACCACAAAATTTCAGACCTGAGGTCACAAGAGAAGGAACTCTTAACAGGTCGACTTTCATACATGCATCTGTCTGAGTGTGATAGGTGCATATACCTATTGTATTCATTTGTTCAAGTGTGTAAGCACTAAAACAGTTGGCAAAAAAAATTAGTTTTCTGCTTAGATGGAATTAGAGGCAAAAAAAATAACACACAAGAGCAAGTTAATCAAAGAAAGTGCGTGAAAGAAAAATAAAAAAAAATTATGAATAAATCAATAATCTGTGTCCTCTTTCCATGACCAGTGATGTCATAAATCCAGGTGAGCATCACCTCTGCAGCTCGGCTGAAGTCCTGACCAGGTCCCGTCTGGCTGACAGAGTCTGATTCCATCACCCTGCAGGTCAAAGCCTGGGAGACAGCGCACCCCACATGCAGAGTTAAACTGATTATTACACACATTCTGGATGAAGAAACCATTCTCTGGGGGAGAGAGAACTGGACAGACCACCGCTGCAGTAGGGAGAACAAGAGAAAGCATTATATTTAGTGTTTGAAAAGAGCACACATGCAGACACATATCTATAAACATAAATGTTAGCAGATGTACTGTATGTTTACAGAAAGAGAGCAGAGAGGATCAGCACCTTGGCATGTGTTGTTGTGTGGTCTGTAGCCTTGTGTACACACACAGTCTGATACATCTGTACTCCCAGGTCTGGATGTGTGATGAGGGTCGGGGCAGGGAAGGCAGGTGCTTACACCTCCAGAAACTGCTTCAGGTTTATATGTGCCAGATGGACAAGCTGAGAAAGAGAAAAAAAGTGGAAGAAAAAGGTAAAAAAGAGAACTTGATAGCAATGATGGAAATGGAAATTCACCTGATAGAAAATTAACTCAATCTTTCATTTAAACAACAGACTTCTCGCTAATGACTCATGTCAAATTTCACAAATGATTTAGTCAATTAAACCCTGCCATTTTCTTACAAACTTACAGATCTGCCTCGATCCTTTGACAACTGAAAACAAGTCCCTGATCTGATGCTACTTCCATTACATTGTGAATTTGAATTTCTTTATTTCATCACAACCAGATTTCCCACAGCTACAACAACTCTGGGACAGTTTATTTGCGACCTTCAAATTGTGTGTAAAGATGCAAAGATATAAAGATATCAAAATGAAATGCAACATTAGATCCACCTTTAACTTTGCCGTTGTCATGCTAATCAGATTGCATATTGTTTTCTCAACATTTATTTGAAAGAACTTTCATCTTATTTCAGAACTTTCAATCCTTAGTGATAATTAGTAGTGATTTGTTTTAGTAGTTCAGTTCATTTCAAACAAAAAAAAAGTCCAAAATGTTTAAAGAGGCAATAAGCATTTCTCATGACTGTGATTCCTTTGGAAATTCACATTGGCACATTAAATGGACCTTTTTGTGCTATACATGCCAGAATTAAATCGGCCCAATGGATTTGTCAAACACTAGACACAAATCCTTGTGACAAGATGCTGTGTCAGATAGGTCGCTGTGCCAAGTAAGACATGTTCCTGGAGCAACATCTTCTGATGATCCTGGATCAACATTATTGTCCAAAAATATAGACTTAACCCAATCCCTACTCCTAAACTTAGCCCTACCCATAATTTATTCCTAAAATCAGTGGGAAATGATAGCTGATTAACAAGGGTGTAGAAGCACCTAACTCTGGTTGTAAGCCTAAAACAGATATTCTTAAAAGTTATATCTCAATTCTGATTGGTTGACTGGAATGTTGCTCCAGGATCAACAAGTATGTTGATCCAGGAACATGTTGCACTTGGTGAAATCACGCTCACTGTGTCGGTCAACATATTACTTAACTGAAAGACTCTCCAACAGTAACTTTACATTGCTTAAATACAGTATGTTTTGGATGTTAAAGGAACAGTTTGCTGGACCTGCCACTAGAGGGCACACGGTTTGATGACGCTAAGAAGGAGCGTGGAATGATGGGATTTGTTGTCTTCTACCCAACCGCTGACGGCCATCAAATCAGATGGAAACATAAATTATGGATTTAATGCAAGTTTAACGATTTGCATGAGTAGATTACATACAAAGTCAATGCAAAGACGTGATCAGACTATGGATCAGACGTGATCCATAGTCTCGGGCGGGACTACAGACGCGATCCCCCGCGTTTGGCGTGTATGCACTATTATACTAATCTTGTTGATCGTTATAATAGCATACGTTTTCTGTAAAGATACGAATCAAAACAACTGACATGTCGAGTAATACACAAGCAAGATCGGCATCTCTTTCTAGTTGAAGTTTTTGCGAATCTACTTCAGCATTCGTCCACAACTAGGGACATGCCGGTATCAAATTTTCTAACAACAAAAATAACTGAACATTTAAATAAAATACATTTTAAATTAAATGTAAATTTAAATCTTAAATTAAAAATAAAACAATAAAGAAAAATAAAGTTAAAAGTTTTGCACAGATTAAAGTACAAAAGAACTATAACGACCCATAGGTATCACTTTACAATCTCATTAGTTAACCATTAACATTCACAATAGCTACATTTGCTACAGAAGTTATTAATCTTTGTAAAAAAAAAAAAAAATGGTTTTCAAGTTCATGTTAGCTCATTAAATGATACAGTTGAAACTTTGTTAGGACCTCAGTTTGAGATTAAATTACCGTAAAAGGACACTTCTCCCATCATTTTCAAAAGCAGTCACCTACTTTGTCATCTCTTAGTCTATCTCTCATTTATTTCTTCAAAAGGTCACTACTGCAGAAGTCATCTTGACAGACTATCTGGTCAATTAAAAAAAAAAACACATCTAACAAATTTCCATTTGCAGGTGTTGTTTATATTTATGACGGACTCCCGTCCATCATTAAGGTGACAGCTCAAGTGGCTAGTGTGACAACCACCGATTTGTTTCACTAGTTACATAACAAGTAATACACAAGAGTAAAAAGTTTTCATCTGAGCCTTCCTCCCAGTACCCTTGGCATCATTTCTGATATTTTATTTGGTAATTTTTCATGCAAATAACACCCAGCTGCTTTTGAAACAGTAGCAATACTGTGCTATTCTGAGTTTTGATGGGGGGAGCCAGTTTCTATAAATTGGTGATGGGTGGCCATCCGCTCTGAAACACTAGGCCCAAAAAGACTGGCAGTTGGTACAGAGCAAAAAGGCTGAAAGAATGAAAAGCTAACAAACACTGATACACAAACTGAAATTCAGATGGTGTAATTAATGTAAGAAGAACTGAAATAAACAAAGAGCGATTGACAGTGAGTTTTGAGACAGGAAGAGAGAACTAAACAGACAGATGGCGAAAAAGAATGTAAGACAGGAATACAACCAAAACCAATGAAAAAAAAGTGCATCTGTGCTTAAGTAAGAAAACAGACATACAGATGGACGGATGGAATAAATTAGAGGGAGAAATCAGAGAGCTGCAAAGATGGTGGGTTTCCTTTCTCAAAAAAAGTGCAAGTAATCTTTTTTTTTTAAATCAACTGGTTATTAAATTTCTACACCTTTAGAAACAAGCTATTATGTTTTTATGTGACTATTGAAGACTGTCGCTCATCCAAATGGCTTTTAGGAGCTGTCTGATGGCTGGAATTCCCCAGCATCAAACATCTGATGAAATCATTGAGATGGGTGGTGAAACATCTTCATTGCAAACTTGAACTGCTTGTGAATACATTCTACCAGACATTTTGCACTGACCTGGTTTAATGAAAGTGTTCACAGACATTATGCTTAAATAGCTAACCTATGCTGTATTTTGTCACATTTAATACACTCCTCGTTCCCCTCCCTAGTTTACTCTCGCTTCTTACTCATATCCTTTGGACTGTAAGTTTTTGTCTGTTGGGTTGAAGCCAGTTTATTCCTCTTTCTCTCTTTCTTTATTGTGGGTTTCCAGGAGGATGACAGTTTGAACTCTTTGACTCAAAGTTATGAAAAACAGCAATCTAAATTAACACCAATACTGGACTTAGCTGCTGAACGTATGAAGTTCTCATTTTAAGAATGGTTATCAAAGACTATCCTGACAGAACCTGATATACAACAGAGCGACATATTCACCATTAAACTAATGCTAATGTTCTTATGTTAAATGTTGACTTTAGAATATTTTATTTTGAAGAACTTTTAAATAGACATTAGAGAATGCCATACTAGCATTTACAAATTTAATTTCATGAGTTCACGCTTAAATATAATTAGCTGAGTTATGGTATGTGTATTTGGCGTTTCCCCGTCTATTTATAAAGTGAACTCGAAGTGAGGAGATGGGGTGGAGGAGGGATGCTGATAAACCGTCAATGGATAGAGGTAAGTCAGCAATATTTATACTATGGTATTGATTACTTGATTGTGGTCCACCGGTGTTGATTAGGCTAAGTATCTGACGGGCTTCTCCCGAATCTTGTTACTGAAACATAATTTAATTACATGAATCTATTTGGCTTTTATCTAAAATGACTTAGAGTCTAAATCTTATGGGACTGGCCATTCGCTTCCAGCTCATTTTATTTGTACAAAACAGCTTGTTTTGCTGCTTGATATTGCAGACTGGTGTGTCTTACCATATTTTTTAAATATAATCTTAATTAGGAGCACACTGTTTTGTAGTGGAAACAGTTTTACCATTCACTGCACTTTGTTATTTTTCTTGTTATTTCCCAACAGCAGCTAATGAAACAGATGTTTCGCACATTCAAAGAAAATTGCTTACTTCCGCGTTGAAAAATAGAGAGACATAACCACAAAACAATGTACAATTCCAGGTTTATTAGAAAAGCTAGATCAGGAAACATTAGGAAGCTAGTACAAAGGTGAAATGCTGAATTTTTGTGTTTCTTGGTGCCTTAGTTTAAGGTTTTGTAGAGGATAAATGCTTGCAGAAGAGGTTCACATGCATTTATAGCTGCTCCACATCACATACAGATATGACCGACTAAAGTTTCATCAGTTTCATACAGAATTTACAAATGCTTACTACAGCTTTTAAAAATATTAGAGGAAATGACTGTATCTTAACCTGATTGTGAACGAATTACAGATGATTTTGGTAATAAACAATAATCCACATCTGCAAAACACAGGATGTAAAAGATGCACATTTTAAACTATTGTAAATAACCTTTCTAAATGAATTCACCATTCATGCTACCGTTCTTCTGTTTTTAGCCACAAAAATGTCACTCTGCATGTTTATATGGACTTCATCCTTTCCCCTTTGTTCTGGGTTTTCAACATGAGGTCAACCTCAAATGCAATTGTTATGCTTTGTGTCATTGTGAGAATCCTGTTTATTTTGCTGTTCAGATCTGGATTCTAGAAAAGGAATTTTAATCGTGTTCTTTGATGATCCATTTTAAAACAAGCCCCCGATTTCACAGACAAGCCTTAAGCCTACTAAAATATTCATCTGAATGGTTTCAACTGAAAGAAACTTGCACTGACTGATCTTTAAACATGTCAGTGCCTTTGTGTTGTCTTAAGATGCACAACAGTAATGATTACTTAAATGTCCTAATTGAACTATGGCCTAATCCTGGTTTAGGCTAAGCCCTGTCTATGAAACCGGGCCTAGATGTCTAAACTCTTTTGCCAACTTTCAATGACACAAAAATGAAACTTCTATCATAATTAATACACTCTCATATCATTCCAAATCCCAAATATAATAGCGACAATTCCTGCCGGACCTGAGACTCGAACCCACAATCTTAACCAGATTCCCAGTCTTTACCAAGATTCCCAGTCTTAACAGAAAGTTCATAGGGGAGGCTTTTAAAAGCACATGCTCTGATGGACAGACATGAAGGGGGACAGGATGCAACACTTACACTCAACCTGTAACCACAACTGATAAATTCACACTAAAGGCAACTGATATGAAAAAGATAGGAAATAATGAAATGACAGATGTTAGGAAAGATGAGGAGGAAAAACCAGAGTGAAGCTGACAGAAACAATGTAACAGGACATACAGAGTGAAAAAAATAGGGTTGTTCTTTCATAGTTAGCTTTTAAAGCCAGAGCAAGAGCAATCATAAACATTTCCAATGGGATTTTTAATGGCATTGAAGGAGAAGGGGGGGGGGCAGAATAACCATTACAGCATCCCGATCCGGTGTGACACTGGTAGGTCATTCTCAAGAATGGAATCAGAGCAGAATTAAATAGGACTGCTCGGCCAGCATAACCATTTTACATGACACATATTGCAAATCAGTTTTTATAACTGGAAACACATGACACAGTGAGCTACTCTATAATTTGCAAGGGAAGAGGAGAAAGAAAGAAAGAAAGATTGGGTAGAAACACTTGCTAGGTTCGTTAGGTTCAGCCACAAGATCCCATTTTCACCCCCACCTGCTGGCGGCCCTAATTGCTGCCAGTTTACAGTCAACACACACACATACGATTCCTAACAAGCAAATTTACTGTCATGCACACACCTCTTGTGTGCACTAGTGTCTATTTATGATCCAAAGTAAGTAAAAGCATTAATCTACACAGTTTACCACACAGTGGCAGTTTGAGGAATTCTTATTTTGTCACTGAGGCATTAAGCTGTTCCACATAGAATCCACTGACCTCAGACCCGCAGTCACTTCCAATATTTAACTATTACTCACTGCCACTTAAAAGTGAAAAATGGATACGAGGTCAGCATAACAATAGCAATGTCTCAATAACCAAGTGATCTCATTTAGAAACCTTCACATGCCAGTCTTCCTGGAACTAAAATCTTCACTTTATTCTGATCTAGTTTAAAAAACTTTTGGTGAACCCAGTTGACTCTGAACCTTTATGTCCCTTGAGATTCAGAGGCATCTACTCTTTTTGGCCAACACATCCTGGAGCAGAGCACACTAGGAGTTGAGCAACCATCCGCCTTTATCTGGGAAAAGAAATTCAAAGTAGCTGAGTTCGAATTATTATTATTTGTTTTTTGAGTATCACCATTATAAATACATTAGAAGACTAATCTTGCATGTACAGTAAAGTACAGACAGTAATTTTCATAATCACATTAGACTTGTTCTAATGTTCTTGCCAAACATGCATTACAGTGTCTCTTCTGACTTTGCAGGCTTTTAGGATATTGAGGGAAGTAGGAAACCAGCAGTTTAATTGTGAAAGAAAGATGGACAAAATAAGACAAAAGAGGGACATGGCCGTGTGGGATGGAGGTTTGGAGAGTGAAAGAGTAAAGAGGTATGAAATATGAGGAAGAAGAGGCCTGGGAAAGCTCTGAACCCTTCAACCTTGGATTTGTGAAACAGGATGCTCACCTTGTTTCTGATGTGTGTGTGGTATGGAAAATATGAGATGCAAATGGAGATGCAAATGAAGAGGAAAGAAAGGAGGAGATACAATGTGGAGGATCAAAAAAGAGGAAGAGGTAGTATGATTATACAAGGCAGACTAGACTTCAACCTGCATCATAAGCACCACAGCTTACTGGTCACATTAGCACTTTAAACCAATTGAAAAGTTTTACAAAGGAGGGATGAAACTGAGCAGAATATCTATGCACAATCCATTTACTTGTGCAATATTTTGAAAGGAAGTGCTCACAACTAAATCATGACTTTGGCAGACTTTTTTTAACATATACACTAGCAGTAATAATTGTATTCAGTAAGGATGCATTAAATTGATCAAAAGTGACAGTAAAGACTTTTATAAAAGATGTACAAACATTTTAAAGGGTCCTGGAAGAAAAAAAAAATTGAGTTTCCACAAGACTATTAAGCAGCACAACTGTTACTGGATTGTGGTTGGGAAATAGAATCAAGAGTTGGAAACATATTCGGTTTCTGATGGAGATGTATTATATTACTGGAAGCCTGTTTTGTCACTATGTCTGATGAACATCTTCAACTGTGGCCCTTCAATATTCCCATCTGATATATGATATCTACTGATGCGTCTCTTGGTTTAAAACCAAATGCATGTTATTGCAAGCAAGACACACATACTGTACTCAAAAGCATACACAATTATGTGCATACATTTGCACAGACAAAAAAGGAACTGCTTTACAGGAACTAAATGAAGCGAGAGTACATTTTTATTAACTCCTAGAGACCATATGGGGGGTGTTTTTGGTCACAGGGTTGCAGGGGGGTGAAAAGGAGGGGGAAAGAGACAGACACAGAGGGAGCAGAAGGAGGTCAAACACAAAAAAAACATGATTGCAACATTTCCTCACTCAATACCTAGCCAACATTTCCCAGATTCCTCCTTTTCTGTATTTTTTTTTTTCTTTCATGGATAGAATTATGTTTGTCTAGGGGCTCACATGTGGAATCTGAGGCATTCTGCAGAAGGTAAATATTTACGAGCCCCAATTTGAGGAAATAAAACAGTGTCTCTTCCTCAACTATCCTTGACCTCTGACATCTGACAACCGGTCCCTGTCACACACCAGCTGAGATGTATTATTGTGTCTGCATCTATGGTGATCTATTAAACTAACTAGGTTAACCCACAATGTGACACTAGATAAAACGTCAGGTCATTATAGCACCACTGGGATGCTAAAGTCAAACAAAATCCAACAAAGATATTCACAAATGCTGACCTTCCTCTTTTCTCAGTACTCATTCATCCATGTCATCCATGTTTTACTTTGAAGAAATAATGACAAGAGGTTAGTTTAGAGTAAATGGCCTTTACTCTTGCTTTTAAACACTGTTTAGACATAAGGAAAATCCACATTAGCGGGCTTTCCAATAAATTCCAATGATACTCAGGGCAACTTTCTTTTTAAAATCTCTACAGATCAACAAAAGATTAAAACTTGACCTATGGGAACAAACTTTATCCAAGCTATAACTTTTCTGTGCACAGAAGCAAAACAACACGTCTGGAAAAATACTGCTATTATCTATGACTGAAAAGCATTACCCTACCACTGTCAGCTTGTCCTTTTGCTTTTTATGTGATTTATTGCATTATTATTATTAAAACAGTCCCCAGATCCGACACAAGAAACCCTTGCCTTTATTCTGCTTTTCTGGGGGCCTCCATAGAGTGAGCCAACCGCCTCTGGCTAGCTATGAGTTTGTATTCTGTCATTAATTACAGCACTCTGCTGCTAATTTACAGTTAGACAGAAATTCTTTGTGAGGAATGCAATTGCCCTGACGACATCTGGTTGCGATTCGCAAATGAGTTCATGGCCTTCGTTATCACAACCAAAATAAACAGGGCACTGGTGAAACACAATAAAACAGATAACAAAATCTGCTCAGTCTCTTCTGCCTTTTCAAACTGTAACTTACTCCAAATCAGACACTGACTTGTAAATTATGACTATTATGCATCATGTCGATCATGCCAACTACTTACAGCCACAGCGTTTTTTGAAAGATTCTCAAAAAGTTCTAAAGACTTTAGACCAGGTTTGAGTTGGTCTATGGCTCGGTCTATTTTCAGCTCCTTAAAATAGCATTGCACCAGCAATGCACCTGAACACACCTCTTTTTTAGACCAGCATGCCCATGGGCGCAAAAATGAGCGAAAATGCATTTGCTAATTAAATGACATGGCGCTGGATGGGAAAATGCCTTGCGTCGCATTGCAACAGGTGTATGATAGGGCCCTTAGAGTTAAAACTCTTTTAAGTCAAGACATTGACAAGTTTTCACTATTCCATATCTATTTCTCAAAATACCACATTCATTTCCTGAGTTATGTCTGTTTAATATAAAGACTTAAAAATAAGATTTATAATAGACTTCAAGGCATTTACACATGACTTCTCATGATTTAGTGTCTCTGCTTAGAAAAAGAAAGAACTATTGCTACAAAGCCACAAAGTGTGAAAGCAAGTAAGCAATAACAACATCTGTCGGAGGTTAGCTCTGATGAACTCTACAGTTCACACCGTGTTTGAACATCTAACATATTCCTACCACCTCATTTCTCAGTTTAATTAGTCAGTCTGATTATTTCAGAACTGTCTCAATATGAGCTCATTTTAAACACGGCATGAAAGATAGCTTTAATAGGACTCCAATTCAAGAACGTAAACACAAATAGATCTTAATTCTAATGAAGCATTGCTTTTTTCAAGCAGTTTTATGAGGTGGACAAAAAGTAGGGCTCCTAGATAAAAATGTTGTTAAGTAAACTGCAAAAAAGTGTTGACACAGCATATGTATGTATAATATTCTGCAGTGCAAAAAGAGATGATTGTGAATGTTTTAAATCATGTTTATGAGTTTGTTATGAAAGCAAAATGAGAGCTAAAGCACCACTTTGGCATCACGCTTCAATGTCCCATCTATTTGTATGCTGTTTTCTCTGTCACTATGGATATTTGATGGAAGTGTTTCTTTTACTTCATTTCAAGAGAGGAATTGGCTTTCAATTCACATTTCAGCCTCAAACATCCCCGAGCAAATTACTTGAGTAATAAACTGGACCTGTCTCTAGGAACTCCATCCACTTCTTCAAAGCTTTTGAACTGAAATGGAAAATCCAAACTTTGCATACAGACCCTGACCCTTACCTGTGCATTCATGCTGAAGTCCTTTTCCATAGTATCCTTTCTCACACACACAGTCGTACTGTCCTGTCCGTGTACCGCATTTACAGCTGGCCATCATGTCACAACAGTCCTTTCCCTCTTCGCACAACGAAGAACACTGGGCCAGGTCCTCCTGAATATAACTTCCAGCTGGAAGATCTGGAAGAGAAAATGGCAATGAATATCAGATTCTGCACTTTTCTCTGATGCAAACAACAATAATTCTGCCTTCATAATTCATCTATTCCTACCTGTCTAACTGAACTCCAAGCGGGTCTGGAAAAATGAACGTGTGTGTTTTGTTATTGGCGTCTTATGCATAACTAACTATAAAAACCTTCACTTTTGGCAAGACCATTTTGTCTCCCTAAATACAAACAAATGCATGGCTCCAGATGTTGGCATACACAGCCAGATTACACAAGCTGAAGGTGTCTGCACTATCTTGGACAAAGGATATGACAGACATGATATCACAGCAGGAGGTGAGAGCAAACGATGCCACAGCTTTAACCTTTGCCCATAGCCAATAACTGATCTGTTGCTATCCAGAGGGTTTCTTTGTTTTATATCTCTCTGGGTTTAGTGTAGGTTGGTGATGTCATCATGAAGAATGGGGTCTTTTGAGTTCATGTGGCTGATTGAGTTCAGACCTCAGATAAGAAGAATCTGCTGTAGCCAGAGAGCCAAAGGAAATAATAACACTGAAATATTGGTACCAGTTTTCTTCTACACTGGGATTAACAGGGGGCTCATATTTGTCAAGCTCAGGACAAATGAGCTGGATTGGCCTTTGATTTCCCTTTACAAACATTCACCATGCTAACCACAGTTTCTGTTAAAATATCACAGCATGCAACTGCAATTATTACAGTAAAAGAGCTTGGTATTAGTCACAACTGACATCAAAATAAAATTTGTTATGCTGTTACCATACTCAATTTTAGTAAAGCTTTGATTTGAAATTGGTCTACTCAGGAGGGACTAACTATGAACCAAGAGGGAAATGTCAACAATCTGAATCATGAAATAGGATAACCCAGGATTAGTTTAACAATTATGACCCAATCTTAACCATTTTAAGTATGTAAAGCTCTACTCTGAATTCTCACCTTCGTGAAGGGCGCGACGAGCAAGTGCTTCAAACTCAGCAAAGTTGTGCACTAGGTAGCAGTGCTGATCCCTGGGGTGCGAGGCCATGTCGTGTAGTTCGCGGATGTTTCCCTGCCAGATGCCCAGCGTGAAAATCTCCACACCTCTCTCCCTCAGCGCCGCCGCCACCGGCCGCGGATCTCCGCCGTTTGAGTACCCGTCAGTGATGAGGAAGATCACCTTCGTGGCGTTCTCACGCGAGTGCCTCAGAATTTGCTGTAAG
Organism: Carassius auratus; assembly: GCF_003368295.1. Classification (NCBI taxonomy): domain Eukaryota; kingdom Metazoa; phylum Chordata; class Actinopteri; order Cypriniformes; family Cyprinidae; genus Carassius; species Carassius auratus. Next base: position 31,040,545 of record NC_039274.1, read on the forward strand.
TTAAAAAAAAATACTAAACTTAATATTGAAACGCAGTGTGACTAAATTTATGAGAAACCCTAATTTACAGGCAGGGATGGTCATTTAATTCACCAATCAAGTAGAACACATCTAAATCGAAGAAGTGTTGTTTGCAATATATGATTTATGTTTTTCCACTTCAGTGTGGGTAATATAGCTTACACTTCATTTATTTTCATAATTTCATTTCATGCTTAAAAGTATTAAAGGATATGTGGGTGTGTTAGAACTAGCTGTTTTAGAGGGGTGTGGAGGAGTCTTAACTCTTTGGATTTGAGACTTCAGTCTTTGTAACTTTACAGATCTTCATTATGCACCAAAAGCTTCCAAACAGAAATGAAAAATTGAAATCGCATCATATTGTCTATCATCATCACATCCAAAATTGTTTACAGGACTTTTTATGTCTAAACATATGAAATTAAGAGGCTTGGCTGAGGAACAGCCTTAATTCTCTCTATGGATGCTCTAAGTGCAGCACAATTTACTGTCTTATTGCTTCAGACAGAAAGAAAGGAGGGGGTTGTAATATTCATTGGACAAGGCCAACTCAAGGACTGGTAGAAAACAGCAGCTTTTCTCTTTATTGTCTAATTGGCTGCAGTTCAAGCATCTCAAGACAGGAACAACAATTACAAAGCCTGAAGCCTGACTTCTAATTACAAGCACACACCAAAATCTATCAAAATCTATCAATCTATCAAATCTAGAATCTCCAATGCACTGGTGCTGTTCACCAACTTCATCTCTCTCTAACACACACAAACCCAGACACAAATATACAGATGCTACTGGTTGTCACCACAGTGATGTCACTGTGGTTGGGGCCTATATGGGAGCTGGCCCATGGGCTAAAACAGGGTGTGACTGTGGGCATTTATGGGACGTCGGCTCAAAGACACTGAAGGCGTAAGGGTTTTTAGATATGAGTCAGAGGTGGTCATGGTACACAAACATGACTGCACATTATTAGAGTAGGGTAGACAACCATCGGAGATCACAGAAGTAGGAGCAAATAAACAGCAACCACATATGTCTGCAACCGCATAATTACACACTACTTTAATCACTCCTACGAAATATAAACCCACATATATATATTTTTTTTTTTACACAAACACACATATCTTGTCCCCCATCAAAGCAGCAGTGGTTAATCGCTCAAATTAGTGGCTAATCTAATTAGCTTAGTTAAAAGATAGTTTGTGACAAAACAAAGTCTATCGCAACATTATGGGTATATAATCTTTGCAACAAATTTTCTCAACTCAATCTGCATTGTTCATTTTTTATTATAGTTCATATGCAATAGTCAGTTGATTTTAGGCTCTTTGGCAGCCTAAAACTATTTGTAACAACTAAAGGTCACCTGTCTTATGCTCAGCCTCGGTTCACTGACCCTCTGATGCATGTTTTTCCTCGGTCTGCAAAGCTTTGATGTGATGAATGACTTTTCACAACTTCTGGGAGTAAGAACACACACACTATTTAAGAACCATCAAGTTGAGTTTACAAGTTACCAGGCTGATATAACAAGCACTTTGAACCAGCAGAATCAAAGTGCACACATTTTCAGCTATTTTTAAATACCCTAAATAAACTCGTGGAGGTTTCTGTAGCAATGTGAAGAAACATTTTTGGGTTTCCCCAAAGAGCCTTTCTGCAGAAAGGTCTTAAAAGAACCCCTTTGCGCAATGAAGAACCTTTTATGCAATCAAAAGTTTACATGGATGTTAAAGGTTTTTCATGGATCCATTAATGCCAAATAAAGAACTTTTATTTTTAAGATTGTAGCATATAAAAATTAAACAGACTTTACATGTCAGTCTAGACAAGCAGTTCACAGGCAGAAAAACCTGCAGTGTGGACCACACCACATGCTATCCAGTTGAGATTTGCTATGTGTTTTTATGTATGTCTAAATGTGTGGGTATGTTTTTACGCAAGTATGATTAATACAGTACAGCGGCAGTCAATCCTGCTTTGTCATACAGACACACTGTAATGTTTGCAGTCTGGCTTAGCATGATCTAAACACTACATGTGTATAGTGTATGTTTTTGCTGTCAGTGATAAGAGAAAGTCCAGAGGCTTTCTGTGAAAATGTGTCTCTGCTTTTGACAGAATTGTTAAACATTTTTGGGTCAGTAAGATGTTTTTAAAGAAATTATTACATTTATTCAGCAAGGATGAATATGTTCAGTAATTGATCAAAAGTGATGGTAATTACTGTGAAACAAATTTTAAAAAAAAATCAATTTCTCATAAATGTTATCATTAGCATATTGAGTTTTGAAGGACCAATTGTGGTGTTGTCCGAAACCATAGTGGAGATTATCTGGTGCGCTCATTCCAACCCATAATTGCAACAAGAAGTGTACAACCTTACAAGAGATAGAGAAAGGTAGAGATTAGAGAGCATCCACAATGTATTAGGCTCTACAGCCCTCTGTGTCACACACTATTTGCCTTGTTTTCATTCACTCCTTTTCCATTTATAGTGAACTACATGACATCCGCTATATAGGGAACAGTGAGTGACACAGTGAGTAACACACATGTGAAACTGCTGGTGGTAGATGAGATATCAGTAGGATTCATTTAAGCATTTAAATGGGTCTGAAAAAAAAATGTAAGTTACTTTTTACATTTGAGTATTGACTTGAATATGAGCAAATAATCTGCTACCATCTAGCACTAGCAGTCTCCATGTTGTGGTTGACATGTCTACAAAGAATCTCACATTCTTTGATCAGCAAGTCCTTTACAACTTCTAATGTAGACATAATCCTCTGTTCAGTTCTTGTATTGGGTTAATGAGCATGCTTGGCGAACCATGATCATCACAGCGAGGTTATTCTATTTCAAAACCTCTTAGACACCCTATCATGTTATAAATCTTATCTAAGGTCAGTAATATCTTAGCAAAACCAGTTAACTAAAACCTGATGTTTCTGTGTTGTGTTACAGATTTCTGAGGTCAACAGAATGCAGCAGAAAAGAAAACCAAAATAAAAGTTTTGCTTCTAATCAAGTCGGTGTGGACCTGTCTCCAGCTGAAGCATTCCAGAATAGAGTAAACATTCTGACCAGAGTGCATTAATTTGCTTGGTTGGAGGTCTGAGCTTTTTTGACATGTTATGGTTTCAGTGGCAAAGAATGCCAGCAACATGAACCTACACTCTAAAAACAACCCCACTAGATGGACCAAACCATTTCAAGCAATAGACCTGGGCAGGAGAAAACAGCTCGCTGTGAAATTACTAGATATTTTTCCACAAGTCTGCAATAAATCCTGTAAAAAAACATTAAAGGGTAAACATTTTGCTCTGCAAAGCTGAGCTGTTGAAACTCTAGACCACAGTTTGATTTTTGTACATGGAGCTCATACCCATAGCATGCCTGAAGTTTATATGCCTCCCACTGTGCATTGGTATGTTCTCCTTTAGTTTGATTACAATTGATTTGATGTCTTCAAAATGTCAGAGACACTTGACAAGCTACACCTCGTTTAGAAGGACAGTAGCAAAGAGCGTTGGGCTAATGGATGGGATAGGCCTATACATCCACCAACTGCTGGAAGTCCCTAGATCCTTGTTACAGTTCTGTCTGTGAAGCGAAATGAAGAGGATGCGCAAGTGTGTATGGATGGATGGAGTTTGAATAAAGGGAGTGTAATTGGTTAGGATAAAACACTGGGACGTGGGTTTGTGGAGTATGGTTAGTTGATTCCTGTCAAAACACCATTTATCAAGCCGAGGACAGTGGGACAGCAGAGGAAATCATTTTTAAAAGAGAGAAGGCCTTGACAATATTTCATCCATATATCTGTCCACATTTGGTGTCTCTGGTCCTTTGGTGCTGCCAGCCATGTACTAGGAACTCAATTCAAGAAAAAAGTTATGCAAGTGCAAAAAGAGTCTGGATTTGGACTGTTAAATAAAATTTCTCTTATTTTGGATCTTCATGCCAGAACTAAAAGAGACCAAATAAAAGAGATTCAAATAATAGAAGTAAATGCTTATGAAACCAAACAAGCCTCATCAATATAACCAGACTCTTGGCTTGCTAAATAACAAGAGGTAAATAACGCCACAAGCCATCAAATAGGTGTCTATGAAGGAGACCAAAACACTGTGAAGGAAAAACAATTACGACAAAAATTCATTAACTGTTTAAAGAAATAATTAATTTAACCTCATTTAAGTCAGTTTAAAGGGGAAACACAAGATGGTGAAATAACAGTTAAATGAATAAGATTAAAGTGAACTGATGCATTTAACCCATCCAAGTTCACCCCCCCCCCCCCACTTACAATCCCTTCTGAACCTGAGACTTAAACCCACAATCTTGGGGTTACAAGTCTTGACTCTAAACATTAGGCCATGGCTGCCTCCGTATTGTTTTTTTTTTTGCATTTGCTAAATGCTTTAAGAATTATGTTGCGTTAATTTGAGTTGGCTAATCAGATTGTAGTTTACTTTAAATGATCAAATTATAAACCTCATATTGATTAATTTATTCTCTCAGAAGATGTAATTATTTTTTTTTTACTCCTTCAGGACTTATTATTTACAGTAAACCTGTATACGTAAGTGTTTGTATAGTTCAACTGGTGCATAGTTTTGATTCATACAGGGAATCCACATAATAGTTAAAAAAATTAATGCCATGTAAGTCAAGGCTATAAACCATGTCTTGAACATTGGGGGAACCCTCTGCACAATCTGACATTTGTTGCAGCCTGGAATTAAACCATGTCATGCTGGTTTCGTCTGGCCAGAGGAGAATTAGCCAATTGGGAATTTTTTTGCTCCATTTTTGTCAACAATGGAGTTTTGGTTCCCTGCCACTGTTGCCTTTGGCTTGCTTAGGACACCTGACTGATTGCACAGACACTTTCGGAAGTGAGCTGAATTGGATGATAACATCACTGAAACATCAATGAAATGACTTTAGATGGAAAAATTACTACGTTATGGTCCTCTTGCATTAATGACGTATTGTGCATTTAAACCTTTTAATACACTAGTAATTCTGAGTCAGTTTAATCACCGTTCTATATTAATGTGCTGCTTTCATTGAGGTGCACGCACACACACAAACACACACACACACACACAGATTGGAGGTTGCCCAGTGCACACACAGAAATATTCAGGAGCACAAGACTTCTTGTCAGTGCTGTCCTGCAAAATAGCTTCAGTGCTGAATCACTAAATTATATATCTCAGCAACGAGGAGGTAAAATGTCCCCCAGTGTCTGTGGTGGCTATGGTCCTGTGGCAGATGCGGCAGACGTCCTCTGCCTTGAGGCTGAGCAGGAGATTTCTCTGACAATTAAACTCTAATTCTTGGTCTTGGGCTTCCCCAATGTTCAGTTTAGTTAAAAAAGAGCCTCGAGGGCCCAGAGCAGAAGAGTGTCTGTGTTCCTCAATCTAGCCCAGCTGGACCTGATTAAAAAACACCTGTTGAGGGGTAGTGATAACTGATCTTGACTGAGAGGACAGTCAGCTTTAGTAATAGATGTGGAACTGATGTAGTCCTGTACACTGACATTAACAAAATAGGAAGAAATCTATTTAGAAAACAAAGTATTTAAATGGTTTATTTTATCTAAAATAAAAGGCCCATAAAATTCAGACTGCATGTTCTTGATAGCTTCTGATGGAAACCGCTTCTAGCATTGAAACCCCCCCATCAAATAAATACTGCAAACACTTTGCCAAATAGAGTATGTTAGTTGAAAAAAAAGCTCAAATTATGATTTAGAATGTCTAAATCTTAACTATTTAAAAGTTAAAACACTTCTGAACCAAATTTTATTTTACATAACTTTAGACAATACACTGCATCCTAACACTATTAGCATTGGTTCTCATCTTCAAAAGACACACTTTGACACATTATCCACATTTTGTTGTTGTTTTGTCTTGGACCTTTGTTAGATAATTTTTAACTAAATGTATCGCTAGCCCTGCCCCATGAACCTATTATATTTGTTATGTGAAAGCAAAATTAATAGAATCTTATCTTAATTTGAAACATTGTCAAACATCACCTGTTGCCATTTATGAATCCCACAGCCACAGTGGTCCCTTAAAACAAAATAACACCTGAGAGTTGCCGGTGTATTTGCATGATTAAAGTGGGCCTCCACATATGTTACTCTCTTGGTGGTCCATATATGCATCTGATGGAAAACACTTACTTTTCTCTTTTCATGCTTCAGAGCAGAAATGCGATCTCTTGCATTGTGACAGAAATAATCTCACTGTATGGGGCCATGAATAGTGCTAAAATAAACAGAAACTCTGCTTTTCTCACAGCAATATTATGCGTTTTTTGGCAGTAGACTGTGCTGGTGGTGCAGTCAGACTGAGAACACCACCAATGCTCTATATTTGACTTAATCCAGCATCCAGTTACCACTAATCACTGCGTTGAAGCATTTTGCAGTGTATAAATGTTCCAAAGTGCATTTATGTGTGTAGATCTCAGGGTGTGGAAGGCTCTCCTGGAGCTGAAAGTTGTGGTTAATAGCAGGAATAATCTGAGAGCTGACTAAAGGTTTGGCGTGAGGTGAAAACTGCATGCGAGACAAATTATTTTGCAATAATACAGTTTGTGTGCCTATAACTATGTTCTGTCTGAATGTTCCAGTAGCCACACAGAGTTTTGTTACAAAATGAGCATTAACATTATCAGGTGGGACCCACTAAGAGTTCTTAAGTGGTTCTTTTGTATGTTTTTGAGCTATCTGTACTGTATAAAGTGATAAACAACAATCTTGACAACAATATGCAAAGGCCCTGTGGCTTTTACAGTATTTTGTGATTAGTAAATAAATATTAAAGACAAGATTTTGTCGAAGGTTTTCTCGTGCCATCGTGTTGCATTTATTTTACAATCACCTGTGTATCCCAGACAAAAATATTTTTTTCTCTTTTCTCAAGCTGTCTCTCATTGTTGGTCCATCCCTTTTGAAGGCATATTTCTGCTGCTTACGTATTTCAGTCTCTCTTGTATCTGGTTTAACAGGTGCTATAAACCAATTTCTGGTGTAGGTGAATGCATACAAATTGTGACTTAAGGTAAAGCACACAGTTACAAGCAACCAAGTAATCTGTTCCTCCAAAGGAACTAGGAGTTGCAATTAAGCCCCTAAATAGGACTAGGTCTGATTAATTGTAAAACAGGTCTCTTTAGACAGTTAAAGACCGAAGGGCCCTTATCTGGCTGTCTGCAGACATATCTGTGGCTCTCTGGCTGCTTTGAAGGAATTCCTAGCTGTTTTATCAGGTTTCGTTGAGTACAGGATGTCTCTCATAAGGATCTCCCTCCCTATCAGTCTTAATTAATAACACAAATACAGCCTCAGGAAGTGCTAGAGTTTCATCAGTGCACACAGGCCAAAAAGAAGCATTGTGTATAGCCATTTCTTTCTTGGTTTCGTTTTCACTCAACACCTTAGCTATTTATGAAAAAACTGATCTTCTACAAGTAGACACTAACCTTACATTAATATATATAATACTGTACCTGTAAAGCATTCATAGTGCATTTCCAGTCATTTGTATCAACACCAAACATCATGCTTGTGTCTGCTGACAGCTATCCCAGTTCTTTGCTTTTATGTCCCTTTACTTTAATTTTGCACAGCACATTCTGAGGCTTGCTGACAGATGTTTTTGCAGACACAATATGAGATATTTGGACACGCTGATCTGTCTAGACTCTATGACATTAACAATCCTGCTGACTTGTGCTCAAAAACAGGTCAGAGGGGTCAATGGCACTTTAGAAAAACATTCTCTGGAATTTCTGATGGGGGATTGTTGGGATGAAATGGGAAGGATGTATGCTAACAATAACACAAACAATATAACAGCCCTTTTCACCTCCACACTACATACGAAAAATAAAATTCATTCATTTTTGAGGAAGAATGACTCTTGATGTACAGTATGTATATGGGTGGGTGTTTGTGTTTTCAAATGTGCTTATATAGAATTACCATAGACTTCCCATTCTTAATAGAATCCCTGCTGGGGGAAAGGAAGAGCTCAGAAATAGGTAATTTCAAATCCATTTTGTTTAAGATTTCAGTGTAATGACTCCCTATGGTGGCTGATCAGAAAAGCAGGCAAAGAATTTGGAAAGCACTAAAAGAATTCGCTAACTTTTAAAAGGACAGCAGAGAGGGAAAAATACATTTTATGGAGAGCTAGTTCTGCTCTGGTTTGGCAAATGGAAGAGGAGTTGAGGATCTGGCAACCCAGGATGCCCACAAACACTGTAGTTACAGCAAGAATCAGCAGGAGTGCCCGGCGAACTGAAGAGAGATTACATAAGAATTAAGATCCGTAGATCTCTATATGTCTGTCTGTCTATTTAAAGTGTCTAGACGGAGATTTCTTTATAGATGAAATAAGCATTGTAGTTAAAATGGCAGATTCTCAAGTCAATTCTAAATGGTTCACCATCCTGCTGTTTACGAGCATGCTAGGTTTGTGAGGCCACATAACACAGCCTTTATCCATTATCAGCCTCAGCCAAATAAAATGCATTTAGAGCCAATCCAACATTTCATTCTCCAAATTAAGTGGAGTAAATGAATCAGAGGCTTCTTAATTGAGCATGTTCTTGCTTTACGGCAAATCTGATCAGAGAGGTTTGGCCTCTCTGTGCACTTCGGCTGGGCAGTAGAACTGTGGATAAGGCCTTCGACCTCTGCAGCTCTGAAAGATTGAAAATGTGTCTGGTAAAAGCTTCCAGACCTCCATGCCATTTAGACTGAACAGAAGGAGCCAAAAACTATGAAATATTACAGTTTGACTGCCAAGTAATTGCATATGAACAAAAGGACTTTACTACTATGCTTCCATAACAACTTAATACATTTGCAGATCTTGGTTAGCGAAAGCATTTTTCAAACCACAAATGTCATTCAGGACAAGAAAAATGTCTGAAAACACAGACGTCATTATCATTTGTAATGGAAAAAGGGAGTAAAAGCTGCAGTAAGCTGCAAGATGATGCAGTAAATCATTTTGCTGCAATTCATAGCATTACTGTTAAGTGAGACTGTGTTAGTTAAAATAATTTTTATATAAGTGATTCACCACTGCTTTCTTTTCCTTTTGTCTGCATCTTGAAGTTCTCAAGTTGTTCCAACTTGAAACCATCCAACCTGTCTTTCCCTATTTCCCAAAGTCTTTAGTGCACATTTACAAGGGACACATCAATCTACATGGCCCTACTGTGCACTTTTTAAATTATGGCCACAGTTCTGTATAGTCCTACATAGATAGACAGTTCCTGTCTTTCCCAGATAAGTGCACACGGGAAACCATGTGGTGTTAGCTTAAAGATGACATCTGGAGGTACCCTGCCAGGCTATTCATCCATCATTTTGACTTTGCTGTCCTGTTTCTGCTCAATGTGCTTCAGTGATTTAGATTCAATAGCTATCTATTCGTTTATTAGTTAAAGAACATTAAAGAGCAGTGGAGAAATATCAAATACATTTAGCATAAATCAAAGTTCCTCTCAATCAACTCAGTCTAGATTAGGCGAATAGACTGTCAATCTTAAAGTCTGCTATTTATTATTATTATTATTTCCTCTTTTATCTATTACATTTAATTAAGTGCTTAAATTCTTATTCACATTCACAGATTTGACATTGTGATCACACAGCTGCTCTTACCGCTGCACGCTGGAAGGCCCCCCTGGTGTAGGTGCCACCTCCTCTGTAAGTGATGGAGGGGATCTCTTTGCTGAAGAGCGAACACTTGTGTTGGTGGGCTTTGGGTGCAGACACATGGTCCACTCTTGTAACCACATGGCTCTTGGAACTAAATGTCACCAGTGCTACACGTGTTGCCTCCGGCGCCACCGGAAAATCTGACAGCAGCTTTCGCACAAATCGCAGCTCGCTCCCAAAGTTGGAAGATCCCACACTGGACGACTCGTCCACGAGAAAGACCAGATCCAGACAGCCTCCCTGTTCCCGAAGGAGACGCACGTTCTTTCGGAAGACCTGGCCGAGTCGTTCTACTTTGCTCTCTGCACTCTCAGAGAGGTTTTGCCGGGTTTGGGCCGCTTGATGCAAAGCCCGCAGGGACAACTGCTGAGCCTGGCTCGGCCAACCAGTACAGCCTAAACAGTACAGGAGCAACAAAGTGAACCTTAAAGTCAATGTAACTCTTAATGTCACCATGATAACCCCACAAACACCAGCGTCCAGTAGTGGTTATGAGGGAATACTGAGGTGTATAAGTTTGTTGCAGTCCTTCTCTTCTTTTGTTTTCTCTATCTTTTCCAAACAGGGTGAGGCTCCTATCTCTCCGCTGGTCTCAGGCATCTGTGGAGCTCCTGAATTTCAGACACCCTCCAAATGCGTCTCCCCTCTCTCTGAAAATCATTGAAAAGCGAGATGGTGAAAAATGTTTGATGAGAATGAGAGAGGGTGTGTGTGCTGGTACGAGACTAGGAGAAGGAGTGAGAAAGAAGAGTGAGAGAGAGCAGCGGCAGAGGAGGAAAAAAAGGGGCAGTAAGAGGCGTGAGTGTCTCTCTCTATTTCTTCTCGTCCCGTTCTCTTCCTTATTCCCTACTTGTTCTGCTCTTCTCCTTTTCTTTTTCCTCTGCTTGTCCTAGAGTGCTTTAATGAGGTTCTGTGTCAGTTGAGCACTCCAGACTGTCTGTCAGCCAGTGGCTTTGTGAGAGAATATGTGTGTGTGTGTGTGTGTGTGTGTTTGTGAAGGAGAATGAGAGAGAGAGACTTTTGTCTATCAGCCTGTCAACATGCCCAAAGAAATCATCAGCACGGTGCCTGTTGATCAAATCCATATGTCTGCTCTCGGACGAACACTCTCACCAAACTACCAGGTAGATGTAAAGAGAGCCATCTGCTAATGGGAATAATCGCAAGGAGCTGTAGACAAAACAAGCATGAAATGGATACGAAAGCAACACAATTCATCTGACAAGCAGAAAAGCTGTTAACAGGTTTTAAATCGAAGCTCGGTTATATTAGAGGTCCACATGTGATGCGAATTTTGTAAGCAGAGCTTCCAGTCTTTATTACTTCCTCTTGTTTTCTCTTGGGGTCTGTGGGGAGAGAAATCTCAAGTAGGATCTGACCCCCCTCTTTATCTCTTTTATTTGTTCCTCCTTTCTTTTGTAATTTTTATCTGTAACCAAAACAAAGTCTCACTTAACACAGTTTTCGGTGGGCCGACCACAGTTTATACATTAATTTTATAAATTTATACAACTGAACCATGTGTTAATCCCAGCTGTTATGGCTTTGACAGGACAAAACCGACAAAGATTTGCAGTATTATGAGATTATAGATCAAAGAGCTACTGATTATTGACTAACACAACATGCTGAGTGTTAAGTGTGATCTGTAACATTAACTGTGAACTTTGTGTCTGAGAGCCTCAGGATGACTTAAAATTATTTAAAATAAGACAAAACAATCTAAAACAGCTAAAAATGATATGCTTCCCCAAAACTTGAAAAATGTAGAAAAATAATTAGGTAGCCTATTTTAAGTGTGATTAAGTGTTATAAACTCAATGGACATTTTTATTATTATTTTATTATTGTATACACAAACACACATGTGAATTTACATTTCCTTCTGTCTAAGGCTTATTCATTTCATGTTTAGTGTGAATAGGCTTTTACATTTGCCAAAGACAGAACTTAAAAACCAACAAGCAAGCCTAGCCCAGATTAAAAAAAAAAAAGTAATGCATTATTTTAAAGTAACTAAGTAACACAATTAGTTACTTTTTAAGGGAGTAGCACAATATTGTAATGCATTACTTTTTAAAATTAACTTTTTTTAACTTTACAAATTAAATTTGTTTCATCTTGAGATTTATTTTAATTTCAATTTTAAACATTGTAAATATAATGTTAAAAGAGAGAGAGAATTACCACAACTTAAAGAGAGAGATGCTTTTTTAATTTATATATATTTGGATTTAGGTCAAGGGTGCAAATTCATGAAGTAGAGCTCATATTTATTCAGCTGGCTCCATCTATTGGTGAAGAGATGCATATGTGCAAAGATTTGTAATATTTTATGCATGTTTGTAAACTTTAAGGCCATGTAAAAGCTAATGTACTAATAAATGTTAACAAGCATCACTTTTAGCAGGTTTAGTAGGCTATTTCATTATTTTAAGAGCGCAGAATTAGACACTGGTTAAAAAAAAAATCAGAAAACACTAAAATATCAAAAAATATTTGAGATCTAAATATTGCATTTAATAAATTTTATTTGTGTTTCTTATGCTTTTGGATCATGTCAACTGGAAAAAAAAATGCTGTTTAAAATCAATAGTTATAGCATGCACTACCAGGGACTAATAGAGCCATCTAGCCTTACCGTACATTGCATAGATGCTCTCGAATGATAATGTCCCTCCTCCTAATACAACCAGCGAGCAAGTGGCGAATCAATGATTCATAACAAAAGCCTATGAACAAAGCCTATGCCTTTTCAAATACTCTTCAAAACTGTGCATTAAAACCTACTGAAAAGTATTTTTATTTGTGTTTTCATTGTGAACTATTTGACTAAGCTTAATATCATGTATTTATCATTTTTTGAGTAAGTATGCAAGTACTACTGTACGCTAGCTAGCATTAGCCCAGAACAAAACATATTTGACATTCTGAAATGAGTGTTTTCAGACATGTTTCAAGTATTTTTGTTTTGGTTGTAGAAAGCACATCCCATTGTGTCTGTCCTCAAACAGCCAGTGCCCACAATATAATGTATCGATCGGTGTGGTGGTGCAGCTTCTCGGGGATATTTTTGGCGCAATCCTTGACATAGATATGAATAACTCATGCGCTCTGCAGCTGAATGACGGAGGATATGCTGTGACATCACAACATATCAGTGACGTGAGATTATACCATCTGCAAAAGAAAAATGCCTTATTTATTTAACGTTTAACTTATTTATCAAGTTCAAATAACACATTTCAATCTTGTTCCACGCTTGATGAGTAGGAAAAAAAAGTTTTTGTTTTTTGTTTTTTTTTTAAATCTCTCACACGTGCCAAAACCAAAAGATCCTAAGGAAACCAAAGTGGGTGTCTCTGATGGGACAAAAGAGCGCCGGAATTAAAAACAGCAAGGGAGAAGAGGAAAAGTAAGGAAACATGGAAGACTGGATTGAATCAGAATTCCAAAAACATGATCATGCAATGGTGAGCGTGCAGAGACAACAAGTGAAAACAGAGAACACCGGGAAGAGGGGAAGAGACCAAACAGGCACATAGGGAGAAAGAGAAAATCTGTATTCCAGAAAAGGAGATAAATATGTAGGAATACATCATTTAAAGGGATACTTCATCCAAAAATGATAATTATTTTATTATTTACACAGTTCCAAAACTGTGAGACTTTTCTTGTTCTGTGGAAGTAAATGATGAAAGAGTATTCATATTTGGGTGGACTATCCCTTTAACCCATGATTTGATTAAATACAATGGACCAAAGTTATATTAAACTTAACTCAAAATTAAGATGTGACAGGCATTGCTTAAGCTTTCGTTATATTGTTATCAGATGATGAAACGGGGTGATCATTTCACCAATGATGGTTAAATGTAATTAACACTCTGCTACTGTGCTGCTGATGAAAACACTGGTCCCATACAACTTTGATTGATCACTGAAACTCCCACCTTTGATTAAAAACAAAAGACAGCTTCTCACTCCAGAATAAATGTAAACACACAGTCACTCACAAAGAAACACAGTGGGATGCACAAACATATCCAACTGTACATGTGTGCCGGTTAATATTAAAAGCATAGTCTACTCAAAAATAAACAATCTATCATCATTTACTCATCCTCATGTCATCCCAAACCTGTATGCATTTCTTTCTTTTACATAACACAAAAGAAGATATTTGGCAGAAAGTTGGGTTCCAAACAACATTGGAATCCACTGACCTGACTGTATGGACACAAAATACACACTAAAGATCTTATTTGTGTTCCACAGATGGAAAATATCATACAGGTTTGGAACAATTTTTGTGGGTGAATTATAATGGTGTTACTAACATTTAAATAAAATGTGTTTGCATACAAATACAAACGTGCATATGAATTACAGATGCATTAAAAGGAACACTTACAGCAATCAGACAGGCTGAAAGTGTGAATGTAATGCAAAAACATATATGTTAATATAGTTTTATTCCTCTGTTTGTGTGTTCCGTTATTGGATAAATATCTATGTTCATAGACATATTATTCTTGGAGCACATGTGCTCTGTTTTTTATGGTAAACAACAGCATCAAATTACACTTCCCAGAAATACTCCCAGCCCCGTATGCTTCTCAAATTATTTTTTTCTTCACTTACACTCTTCCTTATCTCTTTCTCTCAGAAGTTTATAACTAATTTCATGATTCTCTGTATTCACACAAACACTTATGTATGTGTAGACATGCTGATTTTAAATACAGCACCATTTGTCCAGTTTTTAATTTCATGCATTCCTTCGCTCCATCTTAACTACAAAGGGAACTTCATCCACACTGCGTAACACTCCTTCTAGTGTTGTGGTAAATAAAGTGTCCAGGCACCAAATCTGGTACATGTGGCAGAGCACAACTCAGCAGCCCTGAGGTCAACAGCTCAAAAGCTGTTCAAATTTTTTTAAGATTCAGAAACAATACATGGATGGAGCAGAGCACTAATTGCTGTCAACCACAACTTAGCATAATTTCTAAAATTATAGTTATTAAAGAAGAACAGCATTTATCTTATCTATTCTGTGGGTCTATATAGATATATATATAGATATAGAAATGTGTGTGAGTGATTCTGCAGACACTAATGAAAGTAATCAAGTAATTGTGTAACATTGTGACTGTGGGTAACATTGTACAGTGGGTCTGATGCTAAGTTGCATATAATAATTTATTCGTATTATATTTGTTTACTCACATTACTATGCTGATATAATATGCAACTATTTGTATTAGAAGTATGTGAAATTTTAATGATTCGCCAGTGTGATATAAGCCAGGGAAAATGAAATGTCACGGCCCATATCCATTGATCGAAAAAAATTACTGTCAAGCTGAAAACGGGTCGTAAATAAGATGAAAGGCGTGCTGCTTAGGCAATAGCTCTCAATATCCTGGTGCTGATTAAGTATCTGTACTGTCCCTAAATGTAATCTGGTTATAGTTCAGTTTTCTCTGAGGCTAAGATTGGCTTATTTGTCGTGCTGTGCTCTGCTTTAGCATTTATATTGTCATCGCTTCGATTTTTTCCACTCATTGGGCAGTAAACGGAAGTAAAAGCTTTGGGTATTAATTAACCTCATATCTCTGTGAATCTCAATGGTTTCTAGTGAGCTCTTATCACTGAGAAAGAGGAGTACATTTGAGAAGACAAAGGGTAATAATGGCCATATCAATGTAAGCAACCATTTATCAGTATGTTGAAAGCTAAATATTGCTGACATTTGACAATCAACTGGAGTTTAATCTCAATGCTCTGCCTTTCTCACCAGCCATGATCATTTTTCTGAAAGTGTGTAACAGTCTATGAAATGTAGTTCACAGACTTTTCTTTATAACTGGCTGCATCTCTCCCATTTCTCAGCCCTTTTCTTCCTTCACACATTCTAACATTATAGCTGTGTCCTTTAAAGAGCACTCTCCACAGGTATAGGTTATCAATCAGATCAGACAGGAAAGTCTCCATCGAAACAGCAGTTTGTTTTCTGTGTACTTCCTCAGGCCTTCAGCGTAATATGCCACTCGCTCATGTGGATTTGACATGTTTATCTGTCCACTGTCTTGCTGATTAAAAAGAGGAGATTGGGTCAGTCCAGACAAGATTAGTTTATAAGACAGTTTATACATTTACACTCAGTGAAGGTTGAAGGTTGAACAGAACAACATGTACTATTTTCAGATGATTAATAAAATGTTAATGCCTCTGATGACAGGCATAGTTTATAGGGACAAAGGCAACAAAAGCATAAATAGTTTTTTTGAATGTTTGAATATATTTTATTAAATATATTTAAAATACTGCAATGCAAAAATATATAATTTAACGATTATATTATATTATATTCGCTATTTGTTTTGACTTTTTTTGTTACCCCTTACAAGTTTTTCTTGTTTAAAACAGGTTTTTACTTAAAACTTGAAGGAAAAAAATGTATTGTGCAGAGCAAAACATAAATTAGAAACTACTCTGACATGATGTTATAAAAATATAACGTCTGAAATATTGTTTTGAAATCACACTCATTGAGCTCCATGAATAAGAGATGAATAGATATGAGTAAATGGTCAAACTTAGAGCATGAATATTGATATCAAATTAATTTAATCTCATAACGAATGTCATATTGACCTCTACAGGCTGCTCTAAGGTCTACTCCCTTGTATCTTGTGTTTACTCGGATACATGGCTCACTGTTGTTTGTAAGATGCTATTTAACTGGTAAAGTTTGACCCAATGCCCTGCTTCTGCTCTCTGAGCAAATTAATAAGAAAGAAGACCATCATGATGGCCACGTGTGGCTATGTGTACATGTGTGTGTGCCTATGAGTGCCAATAAGATATCAAGCAATAGCCTATTTATCAATGACAGCACAGTTCTGGAGTCTTCTTATCCACTTTGATTCATGTAATAATGAACAATATGGTGCAGTTGCAAAAATATTACATTTATCTCAACTGCTCTCCTACTCTCGTTTTTATGTCTATATTATCTCTTGATTGGTTCAAGAGATCATGAGAATTAAGTAAATTTATGACCACTGAAACACTCTGTATCTCTTCCAAAGGAATGCACTTTGCCCAACTAAGACAATTACTATGCTGGTCTAAAAGTGTGTGTGTGTGTCTGCATGCTTGTGTGTGTTTTAATTGATGCTGTTAAAATTGGAGGGTCTGAAAGCTGAAAAATGCTGCCTTTATAGGCAACCAGACACATCCAGTCTATTAAAGTGTCTGGTCGGATTTTGAAGCCAGCATAGATTTGGTGTTTGTGAAACCCCACAAATAAGGTATTGTTTGATCTTATGACTCGCAGTGTAGTCACAAAATATATGCTTAGTCTAAAGTACAATTGAATTTGTTCTAGATCATTAGGCATGACATATGCCTTGGAGGCCTGTCTAAAACTGGACACAGGTCCACTGTAAAAAATATATCCACCCACCTCAACCTAAAAAAAGTTCAGTTGCTGTCAGTGTTGCCAATAACAAGGGTTTCTGAATTGTGCATATATGACAGCAATCTAATTGGCTGTCAGACATATATTAATTTATATATATATATAGTGTAAAATGGGGGAAGATGCTCCCCTTTAAGAACCACGTGGATTTACTTTTGAATACTTTTAAATTATAACATTTTGATATAAGTCTAGCACGTTCAGGATGATGATGATGCCATATTTTAAATAAACAAAAATACAAATAATAACACTAGTAACAACCTTCTGTGCCAGTTCTGGGATAAAGTCAATCTTAGTCTACCCCAAGGGTCTAAATGTTTTAATTTATTTAATTTTTTTAGGCACAAATAGGCACAAAAACGTTGATATTTAGCCTAACATAATTTCATAGATCACTTTTGCTGTGTATATATATCTCTGTTGTGTGTGTGTGTGTGTGTGTGTGTGTGTGTGTGTGTGTGTGTGTGTGTGTGCAGGGGTGCTGGACTGGGGGTAAAACCAGTACTGATTACCAGGGCCCCAAAGGAAGAGAAGGCCCTTGAAAAGTCTGGAATATATATTTTCAAGGGGAGGGGGGCCCATTAGGACTGCCTATGCATAGGGCCATGGATCTTGTGCAGCGCCCCTGTGTGTGTGTGTGTGTGTGTGTGTGTGTGGGTGGGTGTAGACTTGTTTTAGATGAACTGCAACAGAAAGCGCTCAAGCCGATAATGGTTACTTCCTCAAGCAAACGTAACTTGCTCTGTTTGGTGGCAGGTGAACATACTGGTTCTTACTAATTTTTGTAATAACTAAAACGTTTACATAACTAGAAGAGCATTTGTAAAGTATTTTAAAGGGCCTCACTCTTCCTTGCGACAGTGTTATTATGTAATATTTGTACCAACACGTTTATAAAAAAAACGATAGAACAATCTAATTGGGTTCAGGTACGTCATGTTCCGTACTGTGCTGTTCAACGACTTAAAAAAAACGTTTAAAAAAACAACAAAAAGCATGAAGCGGTGACGTGGGAGAAGGGGAGGAGACGGGTAAGGAGGGGGCTAAGATTAGGAGTGATAGTACACTGTGGAGGCGCTTGGACCACTCACTGGAGACAGCGCATGCACTGAACTAGCCAAAGGCTTTTAGTCTGAGTCCTTGCCAAAAAGATGCACACCTTGCCTTAAGAACGAGGAAACATCCGATATTTAATAGCCTAGGTAAGTTACAGGAAGAAGGAGAAATTTGTGAATAGGTTTTCGGCCTTTCTAAATCGGCGTTTTGGTTTAATTTAAACGGCAGATTAAAACCTGGATAACCTTAACAGACTGCAACAAACTGACACATAAAAATTCCGAATGGAGTATTAGCGTAGTTTTTGTTACGCTCGATATGGATTTTTAACGCACGGAAAGGGAACATTCAATGACACTGACAGACAGTCCCTTATTTTAATCATATTTTATAGCCTTTCACGACAGTCGCCCATCTTACTCTGCCACTAACGTAGCTACACACGATATATACAGAGACATGCTTCAGAGAGCCTCACGTTGATAAGAGAGGAAAGATAAAGTGCACATAGTGGCATATTTTGTTCGAGATAGTATTCGGGTTGTTTATGTACTATAACAGTTACATTACAGTCGCTATCTGAGATCTGACTGCAACAATTGTTGGGTAGCAGCGGCACAGGTCAAGCGCGGCTCTTGCATCAGCGCTCAATATCGAGGACTGGACGTCTCAATTACCGACATGACGGATGGACCGAGACAAAGAGGCAGCGCGGCCCCGAGCACCAGCGAGGAGGGAGCCGCAGACACCGGGAAAGCCTCTGGAGAGTCATCAGTGGGGCTGAAGAAGGAGATTGGTCTCGTCAGTGCTTGTGGCATTATTGTCGGTGAGTGGTTTTTAAACGAATGAATGCTCTTGATTGGATAAGGCTGAATAGAACTGAAATCTTGCACTCTGCCTCTCTCTCACATACATACTAATAATAAGATCTATGAAATAGAAAATAGGTCATTTACGCTGGGAAAATCAAAAACGAATGAATAGTAGGCCTAGCCTGGAGTAGCATAGCTTATGATAAGTTTTTTTTTTAATGGCAGCTTATTTAATATCATCTCATAAAGAATGTCAAATTTAATATTTTAAATATTAATCTTAGTTTGTACACAATAATGTTGTTGTTCTAAAATATTCATGACCATTATGTTTAGCTGCTGCTGACTAATTCTTTTTTATTCATCATTGTGATGATCAGTAAAATAATCAGTATTGGTCAAACAAAAACTAGCTATAGATCACTATCTTTTGTAGTTAAATATTTTACAAGATGCAATGATAAAAAATTACATGTTACAAATGCATTTAAAAGAAGAATATAATTTACCTAAAATATAAAGTGTGCACTATGCATTAACAAGGTTGTCAGCAGATTTGGGGACTGACAATTGGCAGAATCTTTACTACTATCACTAATAAAGACTTCTGCAAGATATGCATGTGCTTCTTAAGCTTTTTCTTTTCGGAATAGAACATTGTGGTTTAAAAAACATAAACGGAACAAGACTTTTAAATAAAATGCATCTGCCATGACTATGCCAATTTGGTGTTCTTTACTTTCTCTTGTCAGCGGTAAAGAAATCAGGTCAGTGGTAGAGAAAGTGTGACGTGAGGTGGAAGCGAAGACAGGAAATGTGACTGAATTTTTGTTAAATTGTCATGTTGGTTTTTGCTGAGTTTGTTGCAGAGCAATCCACATGTATTGCTTTAGGCAGCATTAAGCTATACAAATATATTTGATGTAATGATAACTGTTAATGAAAAGTAAAACCCACCCGAGATAATCCCAACCCACATTTTATTTGCAGCTATATGATAATCCTCTTCAGCAATCTCGATCAGGTCAGGTCACACATTAACATGCTCTGTCGCCCCACGTGAACATCATTATCAGGTGATTGTCATTTCGGATCACTCAAAGCTTTCATCAAGCCTTTGTTGTCTGTGTGCTTCATTAAATTTATCAGAATACTTTATAACTGCTGCCATTTTTATCCTTATCAACCCCTTCAATGTGATACTGAACCCTCATTTACCTGGCAAAGAATCACGGACACGGATTTGACTTGCTCAGCCCCATTTTTTATGTAGATTTTGCTGGAGTAGTACATTTGGAAACAAGTTTTAGAAGAGGAAAGGTTGACAGATCTTCTGTAGGTGAATGAAAGAGGAAGAGATTGTGAAATGATTCAGATTAAAATGCAAGCTTGCCTCAAATGTTATACAAAGAAACTATGTTGGATGTATTGGAGAACATAATACATCAAGCTGGTGACAAGCTTTCAAAGTTTTATGTGTGTCAAACTAGATGTAAGCAGTCAGCAACTCAATTCCATTATTTTTAATTTCTCAAGTTCTTGATCAGGTACAGTCACAAATTAAAGGTTGGTATGCTGATTAAAATGAAATGAAAGACAGTTGAGAGGGATTCATCTCAGCTAGCATGTTTACAAGAGTAGGCCTAATAAATAGGCCCAAAGTACCAGTACTGTACATCACTGTACAATAAACGAGCAATGTCTCTGCACAGTGATTGACATATAAATATGATAAGCTGATAGCAAAGAGTGAACTCACTTTAAGGTAAGTCAGTTCACTGCGGACAGTTTGGCACCACACTGTGCAGCTATATGTAGGCCAGGGGTGGCCAGTTTTGTTTTTGGAGAGTCACAGTCCTGCAGAGTTAAGCTCCAACCTTATCAAACACTCCTCAAGGTCTGAGGGCTACTACAAGCTTTATGAAGGTTAGAGCAAAACTCTGCAGGACTGTGGCTCTCCAGGACCGACTTTGACCACCCTTGCCTGATGTAGGCAATCAATGACCTAAATCCTGAATAAAGCTGCGATCTTGTTAGCGAAATTTTTCATAGTCTGTTGTCAGTAAATAGAGTAGTGATATATGAAGCACAGCTAACAAAAAGTCACTAACCAGATCAATGTCACTATCTCAACTCAAATCAATACAAAACAGTATTTTTTAATCTGGTAAAGCTAATTTGCATGCATGTTGTACAGTAAAAAGCCAGATGTTGCCATTATATAAAAGGGCTTTGATCTAAAAGGCGTGACTTCAGTGTAGAGTTTGACAAGACTTAGCACAGTATTATTAGATCAGTGTGAGAAGACTGAAAACTAGAATTTTAAATCAAGGATTGCTGCTGTTTGGCCTGCGATGTTGTGTTGTGGACACTCGCTAGGGAAGCAAAAGGATGCAATATGAACAGGAAATCCATCTGCATTTTTTCCCACTTGAGTCAGCAAGAGTTCTCAGTCTACAAGTGTGCACATTGATCTGTCAGCCCCTTTAACGGTAAAACAGCTTAAAACAGGTTGATGTCCACATTTCACAGCTATTTTCCATATAGTCAAACAATACTCCAGCTGGCTGATCATGAAACCAGAATCAATCCCTACAAGCTTTGGCAATAGTAAAAGATATCTCTGATTGTTAAGTTGTGTAACTTGTACTTTGAGGTCATGGGATATGCTGAAATTTGTGTCAGAGCTTTTTCATACCAGAGCTTAAAAGAGAGAACTGAAGAGGGAGAAGAACAAAAGACAGACGCTGAATGATCACGTCTAGTCATGAAGGTTTATGGATATTCTTTTAGATCAGATTATTCTGCATATGAATCGTGATGGCATGACTGCAGAGAAGAAGTCATCTGATTACTTATTTACACTGTCTGTGTGTAGCATACTACTTTATCATATTTATGACAATCCCACAGGAAAATTAGGGCACATAGGTAATAGGGCAGAAACTCTCCAGTTCATGCATATCTGAATTTCCTTTTTTATATGTTCGACTTAAGTATCTAAATATTTTCTTGGGCCAATATATTTATCACAGACAGCCATAGATCACATAGTAAGTGCACACACTGTTATATAGCTAGACAAATACACAAGCCCCCATATATTTGCTGTGTGTACTCACTCCATTAGTCACACTGAATACGAACTCAGCAAATTACAATCTGCTGTCTGTGAATTGTTCTCACCACCTGCTTTCTCTCTCTCTGTTCTCCATCCTCCTTCCTTCTCTCTTTTTTTCAGCCTCACTGGCAATTTCATTTCCTATTGATTTATACACTGTTCTGCTTTTCTTCAATATATCGCCATTTTCTCTTTGTCATTGTTAGGTCTCACTTTTCTCTACATTTCCTGAAGTGTGTCACACTGTCATCTTATCATGCCTTCCTATTCAATTTAGGGTGCACACATGTAGGAAAGTAATTTAGGGCATGCATAGAATTAGGGAAGCAGCATAATGGTCAATTAGATTAAATACTATAGATTTATAATATGGATCAAAACACAAAAATAAGTATCAACTTTTCAAAATATGTATCCCTAATGCATTCTTACAAATCTAAAATCTTCTTAAATCCTTATTTCAAATAAAGCCTGTTCCATTCAAATGGCTTTTAAATTGGAGAACTTTATTAGATCCATCCAGACATCCATTTTTAGAGGTAATGGTGAGGATTGAAAGATTATATGGTGACATAGCAGCTCCACCTTTTTCACACTTGAATCCACTTCTCCCATTTTGTCCTGCTGTCCTACATTAACTCCCATTTCCAATACCAAAGCTCTCGTTTTTCTCTTTTACAGGAAATATTATTGGCTCTGGAATCTTTGTCAGTCCAAAGGGAGTGTTGGAAAATGCCAGTTCAGTGGGCCTGGCCCTCATTGTATGGATCATCACAGGCATTATAACAGCGATCGGAGCTCTCTGCTACGCTGAGCTGGGTGTTACTATCCCCAAATCTGGAGGGGACTACTCTTACGTCAAGGACATCTTCGGAGGGCTGGCAGGGTAAGTAGGTGACATACTATTAGTAATGCAAACCTAAGTGTAAAGGCAATTTTAACATGATCATACAGTATCTAAGTGTTCATTTATGTCAGATATTCAACAAACTTACAAACTGCCAAAAAAAAAAAAAAAAAATTATAGTGTACAGCCATTAGCTGGTCACTCAGTTGTGACTTGATTTCACTCATCACCAACAAATGATGGCGATAAAGAGAGTCTATCCTAAGAATAAAGACATTGCTATGTGCAAACAACACAATGCCAGTAGATGAAAATAATCATAACTATTATGTGTTTTTGGAGATGAAAGATTTTGAGGGACATTATAACATCTGTATGTGTTTTTATGCTACAGGTTTTTGCGGTTGTGGATTGCTGTGTTGGTGATCTACCCCACTAACCAGGCGGTTATTGCCCTCACCTTCTCCAACTACGTCCTGCAGCCTCTGTTCCCCACCTGCTTCCCCCCCGAGAACGGTCTGCGTCTGCTCGCTGCCATCTGCTTGTGTGAGTACCAGAAGGAAAAACATTGTCCTAGTATTTAGGGATTTTAGGGATTTTGACATGCATATTGAGATGGCTACTGATATTGCTGTTTTCATGTTACGGCCAATATTATAATTCTATTCTAGTTTGTGTAATAAAAAATAAATAATTCTACATTAATTAATCATTAAAAAAATTGCAATAAGTGAATTTTAGAAAATAAAATTTAACGGAGAATGTGGCTTGGACTTGAAAATATATTAAGGTTATTTAAATATTTTAAAAAACTCATAAGATGAAAAACTTTGCATAAATCATGTATATTTTGAAAACGTTGTTTTATGTTGTTTACCTCACAGATGCAACAACAACTTACACAATCACAATTTCCACATCTGCTTGTGATTCACTTGCTTACACTTGTATATTTTAGACATTTTTCTCTGATAGCGCATGCACACGAGGTTGCCAGGTTGCCACAAAGCCTCTTGTGTTTGACCATAAGGTCAAATCACGCTCAAGCGAAAAAACATTTTAAGCCAGGGCTAGAGAAACAGAGTTTTGGGACTGACAGAAAGAGAGAGATGGATTAATGTGTGACTGAAGGAAGCTGAGGGGTCTTATTCTGGGAGAGTGGACAGAAAGGTTGTGGGAAAAAGTGCGGGGAATAGAGAGAGATGAGAGTGAGAGAGATAAGGGTGTGTGAAGATGAATGGAATGATGTTTTTCAAAGCATCAAGAAGCCTTGAAGCATGCGTCTTCTGCAAATTTCACATTGGAGCTACAAATACTGCATGCTGTATGTAGACAGACAAACAACAGAGACCCTAGGAAAAAGAATGAGGTCGAGAGGAGATATAAGGTGAGATTTCACCTTGTCTTTAAAAGAAGTGTGTTAAGTTTCTAGCCTTAACAGCTGTTTAGTTGGTTTAGTTATTAAATAGATTTAAAAACTGTTCATAACTTTTGTTCGTGTATGAATCTGAGTCAGAATGATCTATTTCACTTTTGGCTTGTAAACCAGTACAAGCTGTTTGTCCAGTTTGTAAGGTAACAGAGCTGATCCAGCATTCATTGTGTGCTTTTAAGGCTCTAAATGAAGAGGGACCATATTACAATCAAATTGTTCTGATTGGATGAAGTTAAAAGTTTTTTTTAAGTAACCAGATGTTCTCAAGCAGCTCTAAAGCATTTTTCTTCTTATTTAGTTTTGCCTTTGGTTTGTTTAGAGAATGGCAGGAAGTGAGTGAAAGGGCAAAAGTGGACACTATGGCACAGTTTTAGAGGATGTCCCTGTGCTTGTACCCTAGTGATTTATACCTCTTTACTTCCTTTATGCATTTTAATTCTAGAACCAATATAGCAATTCTTAGAAAACTATGTCTGTAAGTGTGCGCATGGCTGTCTTTCAAACGCTGCCAAATAGGCAGCATCTTAAGGGAACATAGGCACACTCCTGACATAAAAACTATTTTAAAAAGTAGCCTACTACATTTTAAGCTACCATTTAAGACACCATCTTTTGGCCAAAAACCAGCAGCATTGCATTTATATTTTTTCAGAGAAGCCAATCCAAAAATGCAATTGTTGTGTCCCAAATGGCATACTATGCTACTCATTTTGCTACGTAAGGAAAGCTGTGAAAATTTAGTGTATAAAGTGCCCAATATTTCATTCTTCGTTTTTTGTTAATTAAATGCATCAGTAAGGTATTTTGTATCATCAAGACACTTTTTCCTTTTGGAATTTTTAGCATAAACACTGTTTATACAAAATGCCATAAAATAGTGCATTAGTACAGTAGATATAAGATGTTGGTGTTATATCTTTCACTTTGATGTTAAAAGTTGCACTGAGTACATACAGCTGGATAAAACAAAAACTGTGTTTGACTGCATTTCAGACTGTAAAGCAACAAAATGTGATTATTTTAATGGGAGAGATTATTTTCTATACCCACTGTAATTGCAAATTGGGACACAACTATTCTGACATACTCAGTGAAAAAAAAATCAATCTAATAAGTGATGAGAGAAATGTTGATTATTAAAGGGGTCACGAACTGAGAAATCTACATTTCCTTGATCCTTTGACATATAAGAGATCACTGTACTATAAAACATCTTCGGTAAATGATAAAGATGGGTCAGAATAAAACAAGAAGCTGTTCAGTGCCAAGTTGTGGAAAACACAGTCTTTGCATTGCCTTCCTTCTGATCTCAACATTTGAGATCATGAGTTAATTTATACTATGTACTGCAGATTTCACTACCTTCATTTTGTAAGGAAACACTCTATAACTATCTTCATCCTGTCTCTGCTTATTTTTCTTTTACAAAAAGAGTTTCACAAACACCACCTTCTAAGACATCCATTTCCCAGAATGCACTGCCCTTATCTCAAGACACGAGTTAAAGGCACGTCATTGCTCTGTACAGCAAGGCAGTGTTTATTTTACACAGAGATAAGACATAAGGATTACACCTCCTCACCCAAAGCTTTGTAGTGTTTGGTTTGACTGTGTTTCCTTCACATTGCATTAGGCAGGGTGTCGCTTTGCACCGTCAAACTAAACTGTTTGTGTCCCATTAGCCACAAACAATAATTATCAAGGAGTTTGTGTAACAAAATACACCCCTCCTTATTGCAGTTGACTGGCATTGTAATGTCTGCTTCTGTCGTGACTAGATGCTTTCACAGGTGTAAGCTGTTTGACACTGAATGAGAGCCAAGAATTCTAACTATGTTTGGCCACTGTACACAAACAATCTCAATTCATTCCCAGGTCACACTAGTTTTGTACCTAATTGCTCCATTAAAAGATTAATATAATATACAAAGCAGTATCAGCCTGATTAACTACCTGTTGCAGTGGGTGATTCAAATTATGTATTGTCTACAAGTACACGAATAGCATGTGAAAGAAAAAGGACAAAGCTGAACTCTGATGTGCAAATCATGAAGAAGCATTTTTGCTTGTCTTGCAAGTTCTCAAAAGTGCAAGACTCAAAGTTTACTTGCACACTCAGGTTTCTTGCATCCCTCTGTTTTTTATAACCAAATATGTCTGTCACATTTTATCAGAAGACTGTGCATGTGACCATGTCATTTAGCACGTTAACTTTATCACTAAAAGTTTAAATAAGTAAAATTGTATATGAATCTATAAGGGGGAAAAAAAGTATAATAATTTTAGATGCTCTAACTGGCTACTTTTTTGTCCTGATTTTGAATCACCTTTTAATAAAAAATAAATAAAAAAGTAAAAATATTCAATCTTATCTCTTTATAATCATGAGGTTAAAAATCACTGCTTAACACTTTCCAGTAGAATGATGTTAGCAATGCCTTAATTGTAGATTTGAAAAATAAATACACATACTGAGTTGCTTCTAATAAAAACAACTGCCAACTCAACAAATGTAGTCAAAATTTCCTATTATAATTATTGTGTGCACTAACCTTATTTCACCTGTCTATCGGTCTCAGATGTTGCAGTGCATTCCAATGTTCATATATAATAAAAATGTTTATTTAGTGTCTGATTAATTCCTCATAGCTGAAAGCATTATTTTATAATCCTTTGGCATTCTAGACTGCTCAAACTGCATGGCGCCATTAATCTCACCAAAGGCTCATAATGTGTGTGTGTGTGTGTGTGTAACCAGCCTTGTAACCTCAAAGTCTTTGTTTCAGTGCTGCTGACTTGGGTGAACTGCTCTAGTGTGCGCTGGGCAACACGAGTGCAGGATGTCTTCACTGCAGGGAAACTTCTGGCCCTCATTCTTATCATCATCATGGGCATCGTACAGATCTGCAAGGGTAGGCACCATATGTCTATGTATGTGTGTGTGCTTGTAATATATTTCTGGCTATTGAAGAAGGTCTGTGCTAAATAACAGAGAGTGTGCATTTGTAGAAGTGTGTATACGTGACTCCCTGTTCTCTAGGGCATGTTGCTTCATCTCTAGCAGCTCTGTAAAATCTCCAGAAAAACTAAAAGCACAGCACTTCATTGTCTCAGCAGAACTCACTGGGTTGAAACCTCTTATAAAGAATAACACTGATAATGCAGCTTTCACAGCTGGTGTGTCAGAAAGGATTCAATAATGATCACACTGCTGACAGCCTGTTAGCTCAGATGCTGACCTGATAAAATTAGAGAGACAGATGTGATTCCACGCAGAATCTCTAAAAAAAAGTGGATTTGGGTTAGTTGTCACTGGCTACTCTTTAATGTGGGGTCTTCAGGGTCACATATGCTCTCAGAGAGAGTTCAGAGAGTACATGTGACCCAAAAACCTGACCCTAGAAATGTGGTATTAATAATATGGCCGAAGGAACAAAAAAGTAGGCTCAAAAAAATCTAGCCCAAACCAGTTAAAAGTTGTAGTTGTATGTTGTAACATGGTAGCTTGTTTCTACTGGGTCAAGCTGCTTTTGGATTGATTATTAGCTGTCAAAGATGGTAGACCGTATTGATCAAAGGCCCCTTGCTGGAAAAAATAACATCATGATACCAGCTTGAACTTGCTGATTTTTTTCTTGATTTGCATAAACTTAGTAACTATGTTACTACAATCATGATGACATGTTGGTCCTTGATAAGGGAAGCTGACCTTCATTTGCTGTTTTTGTTATTACTTTAAGCTGTTTCGGGTGAAAGCTTTTTCTAAAGATTAACTAACTAGCAAATGAACAAAAGGCATTTTATAAGGAATTTCCCTTTTAATATTTGTTTACTGTTGTTCCCTTCCTTCTTTCTCCAGGCGAGTATTACTGGTTGGAGCCTGCCAATGCTTTCGAGCCTTTTCAAGACTATGATGTCGGTCTGATTGCATTAGCATTTCTACAGGGGTCCTTCGCCTATGGCGGCTGGAATTTCCTCAATTATGTTACAGAGGAACTGGTCGACCCATACGTGTAAGCCAATTCTCATCTCAATATTAACTTAGTGTTAACAAGATACAAATTTGTAATATCCATCAGAGAACCACATATTGAATCAATTGTTAGAATGGTCTGCAGTATTTTAAAATGCACAAGTAGAAAGAGCCAAATGCTCTGCATCACTGCTCAATGCTCTGAAGTGGCAGCTGGAATCTTATGCATCATACTTCCATTAACTGAACTCTTGATTTTTATTTTCCAAAAACAGGAACCTTCCCCGTGCTATCTTCATCTCCATTCCCCTCGTGACCTTTGTGTATGTTTTTGCTAACATTGCTTACGTCACTGCCATGAGCCCTCAGGAGCTGCTGGCTTCAAATGCTGTAGCTGTGGTGAGTGACCAATGTCCATTCTTAGCACTCAGACATTACCAGACTGCAAACTTAACATTGTTTTGCTTCATGCAGGAGATTCTTTGACATATCTACCCAAGTATCAATATTTAAAGTTCTATGATTGATACTTGGAATGAGCTCTTGATGCCTGCCAATATACCATTCAAACAGATATATCAGACTCCAGAATCTACTGCATTCTATTCTAATGACTTTCTGAATGAAACCGCACAGATATATGAACATGATAATGCATGTATTCAACCAACGTCCTCTTTTCCTCTGCTTGTCTCTCTTTTCTCTCCTTCACCACTCTGTTGCTCTCTCCCAGACATTTGGTGAGAAGCTGTTGGGAGTGATGTCATGGATCATGCCCATCTCTGTGGCCTTGTCCACATTTGGGGGGGTCAACGGCTCCCTCTTCACCTCCTCTCGGTCAGTCCCTCCATCCATTCATTCATTCATTCATCCATCCATCCATGCATCATTCATAGACAAGACACAACTATCTGTTTGTGTATCTGTCTGTCTGTCATTCAGTCAATCAGTCAGTCAGTCTGTCTGTCTGTCTGTCTAACTGTCTGCATGTCTGTCTGTCTGTCAGTCTGCCTGTCTGTCTGTCTGTCTGTCTATCCGTCTGTCTGTCTGTCTATCCATCTGTCTGTCTTCCTGCCTGCCTGTCTGTCTGTCTGTCTGTCTATCCGTCTGTCTGTCTGTCTATCCATCTGTCTGTCTTCCTGCCTGTCTGTCAGTCTGTCTACCTGTCTGTCTGTCTGTCTGTCAGTCTGCCTGTCTATCTATCTATCTGTCTGTCTGTCTGTCTGTCTGTCTGTCTGTCTATCCGTCTGTCTGTCTTCCTGCCTGTCTGTCTGTCAGTCTGCCTGTCTGTCTGTCAGTCTGCCTGTCTGTCTGTCTTTCTGTCTGTCTATCCGTCTGTCTGTCTGTCTTCCTGCCTGTCTGTCTGTCTGTCTGACTGTCTGTCTGTCTGTCTGTCTGTCTTCCTGCCTGTCTGTCTATCTGTCGGCCAGTCTGTCTGGCTGTCTGTCTGTCAGTCTGTCTACCTGTCTGTCTGTCAGTCAATCAGTCAGTCAGTCAGTCAGTCAGTCAGTCTGCCTGCCTGTCTGTCTATCTGTCAGTTTGTCTGTCTGTTTTCCTGTCTGTCTGTCTATCTGTCAGTCTGTCTGTCTGTCTGTCAGTCAGTCTGTCTGTCTGTCTGTCTGTCTTCCTGTCTGTCTGTCTATCTGTCAGTCAGTCTGTCTGTCTGTCAGTCAGTCTGCCTGTCTGTCTATCTGTCAGTCTGTCTGTCTGTCTTCCTGTCTGTCTGTCTATCTGTCTGTCAGTCTGTCTGTCTGTCTGTCTGTCTGTCTGTCAGTCTATCTGTCTGTCAGTCTATCTGTCTGTCAGTCTGCCTGTCTGTCTATGTGTCTGTCTGTCTATCCGTCTGTCTGTCTTCCTGCCTGTCTGTCTATCTGTCAGTCAGTCTATCTGTCTGTCTGTCTGTATGTACTCCCTTCTAGTGAATATATTGGCATCCTAAATAACATTATGTTTGGGTCGTCCTCACATTGTTCAGGTTGTTCTTTGCGGGTGCACGTGAAGGTCATCTGCCTAGCTTACTGGCTATGATTCATGTGAAGCGCTGCACCCCAATTCCAGCCCTACTCTTCACTGTGAGTATTATATATACCCCCCTCTCACTCTTCTTTATACCTCACTCTTACTTTTGATGAGCTTCAATTGACTTCATGATGGACATCAAACACTCTCTCTTGCAGTGCATCTCAACACTTCTGATGCTATGCACCAGTGACATGTACACACTCATCAACTATGTGGGTTTCATCAACTACCTCTTCTATGGTGTCACGGTTGCGGGGCAGATTGTGCTGCGTGTTAAACAACCAGATATGCACCGGCCAATTAAAGTAAGTGCAGTGAATTACTGAAACCCAAACCAAAAATCGATATCAGTTTTTGCTCAGTGATCTTAATGTGATTGTCCAGTTCCAGGTACTCTGTCTATACTTCCCATATAAGCTGAAAACATATGATAATTTAAGATAATGTTACTTCTGCTACTAACAGATCAGTCTGGTGTGGCCTGTCATCTACCTGCTGTTCTGGGCCTTTCTGCTGATCTTCTCTCTGTACTCGGAGCCCGTGGTGTGTGGCATTGGCTTGGCCATCATGCTTACTGGAGTCCCTGTCTATTACTTGGCCGTGTACTGGGACAACAAACCCCAGTGCTTCAATACATTTGTTGGTAAGTTGAAAACACTGATGTTCGAAGATGTGTTAAGTTTAACGATAACGTTACTATATTACATCTGAATTCTTTGTGTTTTCAGACAAGGTGACATACCTGGGTCAGAAGTTTTGTGTAGTGGTCTACCCGATGGAGGATGAGAAGAAGAACGAGAAGTCTGGAGAAGAGATCGAACTGAAGGAGCAGTCGGTTCCAATGTCAGCAGAAGATGAGCAGACACCGAAATCAGCTGACTGCTGAACAGACATGTGGAGACACACTCATTCACTCACATACGGGCAGACAGACTTTTTCAGATAGACACTGGAAATCAAACTCAGATTTTTCACATACCTCTATGTTTTGCTTTTTCATAAGGAGGGGGGTTGCACAGAGTAATGAACAGAGACTAGCTGCTCCACAGTTCATGTGGTTCTGCTTTAGAACATAATGTTCTCCGTTATCTCCCGTTGCCTCCATTATCTAGTTATCTCTAGTTATCTCAATTGGCTGTGCAACAGAATTACAACATTAGGATTACATGAAGTTCTAGAATGTATTACTTATAAACACTGGTTTGGAATGGCCTGCAATTTTTACAATTACATTTCTGAAACACTCTTTTCTATGAAAAACAGAATTAGATTTCTGTTTAGTTTATGCTAAAAATTCCAAAATACATCATGTCTTCAACAGAGATGGCAGGGTTCATTTTATTTATTTATTTATTATTGAGTACATTCTAATGTTATAATTCTTACCCCCTCTTTATCTTTTTATTTCTGTCCCAACAGTCCTAAGAGTATTTTTTCTTTTTTTTTACAAGCCAAAGTTGTATTTTAATTTGACATTTTCTCATTTCAAGTGTATTTCATCACACCAAAACACTCAGAAGCATTTCTTTTATATATTTTGATATGTGATCATCCTATTCTAATCACATTCCTTTGTTATTGTGAAATAGTTTTTTTGTTATTTTCTCTTTTCTCTTTCCTGAGGAAAGCTCTGGGATCTTTATTTTAAATTATAAAAAGTGTTCAAGGAAAACTTATAGATTCCATTGTGAAATTAAGTGTTGCAATGGTATCTTCTTTCTTTGTGGACTTTAAGCAGAGAATATGACTACTGATGCCATCAGCTTTACAGTCACTCATTTACAGATTTACTCGTAACCCACAAGTTCAATTTCATGCAGTTTAATTATTTCACAAGTATGTAGACAAAAAAAAATTAAAATAACAGAGCATTTGGTTATAAATGGAAAAAATAAAACCAATAGTGGTGCAAAGCTAGTGTCTGTGATGTGGCTGAAAGCCTGTGAGAATGCATTAATTTTGGTCCTGTTATTTTTTTATATGAATATTCAAAAACTTGAAATCAATTATGTCAGAAGAGCTCGCTAAATCAGTTTTAAGCACAATATATTATAGTTGTGTAGATGTGAATGTAGGTGCAATACAAGGGACTAGTATCAATCAATCAAGCTAACAAACAGTCCGGATGATTACATTAATATACTGAATAATTGATTAAACACCAAAATGGAGAGCCATAAAGATAATTAATTTTCACAAAAAAAATTACTTACTAAAAAATATATTTGTGTACGTACATAATATATGCTCAGTTCGAGAATAAGATGTTTAAAGTGCTCAGCATGTATGTCACTTGTCCATTCAAGCGTGTAAGGCTTTTTAGTGCAAACAGGGTCTTTTCATTGTGCCTCGGTGTTGATGTCACACCTCTACCCACTTGTGAAGACTATGGAAAAGTGTCAGTTGTTCTTTGTTTTTGTATTATTGCAGATCTGTAATGTGTAGGTGTATAAAAAGCAACATGTGTCAGTGTAATTCATTTGCACAAACATTTTAAGTGAGCTTAGTCCCCCGCATTCCTTAGAGACTATGATATCAAATCTTTAATCTTCTCACTTACAAAATAATCACTGCTTTTTGGTTCCTCTGTCTTAGTCAGGCAGCAACGAGACCCGTTATCATCCATTATTCAACTGTGTAAACTTTGTATGTATCGTCAAAGATGCAGAGCATCTTCGGTTGTAGTAATACTACTCCTGAGCTGTGCCTCAGTATCCAGCACTGCCTAATGTGTGCTAAACACAAACACTATGTGTATTTATATGAAAGCTGTGACTCTGATTGTGCTGCAGTATTACGCTTTCCTATCCAAACACAATATCATACAGGAGATACCAAAACCCATGCAGAATGAATTCTGTCACATATTTGAGTCACATTAGTAAGAAATGATTGATGTTAATGTTTTGAATGTTCTCACAATTATATAAAAATCCATAAGAGAATGATTTTTGTAGATTATATTAAGAAATGTACAGTCTAAAATGATAAAAACATAAAGTTCAAATAACCACTTACAAATAACTGGGGGTGAACGGTTTGTACCAGAGTCTTCTTGTTTACTATATGTTTTGTATTTGTTTGAACAGACAAATAAATCTATATGCTGAAACTGGGAAGACTTGTTTATTTTTAAGCTGACATAAAAAAAATCTGCTACACTGCCACCTACTGCAAATCAGGAGAATGCAGACTGTGGTCACCTTGTTCAATAGTTCACAGCTGTCACGACTCATTTGGGGTATTTATAAACCATGGGTCGCTTTGGCTCATTTTGAATTAATTTTGTTCTCTAAACTATAAATGAAATAATTGTTTTATGTGATTTTACTACTAAATTGCAAGTCTGCAAAATTTAATAAGGTACCCAAAACATAACTTGTGCTTCGAAACCCAGTTTGTTAATGAACTGGCCGATGTCACAAAAAATAAAAAATAAAGTTTTGTCATTGTGTGAGCCGTTCTGGTCAAAATGCTAAGATGTTTTTTGTCAGACAACCCCAGAAATCCTCATTATATATTAACATAATTTTTGTTATTCTTAGATGACACTGACTGTCAATTATGTCTAGCTGAATGCTGCAGGGTATCACATTTGTATGTATACAGTATTTTTTATCAGTGTGGTGCATGAAAAAAAACAACAACAAAAAAACCATTACAGATATCATAGACATATATGTAATGTGATTTGAATTGAACCAAAGCAATTGAGGAAATCCTGAAACATCACCCCTTTAAGTGATAAAAGAATAATCAATGTTACATGCTTAAATGGTTGCATCAGTTTTTATTGACAAACTGATACATCAGTTTTACCTTGATTTTTAACATGTCTTGTAAACTTAACAAAAAGAGCACAAATAACAAATTAGGGTGTTGGGTGGGTGGATTCATAAGCAGGAAAAAAAACTGATGAATATTCCAACAAAGAATGCAGTGGCTACCACACATCAGTCCAGATGGTTCAAATGGTTTCTGACGACATGCGTGAATATATTGGATATCTAAGTTGTTTACATAGATGCGAGGAGGCTGCTGGGATGCTGCTGGACCCGCCCACCTCTCAGTGCAAGAACCAGATGCAGCACAGAGCCCCCCTGGATCTTATAATCAGCTGCCGTTTTCTCATCATTCCTGAGGTGGAGAAGATGGAGGTTTAGAATGAAAATACAGAAATGTACAGGAGCACGATAAATGTGCACGTTATATGCATTACATCTGTTTTCCACTGTAGATGAGTCTCTGTTGCTGGGGTGGGATTCCCTCTTTCTCCTCCACTCTCTCTTTTATTCTCTCCACCTGAATAGGGTGGACGCATCAATGCACATCTAATCAAATGCTGTTTGCTGTCAACGGTGTAAAATATAAACGACTGCTGGATCATCTTTTAATATTTGCAGTAAATCATTAAGCATTTTATATTGTACCTTGTCTGTAGGCTCGATGTCGATCTCGATTTCTTTGCCAGTGAGTGTCTTTAAAAAAAAAACAAGAACGACGATTAATTCATTTAGATCTCCCTCTGAATGAGTCTTCTATCGTTTATATACGACAGTTCGCTATAATATAATCTATGTACGTCATATTGTAATAAAATGCCGTTTGTCTGATTCGCAGTGCATTGCTATATAAAATTAATACCTCAGACTAGAACCATACTTCATAAGATCTGTGCTGAATGAAAGCTATTCTTCGTTAATTTCTTACCTTGACTTTAATCAGCATTGTAGCTTCTTCTGTTCTAGAAATACATACAGGGAAATTTATGTGAATTTTAAGTGATGTTAGAAGTTCAGGCACCTCTAGTTAAATTATTTCCACAATTCCCCAACGAAGTTCCTGCGTTACTAAAAAATAATTCCAACCATTCTAGAGTCTGTAGGAAACGTTCCGACTGTCCGTTTGGAAAATAACGGCATTTGATGACAGACGACGATTTAGAATTTCTTACAATTAACTAAATGCTTTATATTTTTTTACATTTGAATACACATAACTTAATAAACTAACTCTAAGTATCAACATACTTCAGTTGAATTAAAACTGACAGGGAAAAATAAAATGTGCGACATTTATTGCGACACTACGCTGCAAAGCAGTTGTTGTGTGTAGTTTTTCGCCGAACGATTGAACTTGAATTCAGGCGCAAGCCGTCAACTTAAAGACTACACTGTACACGCGCTGACAGCCGTCAACATCCTCCCTCCTAAAATGACCGCCTCCAACCCGGAAAGCGGTGTCATTCTCTCTCATACAACCTTTCAAGGAGGTGCTCATCTGCAATTACAGGTAGGACAATATTTATTTTGTATCGTCTGTATATAAGGACACACGTATAGTTATTTGTAATGGACAGTACAAACATTAGGTGTCAAGATGACAGAAAATCATAATTTATGCTCTCGTGGACTAGATTATCTGACAGCTAAGACATGTGCAGAACACAGACCCATCTGAGATGTGATATTTAAGGGTCATTGTATTTGATATGTTTATGGCGCATTGCTTTATTTCGGTATCACAAAGTGTTTAATCATATATTTAAAGTTTTTTAAATAATTATGGAATAGGATATTTCCTGTAGACCCCCCCCCCCCCCCCTCCCAACTTCTGCAGCTCCCATAACTGACGCACTGGGAATGTTTTTCTTTCCCTTGACTTGTGTTTTTGCAGACAGTGAGATACGGTTAGAGCAGTCTCAAGGCCATCCTCTTCAGCAGCCATGCCACGCATTGAAAATGATATCAAGCTCGACTTCAAGGACGTGCTGCTTCGACCCAAAAGAAGCACTCTCAAATCTCGCAGTGAGGTAAGTCTCTCTTAATGTTTTTTTTTTTTGCATTATAGATGACATATAGAGTATTAGTTTGGTCTGGTCTCAGTTTTATTAAAACTCCACTGCAGTCACAAGCGGTGCAATGCACTTTCATTTACTTTTCACACTTCTTTTGTTTCTCATCTGTTTCAGGTGGATCTCATGCGCAGTTTTACATTCAGAAACTCAAAGGGCAGCTACCGTGGGATTCCCATCATAGCTGCCAACATGGACACCGTGGGGACTTTTGAAATGGCCTTAGCCTTACATCAGGTATGAATTAACTCTTTTTCTAATTTCCATACAGCTGATCACATCAGTCTCAAGAGAAACCTGAACAAACATCTCCATGATATCAATAAAATGTTTAGGAACAGAAAAAAAGAGTACATTATCAAAAACTCTGTATTTTATGTCAGTATGAACCTGATGAATAGTTGTGCGGTCAAAAAAGCACAGCTTTCTAAAATTTCTTAAATTAAAAATGCATGAAAAACCGATGCATATAGTATATAAACAGAGTTTAAAATTCATTATTTCTGGTAATAACGGCCTGAATTGAGTTCTGACTTGGCACTTTGGCCTATGACTTCTAAGGGTCTACTGATGAAAAGGGTTAGTTAGACTTATAATCTGATGTTTAGTTAAAGTCATGTGTTTGTTACATTGATAAGATTTAAAAAACACAGGTCTCTAGGAGTTTGTAATGATCAATGATGTCGACACTAGAATGTTTTCACACAGTTCAGTGATGTTCAAGAAGTTGACGAGAACAATAAAAGTAAAATAGGTTCATCCCTACAGACAGAACATGCACAGAATTATTTTTCTTTTTCTTTTTTATAAAATTTTTTAAAAAACATTTTGAAACAATCGAACAAACCTAAAGTACAAGTAATTGTTCATACCTGCATTTGTTTAAATACTTTGTAATCGTAATGAGCATTATGTAAACTGAAATATATTGTGTTGTGATTGTACTGAAATGAAAGATCAAAATAAACACAAAATAGCAAAAAAAAAAAAAAAAAAAGTTTTTGTGTGCACTTTCTGTCCTTTCAACAAACTGCATGTTATTAATTATTGTTTTGTTTTTTTGTAGTTTAGTCTATTTACAGCCATCCATAAGCATTATGATGTGGATGACTGGAAGGAGTTTGCAGCCAAGCACCCAGAATGCTTACAGGTGAACAACACCTTTGCTAGATTTTAAATCTAGTTTGCAGATCTCAAGATTACTGATATTTAAATGATGACACGCTTTCTTTGTTTCTCCAGAGTTTAGCAGTTAGCACGGGGACGAGTGACGGGGACTTTGAGAAACTGGGGGCCATCGTGTCTGCTGTACCTCAGATTCATTACATATGTGTGGATGTGGCTAATGGCTACTCTGAACACTTTGTCAACTTCGTCAAAGACGTGAGGCAGAAGTTCCCCACGCACACTATCATGGTCAGTTACCTGTCAAAAATAACAACAGAAAAGCATTTTATTAACATTATCTCGTTAACAGGCATCTTAATATTTTGAAATATTTTGTAGGCCGGCAATGTGGTCACTGGCGAGATGGTTGAGGAGCTGATTCTTGCTGGTGCTGACATCATCAAAGTGGGCATTGGACCAGGTGATGTCATCAGTCGTCTGTTGCCACAGTTTCAGATGATGTTCAGATTCATATTACACCAGTTTCACACATATGTTCATGTGTGTAGGTTCTGTGTGCACCACTCGTAAGAAGACTGGTGTGGGTTATCCTCAGCTGAGTGCAGTCATTGAGTGTGCTGACGCTGCACACGGTCTGGGTGGACACATCATATCTGTGAGACTCTCCTGTTTCAGAGCCAAGTTCTTACATTGACCCGATAAAGCCTTACATTACATTAAACCTGTGAATTTCTACAGCTTCTAAATTATCAGCATGAAAAACCTGTTAAACATAGTCTACTACATGCCTTCTGTACTCTGATTCTGTTCTCTATACTCTGTACTCTGATTGAAGGCCTTTATATTTTGTCATCTGTATGGTTCTGTTGACTGAGTAATTCTGTGTTTGCGTCTCTAGTGTTTACTCTCCTCCTATTACAAGTGCAGTGGGCAGGGTTAAATAGGCAGTGATGTAGAAGTAGGTAATGATCTTGCAGAGGTGGCTTTCGATGCACTATTACGCCATAAAGTGGCACATTCCAAAATAAGTATTTTTTTCTAAGCATGGTTTCAATAAAAGCTCTTTTTAGACTCTTATATGTCAAAAGATCAATGGAAATTAGATTTGTCTGTTCATGACCCCTTTAACAAATAGTTTTTCTGACATTATGCCAGGCTTTATAATGATAACAATGAAAAGTAACAGACCCACCCTGCTGCTTTCATGCTTTGTAGACAGAATCTTTGATCATGTATTTGTGGGACTCATCTGTTTTTCGTCTTGCTGTAGGATGGGGGTTGCACCTGCCCAGGCGACGTCTCCAAAGCATTTGGTGAGTTTTGGTAGCAGAAGCACTGCATTATAGTAATAACATAAAACAAGAAAGCAATCATCTTAGTGGACACAAATGTTGGGTTATGATATTTCTTGTTTCCTTACTAGATGTGCAGGTTAATTTTTATGTGATAGACCCTCTTGAAATTGCTCTGTTTCTTCTTCTCCAAAGTGAATCACATTTGCTTGAAAACTTCACACGCGTCAGAACTGGAGAAAAATTAACATCACATATGGCTTTCAGAATTGGGCTTGGAAAAATGGCTTGATAGCGTCACCTATACAATTTCTCAACTAAACTTTTGAGAAGTTTCACTGATTTATGTACTTAAATGAAATTCGGTACATGTATCTAATGTCCCAATACCTACAAAAAAATCTCAACAAGAAGTCAGACATTATGAATTTCCTGCATTTTTTGCAGTTATTGGCCTTTTACTTTAACAAACCCCTACAGGTTTAATTGGATCATCTTCAAATTTGGAAACTGTAATCATAGGGCCTGTGCGATGATGAACTGTGAAGATCTTGAGTGTCCGTGGTGGCCTGACTAATTTTGATGTGTCACCATGAAAAGGAAGTTCCTATAACTCAGGCATACAGATATCTGATCTGCCCCAAAACTCCACATATTTGATAAGAGTCCTGTCCTGAACACATGTCCAAGCCCATATTCAGTTGCAGTCATAGTGCCACTTGCTGCCAACAGGAAGTGACAAGTTTTACACTTTAATTAATTCCTAGAGATTTAATGACATCAACCTTATATTTGGACAGTCTAATATTAGGGCCTTTATGAAGTTAAATTGTGAAGATCTTGAGTTTTTGTTAAAGGCTGTGTCTGTGGCTAAACTGTGGCAGGTGCGGGAGCTGACTTTGTGATGCTGGGAGGAATGCTTGCTGGCCATTCTGAGAGTGGGGGCGAAATCATAGAGAAAAACGGCAAGAAGTACAAACTGTTCTATGGCATGAGCTCAGACACGGCCATGAAGAAGCATGCAGGAGGCGTAGCAGAGTACAGGTACGCTCATGAGACTATCATGTTGAAGCTTGTGGTTATTTTATCTAGTGGTTTGTAAATTACATAACACAAATCTTTTTTGATACATAAGCAATCAAGTCATCTTTATTTATTTAGCACATTATAAAATATATTTTTTTTCAAAACAGCTTGACAGAAATAAACAGACAATAAAAGAATCAAATCTACAGATTCTCCAAATATGATAAAACTCAAATTCTGCTGTAGAGCAGCTTCAGAAGGACAAAAGCATCATTAGTCAGTTCCGTCTTGATTCAGTTCATTTTAATAACCAAAATAACAGTTAATAACTGTTATAAAATCCATCAGTTATGAATTGAATTTGATTGAGCTACAAAGCAGCTCTACAGAAGGAGTTTTTTTATTTGTTATTTTTCTCATCCAAAAGTGTCAGAAGCCAGGTCTAAATTTCAAATCTAATGCCTGGGGATGTAACAATTCACTCAACTCATGATACGATACAATTCACGATTATTTCACGAGGCGATTTACTTACAAATGTGCTTTTTCTTAAATGAGATTAAAAAAGTTGTACTTTTATTATTGCTTGGACAATATGCTGCACATTTCTTTGTGAAACTGAAAAATAATACAAATGAATTAGAAATTAAAAAAAAAAATCCCAAATTAAATAAATGAATAATGCAAATAAAAATAATGACCTTCAA
The DNA here is from genome assembly GCF_003368295.1 of Carassius auratus. Lineage (NCBI taxonomy): Eukaryota > Metazoa > Chordata > Actinopteri > Cypriniformes > Cyprinidae > Carassius > Carassius auratus. The sequence goes on from NC_039274.1 coordinate 31,081,103, forward strand.
AATAATAATAAACAAAATAATGCTTTGCCTGTCCATTTAAAATTAGATTTAATCACTGTGTTTTGATCACAATCACAAAGCAGTTTTTAATCTACAAACTGCTGTGAAACTACAGTATACTTCAAAGAACATCTGAACGAAACAGATATAGCATATGGGCTGCAAGAAACACAAATTCACTCTCTGCCAGCAGGTGGCGCTTATGAAACAGCATCAATTCAGCATTTCCTTTCTGTTTGTTCACTTTGACATTGCATTTGCTAATGCTTATGGTGAAACCCCTTTTCCAAATACTACTGAAGCCTCGTTGAATCACACCGGAACACTGGCCAATGGCTTTCAAGTACGCAAATATTTGAACATTTATATAAATATTTAAGATCCCCTCAGAATATTTTCCTTCAGCCAACCTTCAGCAAGAAGCCAAAAGCCTATCATCAAAGCCTACTCAACTTGACAACGCGTTCTCCTCCCGAGCTGTGTTCTGGTGAGCTTTGGACAAGGATGACCTCTTCTGCACAGAGCCAATAGAAAATCCTAATGTCCATGAGTTGTTTGTCTTCTGCCCGGGCCACGACCACCCAGAGGTGGTGCTTGGGGGGTTGGTCTGCCCCCATTGTGGAGATATGAGTCTCTGCCCCCATTGTGGAGATATGAGTCTTTGGACTCTCAGGCTCTGTTGCTGTCATCCAAGTTGCTGAATTTACATTTTGGGAGGTAATATTTAGTCCATCTCCTATGCTAGAAAGTCTCTCTTGTCGAGATGTACTAAAAATGACCTTCCAAAATTTACTGCCAAATTCCTGAAGATACATTTCTGAAAAATTGGTACGAGAGGATGTGGTGATGGTCCTTCAAGAGTCATTCTCAACCTGTCTGTCTAAAGTCTTAAAAAATCAGTCTTCATGTATTTCACAACACTTCAGCATGTTATTCTTATTAAGCAGGGTTCATAAACCTTGAAAATGCTAAAAAAAATATATTTATTTAAAATGAATTTAAAACATTTAAAAATATAAAATGATTTGACATAAAATACAGTGAATATGTAAAATACAGTGCAATTAGTTTGGACATTGCTCAGTGCTCAATACAATAAATGCACAGCTAAACAGATGAGTTTTGAGTCTAGATTTAAATGTGACTGTTGTTTTAGCACATCTGATCTCTTCTGGAAGCTGATTCCAACTACGGGCGGCATAAAAACTAAAAGCAGACTCCCCTTGTTTTGTGTGAACACTTGGTATTTTCTAACTGACAATTCATAGACAATTATATCATTTATAAATGATTAAAGACAAAATTAATAATAGTTATTTAGATTGATGTGGTTTGAAATTGGTCAAATGTGCTTGAAAAAAATATGACCAGAATATCAACTTGCGTAATAATTATGCACGCACTGTAGACACTTCAAGACCTGAAGTGGGTCATGAAAAAATGTCTTTAAACAATTATTAAAAATAAGTTGTCTTTATGTTGTTTCTATATTAATTTGAAGATTTAATCAATTTCAACCACCTCGGGTGCTTCATTACATCCCTACTAATGAGTTTAATTTACTCCTGTGCATTCTGATAAAAAAAATTATTAGATTTTTTGCCAGTTAACACATCTCTGAGTTGATTAATATATTGATTGTAATTTTTGTGTTTTTTTTAGGGCATCGGAGGGTAAAACAGTTGAAATGCCTTACAAAGGGCCTGTGGAGATGACCGTGAAAGATGTGCTGGGTGGAGTTCGTTCCAGCTGCACATATGTGGGTGCTGGCAAGCTGAAAGAGCTGAGTCGTCGTACCACCTTCATTAGGGTGACCCAACAACTCAACACAGTGTTTGGGAATGATAATTAAGCAAGTATTATGGTCTAACCAGGTCCATATTGATGCCAAATCCATGCAAAGGTCATTTTATTCTGTCTGGAGACAGATGCACACACATATGCATATTCCCACACACACACACCTCACATACACACCTCACATCATCATTTAGTGTTTTTGGGCTTGCATATAAGCTTTTGAATTCAAAGGATTTCCCCAGATGTTGTATTAAGGCCTAAAGCAACTGAATGGCCTTTTTATTTTTGAATAATCACTATTTGAAAACTTCTAATTTGGGATTGATGAGTTTTCAAGGACACTGTGATACCAGCTTCTTACATTCTGTCTGTTTTAGTCTTATACTACACTGTAGTACAATGAGAACATCATTTTGGTTTATTACACCGTACTGAAAGTGTAGTCTGTGTTTTAGGTCATACTCTTAAAATCTTGAGTTTGTTCTCTGTTCATTTGGCTAAAAAAAAACTCTATTAGAGCCTTATATTTTTAGACCTTGTAGTTTTTAGCTGAATGTCTATGCCTAATTCCTTATATTTACATATATTTCTGGGATTCTCTGATAACTTTCTGATTCATCATTCTGTTCACTGGACCAATGCAGATCTTTGTAAGGATTATTAAAGTATTAGTGGTATATTATACAATATGCTTAAAAACCTCTGTTATAAACAACCATTATATTAAATAGAATATATTTGAAGATCAAGCAAGGATATTTTTTACCCTTTTAATGGTTTCTTCTGTGTTTGTATTTAACATTTGCAGTGATATTACACACTCTTTTGAAGTCATACTCTGTTCCTGTATAAGCATTGGCATTATTTTATGCATTTGAGCTTGGTTTGATCATTAGACATACTGCATCCTTTAAACTTTAATTTCTCAACTCTTAATTAACCTTAATGATTTAATTGTGTTTTTTGGTTATTCATTGCATACTTTTGGCATTCCATTACAGTTCTCATTGATTGTGATTTAAAGTTGCTGCTGGAGCAGATATTAGTGAATTTTTAAGAAATACATTTTCACCAACTTACATATTTTGCTGAAAACCAGAGGATTGTGTTCCTTATATTTCGCTGTAGTTAATCTCTATTGTATTCTATAGTGAAAATAAATAATTTGGATGATCACTGAAGAATGACTTGTGTTTGCTTTGTAGATACATAACATTTCATATTTTTTATTAACATAGTCATTTACAATTTGAATTCATATAAGTGTGTTTGTGTCAATAAAGCGTTTGATCGGTTTGTCAAGGTCCATGTAAACATACTAGTGCCCTTCTTTTTTTTACATTTAAGACTGATGAGTAATTTATCCACAAAACATCAGATGCAGATGATTCCAAAGATTTCCCTGGGATTTTCTCTCACAGACTGCTTCTTATTGAGAACACTGGATCTGGAAATGAAAGCATGTTACCACACAATATATCACAATGCAGTCAGTTACAACATAATTGCATGGGATGAGTTATGATATCATACTGTAAAAAAAAAAGGTGACATATGACAAATGAGGAACATGACAATATATACTTTCCTTCCTCCTGCATTACATCACAGCTGCACTAAAGACACACAAGAGGCCTCACGCACCTAGAGGTGAGGAAAACATCTCATTCGTTAGTGAATTGTATTCCTTTCTGATTGGTGCTTCACTTTGCATTTGTGCATGTATGAATAATTGTAGGCAATTATTTTAAAAGCCATTCGAAAGACACTTCTAAACGCAATTGTAACTTCATGCAAATCTTTATTGTAATATCAATTAAAGTATATGTTGAATGCTGTTTCAAAACTGGTTTGACGTTCAGTTTGATTAAAAAGGAGGGGCATGTAAAGATATTTAGTGTGTGTATGTGTGTGTGTGTGCTTTGTACAATCATTTTGTCTTCATCTTCCACCAGCGTTGGCTTCTTCCATCAGTTCCCAGGCTGAACAGTGCCTGTGTTCAATATGTCAGGATTTCATCCAATAACCATTCAGTGCAGACAGACACAACTTCTGCATGGCATGTATCATCACACAGGGACAGCAGTATGAGGACTCAATGCCCACTTTGCAAGGAAAACTTTCACTTGAGACCAGATCTTGGCATCAATAGAGAATTCAGAGAGCTTGTTGAAGGACTGAAGAGGGTGGAAATAAAGAGAGGGGCTTTGAAGTCTTGGTTGTACTGTGAAGGATCTTTCTGTAAAATAGACCTAGAGCCTCATAACACTGTAGCAAAACTGAAGAAACAAAAACTTATCAGCCCTGTGGAGAATCTGAAAGATTATATATGCCTGAAGCACGAGAAGCCACTGGTGCTGTTCTGCAGAGATGATCAGAAGTGTGTGTGTGTGTGTGTGTGTGTGTGTGCGTGTGTGTGTGTGTGTGTGTGTGTGTATGTGTGTGTGTCGTGTACGACAAAAGACCACAAGAGCCACAACATTGTTCCTGTAGAGGAGGAAGTAAAAAAAAGGAAGGTGAGAGATGCTTAACAGGAAGGGAAAAAACTGACTCTTATTCCAAGGAATGGACTCTGGAATCTGTGGCTGAGGAATGGAAGTGAGTATAAGGCCTGTGACTGCCTGTCTGTCTCTCTCCGTCTGAAGCCCCAGAAGGTGGGTGTGTATGTAGATTATGAGCAGGGTTTGGTCTCCTTTCATGGGTCCAGGTCTCATATCTACTCTTTCACTGGTCAGTCGTTCACTGAGAAACTCTGTCTATATTTCAGCCCAGGCTTTACTTACAGAGATAAAAATTCAGTGAGGTTGGATAAGAAACAACGGCTGTCTGAAGCCATATATCTCTCCATTCCCTTCATTCATTCCACTCCTCTCCTTCTCCTCTTTCCAGCGATCACTCTGGTGAAGAAAAGTGACATTACACTTGAAAATCATGAGGGAAGTTTTGTTATAATGACAACAAAGTGAGAGACTTTGAAATAGAACCCTAAACTAAGCACAGCAGAGTCACAGCATTAGGCAAGGGATTGAAAATGTGGCATCTATCCAGGTACAGATCAGTGAGACACTCCCCTTTAAGGAAGTAAAGGTATGACAACCCGATCCACTGGGAAGAAAACAGTGGACTGTTTATGTCACATTTACTCTACTCTATTTTCTAAAATATTTTTTACCAATTTCACAAAAGCCTACTTTTCAAACCTGCAAAATATAGCAACCTGTGATTTTTTAAAAGAGCAGCATTTGTTTGATTACATAAGAAATCTGTTAGAAACAAACTACAAACTGATAGCCTTCACCTAAAACACACAGAAACACACCAGGAATGGAAAATCAGACTACATGGAAGTCCAAGGTTTGACTCCAGACTCAACAAGAACATAATATTTATTTTAATGCATGTCAGAATGGACTCAATGGACATCTTTCCTTCTCCCCACACCAGGCTCTGAGCTCAACTGAGGTTCACTGAAGAGCAGCCCGTGTCCTGGAGGGAGTGAGTGTGAAGGGATTGATCTGAATCAGTAACAGTAAAGCTGCCATGATGGAACCCTAAAGCACACAAGCCTCAGTGTCACTGAACCAGCATCCTGGGAGATGTCTTTGAGTATATCATCTGTGTTTTACATTAGGCAGCGGCTATTTACATTAAGAAATTTAGATGCTATATTTACACAGAGTGATAGACATTGCAAACAGTGATATATAATAAAGATTAAATGTACTAAATCAATGCAATAGTGAGCAGAATTAGTGAAAAAAGCTTTTGCCAACAAAGTTTGGGTATTTGCATGTTATCGTAGTAACATATTTTCATTGTAATACAAACCCGATTCCAAAGAAGTTGGGACTCTGTACAAATTGTGAGTATAAAAGGAATGGAACAATTTACAAATCTCACACACTTATATTTTATTCACAATAGAATATAGATATAGAATAGAATAGGGACTAAAATGGCCACTCTGCAGTCCAGATCTTTCATCATAAAGATGAAGATGCGACAAAGAAGACCTAAGACAGTTGAGCGAATAGAAGCCTGTATTAGACAAGAAAGGGACAACATTCCTATTCCTAAACTTGAGAAACGTGTCTCCTCAGTCCCCAGACATTTGCAGACTGTTATAAAAAGAAGAGGGGATGCCACACAGTGGTAAACATGGCCTTGTCCAAACTTTTTTGAGATGTGTTGATGCCATGAAATTTAAAATCCCCTTAAAATTATACATTTTCTCATTTATCTTGTATGCTGAATAAAATGTTCAGTGTCCCAACTTTTTGGGAACCGGGTTTGTACCTAGTACCATGTCAATGCCATGATTTACACTACCAATCAAAGGTTTTGAATTGGTAAGATTTTTTACAAAATCTGTAATATTGTAAACTATTATATTACAATTTAAAATGTTTGTTAAGTTTTTTTTTTTTCAATGAGGATACTGTCACTGGCACAGTAGTGTTTTGTATGCATGCAGTGGGTCTCTTGTTCTCTAATGGAACACCAAGGTCAATGTGGGTAGAGCTGAAGTGTTTCTGCATTTCTTTGATCACAGTAGGAGAATAGTCTAACCAGACCCATCTCATCCTTCACCAGCAGTCAATGTCAGCTTTATAACACACAATGACAAAACTTACCTGCAAATGCACAACATAACAGGGCTATAACATCATAACGCTAATAGATATTTATTCAATTACATAAAAAACATTTAGGAAAACTAAAGCAGTTTTACCTACCCTGAGAGGACAAAGATCAATCCTTTCATCAGTTGAAGAGCTCCTTTCTGAAGCCCAACTCATGGAACAGCTCATAGATCACCGTGTTACCACAACAAAGTAACAAAGAGCAAATGCATCTCAAGGTTTCTGTTTTTCTTTTTACAACAGTTCACGCAACTGTCACCTACACAAAATGCTCATGTGTGTATCTGCTGCATGTCTCTCAACAGATGATCACATTTCCAGCCAGAGAATGCTCCTCTGAAATTGTCTGACAGTGAGCAGCATAAGCCAATATAGACTGAAGAGACAAAGGTGCAGAAATGTTAGATATTGTGAGACAACCTGCACTGATCATCAGTGTTGGGCAAGTTACTTTTAAAAAGTAATTAGTTACAGTTACTAGTTACTTCTTCCAAAAAGTAACTAAATTAGTAACTCAGTTACAAATTTTTAAAGTAACTAGTTACTTAAGAAAGTAACTATTGCGTTACTTTCAAGTAAAATTAAATTTTAAATGCTCAAACGTGACCCCACCTCTACCCCTCTTTAAAGGAACTTAAAATACATGTGCATGTTCAATTATTTATGATAAATCTGAATATTATAATGAAATGGACACTTAATACAATACATTATTAACAGAAACATGAAACATTGTACACACATCTAAAAAAAAAAGTTGCTGTGGGACAAAGTGAGACTAGCCTCCAATCAAATGGCATGTATGTAGATATTATGTTTATATAGTGGATCAATGCAAATAACACGATAGATTTTTGGGAACTTTTGATATTTCCTTTTATTGTTTCTTTAATTTCTTGAAGGAAAAAGTAATGTATATACTTCTATTTAGAGAAGGCTACTTTTGGATTATTTGGGCTCGTCGCCATACCTGTCTCTGGTTGACTGACTGGCTTGTGTTGTTCGTTGTGTGTCCTGTCCTGTCCGATGATGGGTCGTTCGCGAATGAGCGTTAGTGATGATGGATCGACTCGTTCGCGAATGAGCTTTTGAGGAGTCGTTCGCGATTCGCGAATGAGCCGACTCTAAGAGCCGGCTTTTTTAGTTGAACTTCGGGAGCTGGCTCGCATATCTGAAGAGCCAACTAAATTTTTTTCAAATTTAGCCTATAGAAATTAAATAATTATGTAATAAAAATTGAAATATTATAGTCAAAGTCATTTAAAGAGCCGTTTGTGAGCCAAAGAGCCGGCTCTTTTCAGTGAGCTGAGTCAAAAGAGCCGAATTCCCATCACTACTATGCGTGCTTTCGAAAACCCGCCCAACTCTACCTCTGATTGGCTTACAATGAAATTTTACTCTACCTCAGCCAATCGTCAGCATTTATGCGCTTGTCTCGTGCTCTGCCCACTAACCAAGGAAGAACAGTAAAAAAAAGTATTTGCCTCTCGCTCAGAGATCTAGTTGGTCTGATGAAAAAAAAAAAAAACAGCTTCATCATCAGTTATAGTAACGCGCCGCATTTTTTGGCAGTAACGGTAACGGCGTTATTAAGATGAGAAGAGTAATCAATTAGATTACTCGTTACTGGAAAAAGTAATGCCGTTAGTAACGCCGTTATTTATAACGCCGTTATTCCCATCACTGCTGATCATAAATTAACTCACTATTCGTCCCCTTGTAAAGACCAAATTTTTATCAGAAAGCAAGCTCGACTTTATTACCTGCCTGTGGAAAACAAGGACAAAAATTGTCATGATCAAAAGGGAAAGACGACCTGCATTAATAATACTTTTTAATTAATAGAACTTTTTAAACCTTTTTTAAGACCTGCACAAATAAAATGTATACTATATGAGCGGGGTAGAGCAATGTCTATGGTACCATATTAAACTGTAAAATGACTGTAAAAAGCAGAATTTACAGTTGAGATGTTTTCACAAAAACAGTTTAAAAAATGTATAAAAATTATTCACATTTATGCCTTTAAACCAATTTTAGTCAAAAGTATCAATTATTGTATGAAATAATAATTATCAATTATAATATTAAAGGGATAGTTCACCCAAAAATGAAAATGTGATGTTTATATTCTTGTTTCTTCAGTAGAACACAAACCAAAATGTTTAGCTAAAACCATTGCAGTCTATCAGTCTTATAATGTAGAATAACGGCTAAAACATACAATTAAAAAAAAATAAAAATACACAAAACCAAATTTGACCCTGTGGCTTGTGACAGTGATTTGTAAAGACGCAAAACGATCGATCTGTGCAAGAAACTGAACAGTATTAATATCTTTTTTTTTTTTTACCTCTGATTCACGCAATGAAATGGAGCCAATGACTAACAACACTGGTTTTGATGTGCAAATAAGACAATCCCCTTTCATTGTTCCATCTCATAGAATTAAGTCATTCTCCACCTATAACACTTGTCTAAAAATCAGAAGCTTTGTAAATAAATCCATTTTCATTTTCATGAACACACGAGAAATTAACAATAACATTCAAACAGACACATTAAATCACACAAGGAAGAATAAAAGTGCAAATCATTTTAATCTTTGTGGATTTACCAGCTGGTTTAGCAAATATATACAGTGAAATTCATCCTCCTATTAAGATAATTCCAACCCATGTCTTTCTAATGCGATCACCATTCAGCAGATAAGAGTTCAACACTTCTGCACTGAGGAAAACATAGATTAAAAACAACATTGACAGGGTAAAAGGAGTGAAATGACAGATCATACCAGCAGCTCAAACCAAGTGACTATAGATATGGCAATACAACTGGTTGCCTGTTTATTGTCAACTGAGCCAGAAAAGTATTAGAATCAGATTTTTATTTTATTTTGTAAAACATATTCAAGTTTGTGATATAGTGATGCCATTCAGGTTGGTGGTGCATATGGAGGTGCAAGTGAAGCCTCCAGGAAGGATTGTCTCATCTGAGTGGCTTGCCACCTTTAGCTTGTTAACTCTCTCTCATACACACACACACACACACACACACACACACACACACACAAACAATCACTCACCCACAACACACAAGACTAAAGTTATTGCCACAGTTGCCATGCACTACCATATACATAGCGAGGGTGAGTTCTACATTTATGTGTAAACTTTTGTGCAAGTGTGTTTGGCCCAATATACGCAATCAATATATGCAATCACATACTGTCTAGTGATGTACAGGAAGCTCAGTCAAAGGCACTTCTGAGGAACAAACACAATAAAATATGTGGCCTGTAGCATAATGATGTAAACTCACATGTATGCACATCACACAACCATGTCTGCAGATTAAAAAAAAGCTATTCTAAATAAAATCAATCTTTTTAACCAACATCGTGGCACAGGATCACACAGAGGGACATTTCGTAAGACAGCTGGGGGAGATTCTTTGTGCAAATGTTCTTCAATGAACACTTTAGATAAGTGCACAACCCACACATCCATACACACACAGTCGCTTGTCAAATATTTGAAGCACATTAATTCAATACTTCTTCTCTGAAGTCAAGAAACAGATGCTCTAATACAAGTTAAGGCACCAAGCCAGCACAAGAAGCAAACATGGTGACGCTCACGTGCTGAAAAGAGGAAGGCAGGACAGCAAGAACAAGGTGAAGAGACAGAACCAAAAAAAGGAATAGAGAACGAGTCGCTCATGTTAGCATGGGCACATCATCTTCAGAGGTTGTGTCATCAGAGAGAGGAATCAGCAACACTTCATCATCAGAGGAGGAAGAGGAAAAAGAGGGGGATGCTGAGAGAGGAAGAGAAGTAAGGGACGGGGAGGGGGAGGGTCGGAAACGGGAAATGCTCCGCCCAAGACTCTGGAAGAGAGATGCCAGGGAAGGGCTGCTTGGGGGGACAGCGACGGGTGGGGTCTGTTGTGTTTCTGTGACTTCGATTAACTGGACAGGAAAAGGAGGTGGGGGAGAAGAAAGAGGAGCCTCCGCTTGCTGCTGTGTTTCTGTCTGTAGGGATAAAGCCAGTTTTTGAGGCAAGGACTGACTGGCTGCCTCTGTAGCCACTGAGGAGACTCCAGGACTTGACTGACTGGGCTCAGCGCTAGAATTAGCCGCTTCTGTCTGTTGGGAGGAGGAGGTGGTGGTCTGTGTCGGCCTGGGGGCAGACCGAGGAATTAAGCCCCATCTTCGCAGGCGCCGCATAGCTCTGCGGACAAACCGGGGCCTGCGTCTTCGCCGTAGAGAGGAAGCATTGTCTTGACTGAGGAGCTGAAGTATTCCTCTCAGGGAGAGTGAGGCAGACTGGGAAAATAGAAAAAGAGAACTGTTGAAAACAAAATCAAACACAACAATCCATAAAAAAGAAAACCTAGACTATAAATATTACTGTTCACTCATTCTGCATTTATTTGATCAAAAATACAGTATATATTTAAAATAACTTTTTGATATTAAAAAATATTTCAATTGTAATGTGACAGTAATGTGTTGGCAAAGCTTTATTTTCAAACGCCATTACTCCAATCAGTGTCACATGATCCTTTAGAAATCATTAAAATATGCCGATCTGGTGCTAAAGTTACTTTTTTTTTTGTCATCAATGTTGAAATCAGTCGTTAAAATTTTAGTGGAAACCATGATACATTTTTTTCCAGGACTTTTTGATGGAAATAAAGTTCAAAAGTTCAGTATTTAACTGAAATATATAATTTGTAACATTCTAAATGTATTTACTCTCACGTTTGATCAATTTACTGCAAAAATAAATACCATTAAAGGATTGTATTAAAAAGCTATTATTAATTATCACGTATCATTTATAATACATTATTGCATTAAAATGTGATGAACCTCATGTTGCTGTAATAAATCAGTTACGAGAGCTCCTACCTCATTGGGGTTCTCAGTAGGGAAGTCTTCCACTGGTGGGATGACTCCCTGAGCAATCAGCTGACCATAAGAGGGCGGGGCCTGCTGCTGGATCAGTTCAGCCTCTTGACGAGAGATTGGTGCAAACATGCTGAGAAAACAAGAGAACAGTACACAGAAATAATGTTAATAAAAGCTACTATTATACCATAATACACCACATAATGACATTCTTATCGTACTCAAACAAACATAATCATTGACATTGTTGTAGAATAAATATATTTAGAAAATTCTTCTAATGTTATATAGTTATTATCTGGTTTAGATTGTTTTACCTGTACTCTCGAGTGCGTAGGGAGTACAGCTTGCAGGTGCAGCCCATTGCAATGACTAGAAGAAGTCCGCAAACTAGGCTTCCAACGGTAGCTGCAGTTATAACTTTTCGTGGCAGGGTCACAGTGCAGTTAAGCTCATCTGTGCCGTCCTTACAGTCCACCTGTCCATCACAGCGCCAGCTCTCAAACACACACCTGTTTCAATTATTAAACAATGGCAGATTTTAAACACAGGAGCCATCATATCATTTGAAAAAATATAAACTACCAATAAAAAAGCTTTGGGTCAGTAAAAAAATAAAATAAAACTTTTATTTAGAAAAGACAAAACTGACAGTAAAAGACATTTAGTGACAAAATATTTTTTACTTTTTTTTTTTTTTTTTTTTTTACTTTCTACTTCTCAAAGAATCATAAAAAAATTATCATAGTTTAAAAAAAAAATTACATTAATAAACTACATTAATAAAAATAAATGTTTAATGAGCAGAAAATCAGCATACTGGAAAAATCTCTGAAAGATCACGTGACCCTGAAGACTGGAGAAATGATGCTGAAAATTACATTTTAAAATACTATAACTATAACTAATATATACTATAACTAATATATTAAATTACTAGAAAAGTGTTATTTTAAATTGTAATAAAAATGTGCTCTATTACTTTTTTTCTGTATATCTGATCAAATAATAGCATTCTTATTAAAAAACATAAATTAAAAAAAAAAAAAATAAAAGATTTACAGTAGTGTACACTTGTTTATGCACATTAACAAACCTGTCACTGTCGCAGTGAAATGTCCCAGGTTGACAGATGGTACATTCTCTTTCATCAGTCCCATCAGCACAATTCAGCTGGTAGTTGCAACGCTCATGAATCGAGAAGCAGATTGGTTGTCCCGTTTGAATTCCTCCCTTCCCACAGAGGAAGTGCCCAGCCTGACAGCCCCAGCATCCTTCTTCATCCAGGCCCGTTTCAGGACAGTCCCAGTGTCCGTCACAACGCTGCTTTGTGCTGTAACAGCCACCCATTGATCCTCCACAAAGCTCCTCCCACGGAAAGCAGTAATCCTTAATGCGATAGGTGGCATTAAAGCCCCGCCCTTCCAATGAAGGCTCCATATGGTAAATCAGGGAAAGCAAGCCGGTGTGGGACTCCACCTCCACTGCTTTGTTATTGGACACAGAGCTGATCTGTAATAGCCAACAAGAGTGTAAGATATAGAATCCATATTATCAAAGGCTGAAGTGGTGTGAACATTTAAAGAAACAACAAGACTGGAATAGATTTCTCTGCATTGATCATGTTACATCATCTGGCACACAGAGTAAAACTCACTGTTTTAATGATATTGCCTGTCCCGTGGGACTGGTCTTTGATTATGATCTTGTCTCGAGGACCCAGCTCCAGTTGCTGAAGCTCTAATTTGAGTGGTCGCGAGTCCTGGGGGTCAACCGTCCACACACACTCCACCGGACGTCCAGTTTGTACAGGGGGAGTAAATGAACCATAAAACGCATCCAAGTATCCTCCACATACATCTATGGGTGATTTAGAGCTACTGTCATCACATCCGTCCTCGTCAGAGCCAAGCTCATCACCCACGCCAAGGCATTCAACCCTTCCATTACAGCGCCATGATGCCGGGAGACAACGTTCACTGTAACATTCAAACTCGCCTGAAAAACAGGGACCCGAGTCTGGAGAGATGGGTGAAAAGATTCAAGAATCCTGTTAAAAACATACTAAAAAATTAATTCTTCAAAAAAAAGAAGCTTTCACAGTTTTTCAGGATAAAGTCAGTAAGAGGGCAGGAAAAGTTAACATTTTTCATCAACGTGTTGCACTCTACCTTTAATATATGAAAGACGGAACCCTGTTACTGGGTAGAAATGAGGGAAGAAGTGGTGTGTCACTGTAACGTTTCCCCCTGACATCTCAAATGGTGCTGGAATCTGGGAACCGCAGAATTTGAATGGAGAGCCAGTGAGAGGAACCACGGACACCCATTCCTGCCCACATTTCATATTGAACTGGGAAAAACTTCAAAAGAGAGGGACACAAAGGAAATTGCATTTACTGTGTAAGCCACAATGCAATCTCTCACCTTGTTAACAGCAAAAGCCATCTGTTAACCTATTTTCAAACTGAGATACACTCATCATTGGGCTGACTTCCACATTTTACATTCATATCTGTACAGTATCCCAAAATACAAACATTTTTTTCTTTTAAGGTGTCCTTGTTACAATGTAATTATAAATTTAAATATAAACAACATGCACTTACTATAGTGTCATAAGGTTAGGATAAAAGTTTGGTTTAGGGTTGTTAGTTGCTTGCAATTCTGAGTAATTTATTGTTATTACTGTACATAAGTAAATGTAACGCTTAACAAGAAAAAAAAGGGTTAGTGCTTTGATTTTGGGTGTTTCAAGATCGCAAAAAATGTCTGATTAAATTCTGCTGGTACCTGATAATGACCCGCTCCCCAACTTTTGAGGTAATCAACCAACTGCAGTTAAATGGACGGGAAGGCCAGCCACGGTGGGCAGAGTTACGAATCTCTCCTTGTCTGGACTGTAGTATTTTGGTTGAATGATCACAATGACCTGAAACAGACAGTTAAAGCAAAGGTATCTTTAAAAATTGTGTTCGGAACCTAAATTTCTATGTGAAATGATCACAATAAACAAAATATTTGATTTACTGGAGTCCTTTGAGAACATAGTTTGGACATGAAAAGGACATAAAGACATAAAGGCATTTTAAAACGTATAACAAAATACTGAGCATTTAAATATACTAAAACATCCAAACACAGTATTGGAAAGAAATCCTAAGCTGTCAAGCAGGAAGTAAAGATAAGTCACGTTGGGGAAAAAAGAGGAACATTGTCTACCATCAATTGTATAGTCATTTTTAAACTGAGCAGCATTCTGTTGGTCAACATGACGAATTTGCATGAAAAACTTTATGCAATATTTGCAAGGGAAAATATTTCTCCCCCAGTATTTGCATTCCAACAGTAATGGTGACCAAACCATTAGTGCGTGTACAACAACGTAAGAATGACAGTTTTCGATATTTTATCTTAAGAGATAAAAAAACATATATTGGACGTTGCATGTAGACATACCAATAAAAAAGGTGACGTTTAATTTCTAAGGCTCTAGTTTGGGGATTCGCTCCACTTGATGACTATTCTGGTCAGGAATGTTGTATTTTTAACTGGGTCATTGGGTGTGAATTAAAATGAGTATTAAGACCTGTGGCCAAGTATGGCGTCCCATTCTCAGAATTTGTGCTCTGCATTTAACCCATCCAAGTGCACACACACAGCAGTGAGTAGTGAACACACACACACCATGAACACACACCCGGAGCAGTGGTGAGCCATTTTTTGCTGCAGCACCCGGGGAGCAGTTTGGGGTCAAGGGTCCCCTTAAACATAAACATAGAGATGTCAAGCTCTTACTTACCGGCACCGTAGACCAGCTCCAAAGTGCAAGGAACTGTCGGAGCAAAAACAAAAAATTTGAATTAAAAAAAAAAAAAAGATAAGGATCGCTAAATGTTGTTTATTGACAGTTATCACAATGTAAATACAGTCAACCTTCTGTCTACATAGCTTGACCCTATAAAGTCACCAAAGGAAATCTTTGGTTAAGGTAGGGTCCATATTTTGAACTACATGAAAAGCCTGCCTCAGATGTATATAATAAGATATAAAATAATAAAATATATAATATTTACAATATATACAAATGTTGTTCCATATTTGCTTGATAAACACTCAAGGACAAATCATGAGATCTTACCTGATAAAAACAAAACAGCTAAAACGCAAAGGCTGAGGGAAGCAGACATTATAACAAGCCAATGACTGTCGTTGTCTCATAAAACACAAATTAAAATACAATTTATGGAAAGAAATATGGTCGGTAGATCCATCAGCTCGCCACAGTTAAAGGCGCCATCGTCAGCAATGTGTCTTGTTGGAAGTGTTTAGCTGTAAAGACAGAAATAAACACCATAAAATACCACAGTTTAGACAATGAAAACACTAACTGCAGCTCATATCGCGGCTTGCCTTTGGTTTCCAAAAATTGAATGAATTTGAAACTTATCGGCGTTATCTCGACAAATGTGAAACTATTGAATTCGATATAAAAATAAATCCTTAATGCGATAGGTGGCATTAAAACCCCGCCCTTCCAATGAAGGCTCTATATGGTACAAATAAAAACGACAAATAAAAACGCGTAAAACGTCCTCAGAAAGGATGACTTCCTGTCTCGCTCTTTTCTCGACAGTGACGCAACTTGGTGTCAGGCAGAGTAGCGCTTTAATGTTTAAATATGAAACTGTATTTCTATTCAGTTACATTTCATACATGCAGTCAAGAAATATATTAAGAACATTTCCTGACGTTTCGACGGTAACACAGTAATAGGCCGTGCGACCAGCGTCTAAACTGACACATTGATCCGAAAGTTTCGTTACCGACTTCTACCCAGCCTTTCTCACTCGCCTGATTTTAACTAACACTAACTGGCTTCCTGCTACTTACTTTACTTCATAATAGGGCACTATTAGGACCTGGTGCTATAGTACAAACTATTCGAAATTAGATTGTTTTCTTTTACGCGTAAATATGACTTTATTTTTACGATACCTTTTCTCCTCTCTTGTTGACATTCGTACTCAGACAGACACTTCCGCAAGTTCTGTTTCGTGTGCGAGACTTTGCGCCACCCATCTACGTCTCAGTGTGTGACGTCATGCGCGTCGCCGGCCGCATTCTGCGTGAAATGTTCATCTTTCAACACTAGATGTCAACGTTTAGCGCTTTTATTTTCAGCACTGCCATAGGTTGTTGTAAGTATACTACTATTCTCAACATTGGTATTGTTTTTTTAAGAACACCAACATATAAAAAAGTTTCAACGCAGCTTCTCCCACGTTATACGAACATATTGTAATATTCAAAAAATAATATTCGCAATAATAATCATTATAATAACTTAATAACTTATTTCTGCATTCACTTGCAGGAAAGATAGCATAAATAAATAAAATAAAAGTAAGAGTAGGTCAGGGCCAGCAGTAACAGAAGAGGTCAAATCAGTGGAACTGTCAGTTGAATATATAATAATATAATATAATAGTTTTATTGTCACTGTTTTGAAACAACTAAAAACTGTTTAGCAGCTCAAGGTTTGGCATAATAATAAAAATTAATAAAAAATGTACTATAAAATATATACAATGGTTTCATCAATCAATCAATCAATCAATCAATCACCTTTATTTATATAGTGCTTTAAACAAAATACATTGCGTCAAAGCACTGAACAACATTCATTTGGAAAACAGTGTGTTTTCAATGCAAAATGATAGTTAAAGGCAGTTCATCATTGAATTCAGTTATGTCATCTCTGTTCAGTTTAAACAGTGTCTGCATTTATTTGCAATCAAGTCAATGATATCGCTGTAGATGAAGTGACCCCAACTAAGCAAGCCAGAGGCGACAGCGGCAAGGAAACGGAACTCCATCGGTGACAGAATGGAGAAAAAAACCTTGGGAGAAACCAGGCTCAGTTGGGGGGCCAGTTCACCTCTGACCAGACGAAACCAGTAGTTCAATTCCAGGCTGCAGCAAAGTCAGATTTTGCAGAGGAATAATCTGTTTCCTGTGGTCTTGTCCTGGTGGTCCTCTGGGACAAGGTATTTACAGGGGATCTGTATCTGGGGCTCTAGTTGTCCTGGTCTCCGCTGTCTTTCAGGGCAGTAGAGGTCCTTTCCAGGTGCTGATCCACCATCTGGTCTGGATACGTACTGGATCCGGGTGACTGCAGTGACCCTCTGGTCTGGATACATACTGGATCTGGTGGCCACGGTGACCTGGGAACAAGAGAGAAACAGACAAATATTAGCGTATGCCATTCTTCTAATGATGTAGAAGGTACATAGGGTGTTATGTGAAGTGTTTCCGGTTCTGGTTTACCTAATTAATGCAGCCTAAACATCCTTTAACGGATTTGGATATTAAAAGCATATTAGTATATTATGTGTATGCCAGGTTAAAGAGATGGGTCTTTAATCTAGATTTAAACTGCAAGAGTGTGTCTGCCTCCCGAACAATGTAAGGTAGGTTATTCCAGAGTTAGGCGCCAAATAGGAAAAGGTCATTCAAATACTGAGGTGCTAAACCATTCAGGGCTTTATAAGTAATAAGCAATTTTTAAAAATCTATACGTTGTTTGATAGGGAGCCAGTGCAGCGATGACAGGACCGGGCTAATATGGTCATACTTCCTGGTTCTAGTAACAACTCTTCCTGCTGCATTTTGGACTAGCTGTAGTTTGTTTACTAAGCGTGCAGAACAACCACCCAATAAAGCAATCATATAAAATTATACAAATATAAACAATTTCATGAGAGCTACACATTCCAAAAAAGTTGGGACAGGTAGCAATAAGAGGCCGGAAAAGTTACATTTACATAAGGAGCAACTGGAGGACCAATTTGCAACTTATTAGGTCAATTGGCAACATGATTGGGTATAAAAAGAGCCTCTCAGAGTGGCAGTGTCTCTCAGAAGTCAAGCTGGGCAGAGGATCACCAATTCCCCCAATGCTGCGGCGAAAAAAAATGGAGCAATACCAGAAAAGAGTTTCTCAGAGAAAAATTGCAAAGAGATTGAAGTTATCATCATCTACAGTTCATAATATCATCTAATATTCAGAGTATCTGGAACAATCTTGGTGCGTAAGGGTCAGGGCCAGAAAACCATACTGGATACCCGTGATCTTCGGGCCTTAGACAGCACTGCATCACATACAGGAATGCTACTGTATTGGAAATCACAACATGGGCTCAGGAATACTTCCAGAAAACATTGTCGGTGAACACAATCCACTGTGCCATTCACCGTTGCCGGCTAAAAATCTATAGGTCAAAAAAGAAGCCATATCTAAACATGATCCAGAGGCGCAGGTGTTTTCTCTGGGCCAAGGCTCATTTAAAATGGACTGTGGCAAAGTGGAAAACTGTTCTGTGGTCAGACAAATTAAAATTTGAAGTTCTTTTTGGAAAACTGGGACGCCATGTCATCTGGACTTAAGAGGACAAGGACAACTCAAGTTGTTATCAGCGCTCAGTAAAGAAGCCTGCATCGCTGATGGTATGAGGTTGCATGACAAACATATCTGGAGAGGCACCATCAATGCTGAAAGATATATCCAAGTTCTAGAACAACATATGCTCCCATCCAGATGTCGTCTCTTTCAGGGAAGACCTTGTATTTTCCAACATGACAATGCCTGGCCACATACTCTCTCAATGACAACATCATGTGTAGAAGACGTATCCAGGTACTGAAATGGCCAGCATGCAGTCCATATCTTTCACACATAAAAATTTGGCACATCATAAAGAGAAAGATGCGAAAGATGATCTAAGACAGTTGAGCAACTAGAAGCCTGTATTAGACAAGAATGGGACAACATTCCTATTCCTAAACTTGAGCAACTTGTCTCCTCAGTCCCCAGACATTTGCAGGGCCCTATTTTAACGATCTGAAACGCAAGTGTCAAAGCGCGAAGCGCAAGTAACTTTGTGGAAGGGTCTCGGCGCTGTTGCTATTTTCCCGGCGGGATAAATGGCTCTTGCACTCGGCGCAAATCTAAAGTGGGTTGGTCTGAAGTAGCTCCATTATTCATAGGTGTGGTTTGGGCATAACGTGAAATAAACCAATCAGAGCGTCATCCAACATTCCCTTTAAAAGCAGGTGCGCAAGTTCCATTATGGATTGCTATAATTATGGCGTATTTACCAGGCGCACGCCAGGAGCGGTTCACAGCCGAGGAGACTGATGTTCTTGTAAGAGCAGTGAAAGACAGAGAAGTTGTGTTGTATGGGGATGGGAGAAACCCACCCAAAATACACCACAATGATTTCCGTCATCTCATGTGTTAATATTTTTTTTAGTGTAACAATTTATGATTTGCAAAAATAACTGTTGCATCTGTGTAGATTACATGAGCAAAGTGTATGCGCGTTGTGCACGCTATACATTATGGTCAAGCATGTGCCCTTAAAATAGCATAATGAACAACGCGCAATGCGCCACTGACTTTAGACTAGGTTTTTTCTGGTCAGTGGCGCAATTGTTTAATGGAACAGCAAAATAGCACCAGGGATTGTTTGCGCCGGAACACGCCTCCTTTTTTGCGCTGAACCGCCCAGGGAGCGCAAGTTCATTCACTAGTTTAGCGACGTGCTTCTGTGGAGGGAAAAGCGCACTTTGCGCAGGTGCAAAATAGGAATGACACATGCGTCGGTGTACAAAGTCAATTGCGCTGGGTGCAAGATAGGGCCCGCAGACTGTTATAAAAAGAAGAGGGGATGCCACACAGTGGTAAACATGGCCTTATCCCAACTTTTTTGAGATGTTGATGCCATGAAACTCTAAAAACAACTTATTTTCCCCTTAAAATTATACATTTTCTCAGTATAAACATTTGATATGACATCCATGTTGTTTTCTGAATAAAATATTGAAATTTGAAACTTCCACATCATTGCATTCTGTTTTTATTCACAATTTGTACAGTGTACCAACTTTTTGGGAATCAGGTTTGTAAAATTGTATTATTTTATTTAAGATAAGGTTTCTCAGTTTGCCAGTAAGATCGAAATTATTGACAAATCCTGAAAAAGTATGTATCGTACATTAACCAAAATTCATTTTAGAAAGTCAACCTCCGCCTGAAAGTCATTGAATTATTTGCACACTGGGGAAAATGCCCATCTTTAGGGTCGATTTTCCTTTAAGGGGATAGTTCACCCAAAAATCTAAATTATGTCAGTAATGACTTACCTTCATGTCATTCCAAACCACTAAGACTTCCATTTATCTTCGGAACACAGTTTAAGATATTTTAGATTTAGTCGAGAGCTCTCAGTCCCTCCATTGAAGCTGTGTGTACGGTCTACTGTCCATGTCCAGAAAGGTAAGAAAAACATCATCAAAGTTGTCCATGTGACATCAGAGGGTCAGTTAGAATATTTTGAAGCATCGAAAATACATTTTGGTCCAAAAATAGCAAAAACTACGACTTTATTCAGCATTATCTTCTCTTCTCTACCGTGTCTGTTCAAAACAAAGCAGTTTGTCATACACGATTCGCAAACGAATCATTCGATGTAACCAGATCTTTTTGAACCAGTTCACCAAATTGAACTGAATCATTTTAAACAGTTTGCGTCTCCAATACACATTAATCCACAAATGAACTGGTTCAAAAAGAACCATTACATCAAATGATAAAGTATTTTTACTTCGTTACTTACCACCACTGCAGACATGGAAGAGAAGACAATGCTGAATAAAGTCATAGTTTTTGCTATTTTTGGACCAAAATGTATTTTCGATGCTTCAAAATATTCCTACTGACCCTCTGATGTCACATGGACTACTTTGATGATGTTTTTCTTACCTTTCTGGACATGGACAGTATACCTTACACTTAAATCTAAAATATCTTAAACTGTGTTCCGAAGATTAATGGAGGTCTTACTGGTTTGGAACGACATGAGGGTGAGTCTTTAATGACATAATTTAGATTTTTGGGTGAACTATCCCTTTAACTCCTCCCACTGAGATGCTATTGAGAATGAGGAGTCACGTGCCGATTTGGGTTGATTTGGGAGGGGTCTGAGCCGGTCTGCCCTGATGGAAGGATACGCTATCTGTTGCCAGGGGCAATGCCTTCAGAACTTCACAGAGGCGCGACTAAACATTTCAGAGCGCTTTCATTTTTGCGCATTTATTTTGTCCGCGGAACAGATCGAGACGGATCTACGAATACGCGAAAGAAAAGGAAGAAAGTAAAGCAATGCAAAAACATAAGGCGAAAGAAAGGGGACCTTACAGGAACAAGCTCACACCAAGCGCAAAACAGCGGTGTTTGGAGAGGCTCTCAGGCAGCTCCCTGCAGCGGCACAGAGACCTGAACAATTTACCTCAGTGCACACATATGGACATTGGGAATAATATTGTTTACAATGTAAGTCACTTTGCATTCACGCTGTTAATGGCTTAATCTAACCAGGACATTTACATCTCGCATCACACATTTAACTACCCTAGCTGGTTTGTCCAATTTGCAGCCCCCAACAAAAAAAAAACTGGTAACGTTACAGTATGTGTCATTGGGTTAAAATAAAATAATAACTAAACATACACAGCTTTAGCCTACATCAAAATATGTTGGAAACGTTCGTATACATTGAACATCTCGTTACAATGTAGTGTTCATTCGCAGTTAATTACTTTGTCATTTTGGTCAAGAAGTGCATTCTAAATGCAATGTAATTACAATACACTAAAACGCATGTGAACAAACTTACTTTGGCCAGTACAACACTGTTTTCATCACCTGCTGTAGATGGACCCAGCCACAGCAGAAAGCCTCGTAACTTTCCAAAGACTTGTGACTTTTAAACTCCTGCATTGTGTAGTAACTTAAACAAAAAAATATATATAATTCCCAATGTTCATATGTGTGCATGGAGGTAAATGGTCTAGGTCTCTGTGCTGCTACAGGGAGCTCGTATGGGTCGATATTTTGTATGCTTGAGAGCTTCTCCAAATACCACTCTTTTGCGCTTGGTGTAACCTAAAAAAACTGTATTCCATTGCTCCTATGTTTTCCATATGTATCGTGTGAGGTACTGCAGCAGTAACTTCCAGGCATGGTAAAACAGTGCAGAATTGCGAGAACCTCCTCTTAACAACACATGTAAACAATCCTGTTTCGCCGCCGGTATCCTTCCAACGTGGCGGAGACTGTGATATCGAGGGAGGGGCTTTGTGCTATGACGACAACTTCTCATTCTCAATAAAGAGCAATCACCACTTCTCCAATCTGACATTGAAGACGCCTGACGAGAGAGAGAGAGACAAAAGAATACGCAAAATGAAAATATAGCGCTAACCTAGGATAAATATATTTCACATTTGAAGAAAGTTTTCTCTTTTTGGCGTCAAGTTTACTTTTAGAAAAAGTTTAATAAATAATGAGTATACATAATAGGTTAGGCATAAGTAAGTTTTTATTATTTTGTAGCTATTAACAGTTATAGTTTTAAAGAAAGGACTTGTTTTCACTATTGGAGTGGTCTGATTCAGGACAATCTGCTGTGAAAAATCTAAGAACGAGCCTAGAGCGTTTTGTGTCCCGTGTTGAGAAGTCTCGCGCTTTGAGAAATGTTACAGAAACTCCAGTCGTTACCGCGTCTGCTGCCGCTCGCCCTCGCCAGTGTGTTTCTGGTGCAAAGCGGGACCAGTGACATAGAAGTCAAACCAGAGGTAACAGAGCATCACCTGTTCTTATAGTATTGTGTGTGTTTCTACTGTCTGCCGTCAAGCCTGCATTGTTGGACACAGATGATGCACTCAGATATTTCCGCATGTCAGGATTTCCTTTATGAAGTCTATTTCTGTACCTCATAATTCACTGTTAAATACAGATGAGAAGTGGTGTAGAACTGTCTTTTCAGACCCCTAAATATCAGGTCAAAGCAAAACAGGAGCGAATCAGAGGCTCCAGGACAGATATTTAGCCAGAGAGGGTTATTTATTAAAGTGGCACAAGTCTAATATTGTGGTGTCTGTCCTGCATCTTTAAATTCATGTTTCTCTTTTGTATTTGCCTTGACTGAAAAATGGGACTAATAGGTTGATATTTTATTAGATGTATCAGTTTTTTTATACACCCAGAGGCATCCTAATGTCTGCTTCAGACCTATGTCTGTTTGACACAACTGTGAGTGGGAGAGAACGATTGAATGTTTTTCAGGACGGTTTGTTGTCTCTGTCCCAGATGCAAGCCAGGATATCTTAAAGGCCTAAAATAAAGAACAAGATCAGAGTGAGGATTTAAGACATGTAAAATAACTGTCTCTAGCTGTATCCCTTCATTCCGTACTCTGACACTCCTTCAAATTTCTGAATGGCTGAGAGATGTACCCAGTGGTGGAAAAAAATTCAGCTCTGCAGATTCAACCAAAGCATTCTAAGATGATAACAGTCTCCTCATTTGAGAGTTGCATGATCAAAGACTAATGTCACACAAAAGGTTTAATCACAGATGCCATGTGAAACTGCTGTTACTCTTCAGGCATTCAGTTTGTCTTTATTACAATATTTATTAATATGCTTTAAACATATACAGAAGGTTTTTGTTTGTTTTAAGTTGTACAACCATCTTTTCCCAATCATTTTCCCAGGAATTCTGAACTAATAAACTAAATGCATTACATTAGGTTTATTATATCTTTTTCAGGATTTGTCAGGTTTTAACAATTCCTCAGACAACAGCCCTGCACTTTTGCTGTTGTTACCGGTGCAGTTGTTTTGAATACTGTACTAATAAAAAATATATTAAAAAAGAGAGAAATTTGGGCATAGTCCTTATAGAAAACATCTGGATATTGACCCCCTCTCCAACCATAGACGAGAGATGATTTATTTGTTTAAGTATAGTATTACAGAAGCAAAGCAAAGCAATGGTTGAAGCTTAGATTAAATATGTCATGTTTTATGCAGTTTTTTTCTAAGTTAAAAAAATCTTAAACACCAAAATCTCTCTTTTTAAGGTTTAACGTTTAGTATATAAATAGAATGTGAATTAAATATGGATAATGAATAATGACATGCAATACAGTGCTGGAATTAACTTCAGCAGTTCAATAGCAATTGAGAGTCATGAGTAGTGAGAAATATTATCCTGTATTAATATTAGTTAATTTGCTTAGTTAAAGTGGTCAGTGATCTGAAGATGCAGAGTAAGGCGTGGGAACTAATGACTATGCTTGCTCTAATGTTTGCTCTGACAAGGAGGAACAACTGACTCAGTCTTTCTGTCATGCATTCAGACCCATTCTTCTTCCTTTTCTTGTACCCTTTGTTTTTAGATTCCTATTTTTCTTTTAATCTCTAGAATCTCACATAGGTTTTGTTTTGTCCCTTCAACTTCTTTTTCTCTTTAGTTATAGTTCTTTATATGCTCTATATTCTCTTTTCTCTCCCTCTCTAATACCTTTGGAGCAGCTAATAAGGTGTTAAAATCATAAATGCAGCTTTTCCCCCTAAGCGGAAAGTTTCACATCAATATTTTATTTAAAACTGCACTCATCCAACCAACATGTTTCCCATGTTGCGACACCATAAAATGCTGAAATAGTTTTTCGGAAACAGCCTTCTCAGGAAGCACCCAATAAATAATAATAAAATAATGGATGGGGAGAAAGAAAAATCGAGGAAAGGGTTGACCAGGTTAACACTACTGTATAGTGTTAACCAGATCTTTACTTCCTCGACCGATATGGCCTGTGCTGACAAACCCCATTAGAAAATCTACAACATGAATGAACCAGTGTGAAAACACTCACTGATTTAGGGAAGTTGTTCTCTGAATGTTTCTAAATCACTGCAGTACTTGTATGTTAACATAGAGGTTTGTTATGTTTTGCCCATTTTGAAGATTATAGGGTGTAGATTATAATAGAAACTAGCATATAAATGAGCCTTGTACACTGTAAAAAAGCAATTGTTGACTAAACTTAAATCTTAAATCTGTTCAGAAAAAAAATAAAGAAATAAAGCAAGGCAGTCTGAGCTCACTATAGGGTTACTGAAAAACTGCTTGTAATTTTTGCTGACACTCTTTGTGGTTGTAATAGAGATACTGGCTGTCTGATCCTAAATGAGACATTTACTGCCTATACTTGTGGAATATTAATATTATAAGTATTATTTGTTTCACTATACTAAAGCGTGTTCTTTAGACTGTCTTGTTTTCGATGAGCTGAGAGTTAAGAAGAAATCTATATGTGTCTTAATGTGTATGACAAGTGTGAGACAGGAAGTGTTATTTTAGCTACTTGGCATCATGGCTTCTTCGCAGCGCATCTGGAGGACATAGTTGGACACCTTAAATGGACATAGAAGTTGAATATGCATTATGATTAGATGAGATCATAGCATCCTCATTTGATGAAGGTATAAATGTTGAGTGTGGGTGTTTCCTCTTTGTCAACTTGGATGACTGTATGACTGTTGAGAAAATAAATATTCAAAGGACTTTTGTTTCATACCCTTAATTGAAATTTAAAATGGCCACAAAACTACTAAACATGTAACCTTTGTTTTAACAGCCCAAATAAGCCCATTAGGTTACAACTACAGTTACAATCAGGGCCATATCCACGTGAGCTGGACATGTCTCTCCAGTATTCAGAATATTACTGGCTTCTTGTGGGTTTTTCAATAACTTATTTACATTTTTATTAAGATTAAATCAAATTGTTTCTTAACAGTGAACATTCTATTGAAGAAAAACTACAAACCAAATATGTTTCTTTGAGTTCAAAGTTTATAAGCAGAGCTTAGAAAAAACCAACACATGAAACTCTTGAAGATGAAGTTTTTTGAAGCTACACAGTTACATTACCATTGACATTTGTCTAATTGTACATTATGAGATATATGTATGTTGTATTTGTTTCATTCTTTGTTAGTGTTCCTTTTTCTATCCTTTCATATTTTTAGTTTTTTTTTTCTGTAAGTCAGAAAGTATGAGAACAGAGGAACTGTTTCAATTCAAAGTCAGTCTGGTCTGTCTTTGCCCAAGTGTGGATAGTCCTAATCTGGCCCTTAAAAAACATTTAGCATTTTTTTTAAATAAAAAAAAGCATTCCTACATACATTTGTGAATTCAATTATTAATAGATTTAATGTTAGGTTTAGCTAGCTTCTTGAAACAATTTGGTCCCTATGTATTCTTTGAAATATAGATAGTAAATTATTTGTGACCTGCATGGGTTTTGATATACTGTATTATACATACAGTATATCAAAAACTATGCAAGTCACAAATAATTTACTTTAAACCAAGAAAGGCTTTGTCAGATTTAGTGAAATTCTCAGACACACAGTTACTTACAGTTACAACACACATGCTACAGTTAAAGTCTTTAAGATTCTCAAGCTTCCACACACTCTTTTACCAACAAAAGTTTAACAAGGTCATAAGCGCGCACACACACACACACACACACACACACATCTTTGTGTTTGCACTGTGGTTCGTCACTGATGTTTGTAGACTTTGGCAGGTTTATGTACAATTACATTTAATAAATTCAGACAGCATGTCATGTGGATGAGGTGCTGCACTGAGACATCTGGAATAGTGAGTACACTTCAAAAACATGCAGACCAACTTTAATTCACTGAGATCACCTTAACAGCCATGACAGCAGTGACACCTGTGCTATTTCATGCTTTAACACAAGTGATGCTTTCCAGAGAACCTTTTTTGTGTGTCTGTTCACTATACCATTTCTTTGTTGAGTATAGTTTATTACTATGATGAAGAGGTGTTGTAGGACAGCTGCATGTTAATATGCATGTGTGCTTATGTGACATTCATTCTCTCTTAGGAATGGCTCCAGCAGTACGGGTATCTTCCTCCTGGGGGTGTTCACGCTCAAGCAATCCGCTCTCCTGAATCCATGACCACTGCTATATCTGCCATGCAGAAGTTCTATGGCCTCACTGTCACCGGGACTATGGATCAAGCAACTCTCTCGTAAGTCTAGCCCAATCTCGTACACCTCTGATTTATTAATCGTAATCATTTTAAGGTTATGTGCACTAACTACCTTAATAATTTTCTGAATTAAGATATTTTTTAATGAAACCTGAGGGGTTTCTGTCCCTCAATTGAAAGTCCAGGTAAACAAAACTTAAAAGTTCCAAAAAGGTTATAAAGGCATTGTAAAATGAATCCATATGAATCAAAAGGTGTAATCTAAGGTCTATATGATAGCTTGTTATGATGAACAGATTTAATTTAGGATTTTGTTCCAATGAAAACCACATACATCACACATATGGTAAAATGCAGAAGCCTGTGTGTGCGTCACACACTAGAACTGACCTCATTGTTCCTCACTAAGTTTCCAGGTTTACCAAATGTGTATGTATGTGTGTTGATCACTGTTTAGATGTAAATAAAAATTGACAGAAGTTTCATTTTTGGGGTGGACTAACACAGAAACATCTGATTTGCAACAGTTTTCTTATGTGACTCAGACACATGCTATTGAATGACTTTATGTCTTGCATAAACATGATGTTGTCAGAGCCATGAAGCGGCCAAGATGCGGAGTTCCAGATCAGTTTGGCTCTGAAATAAAGAGCAACCTACGAAAGAAGCGCTATGCCACCCAGGGCCTAAAATGGGACAAAATAGAAATCACTTTCAGGTATGGAACTATAATTGACAAACTAACGTTAACAATCATTTGTGTATATAAACTGGGGCCCTCTATACATCTGTCACTAACACTTTTTATCCGGATACATTTTAGCTGGATTGCCACAATTTACTAATTGCATTCCAATTCAAATGTAAACACTCAGAACACGTAAATAACGATGAACTTCTTTAGAAAAGAAGTTCAGTTTGAATGGAACAAGTTACCAAGCAACAACATATTTGAAAAAAAGTCCAGTATCTTCATTTCCTTCCCAAAAGATTCACATTTAACTTTTGTCAGTATCCAGAACTACACTCCTAAAGTGGGCGAACATGCCACACATGAGGCCATCAGGAAGGCCTTCAAGGTCTGGGAAGCCGTGACGCCACTCAAGTTCAGAGAAATCCCATTCAGTCGAATCAGTGGCAATGTGGACAAGTCTGCAGATATCATGCTTTTCTTCGCGGAAGGCTATCACGGAGACAGCTCCCCATTTGAAGGCGAAGGAGGTTTCCTGGCCCACGCATATTTCCCTGGTCCCGGTATCGGAGGCGACACCCATTTTGATGCAGCAGAGGCTTGGACAACAGGCAACGTTGACCAGGAAGGTGAGCAGAGAATAAGAGAATGTGGAAATGTGCCACTGAGCAAACTACAGATGTGACGTAGTAATTCAGAATGCAATTTCTGTGATATTTATATTATTAGTGTTTCATCATCTGCCTCTATTTCAGGTTATGATGTCTTCCTGGTGACGGTACATGAATTAGGTCATGCTCTTGGTTTGGAGCACTCAAACAATCCCTCTGCTATCATGGCTCCGTTTTACCAGTGGATGGACACTGACAACTTTGTGCTGCCTGATGATGACAGATGGGGGATCCAGCAAATTTATGGTAATCAGTTTGCAATTACATTAATGCGTTTAGTTTCATTCATTATTATTATGTTCATTTTATAAGACAAGACATTTCAGAAGAAAATTTATAAATTCATTCAAAATACTAGCTATCATTAAAAAAAAATTATATATAAGATGAGATCAATTCAAAAAAAAAAAAACATATCATTAAGAAAGAAATTACAGATCTGAAAGCATTTACAGTAAAGTTAGTATTTTTTGTGAAGACATATAATCAGTAATATTACAAATGCATAAAATAAATATATTAAAATATGTGTTGATATCTGTTTTTAAAGATCTATCAGTAATTATTTCTTTGTGATTTTAGTTTTAGTTAACTCTAATAACCCTGATTCTCACCTGTTTGTTTTCTGACAGGTACTGGCTCCAGTGAGGTGCCCCAACCCCCAGCACCCCGGCCCCCGACTCGCAAGCCAGACCGGCCTTCGTTTGGCCCTGACATATGTGAGGGACAGTTCGACACCATCACTTTTTTCAGGGGAGAGATGTTCGTCTTCAAGGTACAAATGAATGCACATCAGTTGTGTGTGTATGCCTATATTTAGTGTGTTTTTAATATTTAAACCCCCTCTACTCCAAAGGGAAAGTGGCTCTGGAGAATACGTGATGATAAACTTCTGCAGGGCAATCCCATGCCCATTGGAGACTTCTGGAGGGGGCTGCCTCCCTCTATCAATGCAGCCTATGAACGATCTGATGGAAAGTTTGTTTTCTTCAAAGGTGCGTCCATCTTCTATATTTTAAGGCCTCACATTGCATCTCTGGTTTTAATATGTGAATTGTGTAATAATGCTTGTTTGTCTGTCGTCTCTCTAGGGGACAAGTACTGGGTTTTCAATGAGGCCAAAATGGAGGAAGGTTATCCAAAAAGTTTGAAGGAGCTTGGCACAGGCCCACCAACAGACAAGCTGGACGCCGCTGTTTTCTACACACCCACCGGCAACACCTACTTCTTCAGAGGAACCAAGTATGTTTCCTCTGTTACTCATTATGTCTTATTTAGCGTCTGGTTAATCCAGTGGTTTTGTGTCATATGGTGAAAAATGCTTCCTCTTCTCTTTTATTTTGTTAACTTATCCCTTTCGGTTATTGCCATGATTTGTCATTCATGGTATTTTTTGTTTTCTCAGATATTACGGGTTCAATGAGAAAAGCAGATCTGTGGATCCAGATTACCCCAAACCAATCAGTTTATGGCAAGGAGTACCAGATAATATCAAAGGGGCCTTCATGAGAGAAGATGGAGGTACAGGAGCATTTGTTCTTGTTTTTTCCTTTGGGTTCACTGTCATGTTTATCCCCAAAAAAACATTGGTCAATAGTCATTTTTCACAAAAAGAGCATTTTAAATCTATATAAATTTAAAATGTTCTGTAGGAATTCTTTGGTTGGATAAACTCTATGAATTAATTTATATGATAATTCCTTAACCTTATTTGTAAGGGGGAATTTTTGAGGTAATGACCAAACTTGAGTCCAACTTACATTACTAAAGATATTGTTCCAGTAGAAAATAACTTAAGGTGTAGAAATCTTCTCTTTTAAAAGCAAGGGTTTAATTTTATAGTTGTTAGGCTTTAAACCCAAGAAACAGATAGAGCTGACAATTTTTCAGGTCTAGGGGGACAGACAGAAAGTGTGGATGTACATACACTGCTTTTGAACAACATTTGTACACCTGCAGGAATGGGCCTAGTAAGCACATTGAATTCTTTTAATGTAATAGATATTTTGTATCTTGAGATAAAGTCTGTAATGTAAACAAAGTCCCATCATTATTAAATAACTGACTCACTAATAACAACCCATTACTAAACCAATTGTTTAGACTTATTTCTATACAAAATATTGGCATTATACCAGATAAGAATACTTTGAGGAGATTTGTATGCAATACGTCGTGCTTTGAATTACTTAATATGTCATTAATATTTGACCTTCGATCGTCTCAGTCTGTAAATATGAGCTCTAGTCCTTCAAGGCAGCTTGAAGTAAGCTTGTGTTACTGAATGACAATAATAACCGGCAACGAACTGTTGCACACTGTAACATGAATATAACTTGCATCGATGTTATTGGTTACTTCAGTAACACAAGCTTACTTCAAGCTGTCTGAAGGACAAGTGGAGGAGGAATATGATGCCGCTCTGTGTCTCCTGAGAGCTCATCTTTACTGACTCAGAAGGTCAAATATTATTTACATATGTAGTTATACAAAGCACAACGTATTGCCAGGTGGCAAGGAAGTCGACCGGAAGTTGATGTCGGCTGGGTGCCGCCATCTTGTAGCAGAACTTCACTTGCGTTAGCATTCCCATTGACTCTCATTCATTTTGCCGTCACTTTGACAGCGAATAACTTTACATCTGAGGCTTTTAAAGACTCCGTTTTTCCATTATTTATTTCTAAAGATACACGACAATGTATAAAGGGCTCCATTACCTTCTATGTTACATTATGGCCCGTATAAACAGTTTTTGTAAAAAATAGGCTAACTATTGCGTCATAACCACTCGTCTCTCTGTCGCATTACCGTACAGACAGGAGGAGATGCTCGCAGGCAATTAACTTAATATGGCGTACTGGCGTTACATTTTAAAATACTACACAAAATAATTAATCAGAATACTTACTCCTGCTCACTCACGCCAGAAAACTCCCCGCTCAAGCTCGCCGTCTCTGCAAGATTAACGATGGCAGTTTGCACGCACAGCTACTAGAAGATCTACATCTGGCAGACAGGTTGCTGACGTCATCAAGCTCAGTTTGAGTCTGCGCGTCAGAAACAGAAGTGCTAAAAAATGCTAAAAATGGGCTCTAATTGTCTCAGTTGAGTTCCAATGGGGTCGCTGTGTCCATTTTTTTACTGTCTATGCGTATTGCATACAAACCACCGCGAGAGCTTTCCAATATGCGAGCCACTGAGTGACGTCTGTACTTCCCGGTCAGAGAGCACCTGTCCATCAAAATCAGAGTCACTATCCAATCAGAGTAGATCACTGTTAAGCCTGCACCCACGAGAAGTTTGTGTCAAAACACCAAACGAAAAACTGCGAACCGTAAGCGAAATCAATGCATTCAGCAATGCATTCAGAATCCACGATTAGCGAAAACGAAAAACATTAAAAAAGAATGAAGCATATTTGAAGAGCCTGCTAAATTTTTCATTTTCATTGTGCTTTTCTTCTTTTGTAATGGCGTAATATTTTTAGTTTCTGAAAAAGTTACGTTCAGTTTTATAAAGTTACATACATTTTTTTAAGCAAATATAATTCCATAAACTTGACAAGAACAGCATTTATTTGAAATATTAAATTTTTTGTGACATTGTAAATGTCTTGTGTTTGAGCATTTTAAATGCATCCTTGCTAAATCCTTGCCCAAACTTTTGAGCTGTAAATATACGGCTGGAGTACTGTATTTACCAATCAGAGCCCAAATTATCTGTTTGCTTTAGAAATGTAGAAACACTTATTCTGAATGAATTCTTTCCACACTTTTTTTCAGCCCACATTTACTTCTACAAAAACAATAAGTACTGGAAGTTAAACAATCAGCAGCTAAAGGTGGAGCCAGGCTACCCCAAATCAGTCCTGACTGACTGGATGGGGTGTGAAGAAGAGGAGCCCAAGAGAAGGACCGGCACAGATGAGGAAGTGATCATCATTGAGTCAGAGGGCGGAGACATGGAAAAAATTGTAGCCATTGTCGTCCCTCTCTTTCTTTTGGGCTTAGTGCTTGTCACTTTGGGGGCTCTGCTGTTCTTCTGGCGCTATGGCACTCCTCACCGCCT
The DNA here is from genome assembly GCF_003368295.1 of Carassius auratus. Lineage (NCBI taxonomy): Eukaryota > Metazoa > Chordata > Actinopteri > Cypriniformes > Cyprinidae > Carassius > Carassius auratus. Next base: position 31,113,836 of record NC_039274.1, read on the forward strand.
CCTCTACTGTCAACGCTCTCTGCTTGATAAGGTTTAGAGATGAACAAGAAAGACACTGGAAGAGACAAGAAAGAGGGATACAAATTGATGGCATTTGGAATGAATGTCAGACAGTAAAGATTGGTTTACAGGTCTGTACGCAGGGAGAGATGAAAAAGTGAAGGATGTGTATTTTTATGTTTTTTTTTTCCTATTAAAATGTACTTCTGTGGCGTTAATAAAATATCCAAAATGGACTGGGATGTAAGAGAGACAGACACAAGCCCCCCTCATCTCTTTTGCAGTTTGTCAGTTAAATGCACTTTTGTTCGGGTTTATCAGTGAAATGCACTTTTGTTCCTTCAGTCTTCCTTTCAGTTTATAATCCCTCCTATATCCTCTCTTATAATCTCCCTCCCCAGAACCGAATTTGACTCCATCCAGGCGGCTGTTTGATTGACATGTTCTATATTCTAATTGATCCCACTTTGATGTATTTAATTAATTCAGATTTAGCTTTTTACATTTCTGATCCAATGAAAACCTCCTGCACCCTATTACATGCCTTCGCCATTGCATTAATAGTATGGAAGGACTGTCATAATTTAACTTATGATTGAAGATAACTGAAGATATTTGCACAAAGTATGGCTCGTTTATAGAGACCTGCTGTACGTGAAAAGTCAAAGGTTACAGGTCAAAGTTCAGGGAGAGAGAAGCGGAGCAGCTTCTGGAGTAGGCCAGTTTAAACTGCACCTATAGAGCAGAGCTTACAATCTGTTTCGACTCAAAAGACCACTGTTATTGTAATGTGTTTGGTACATTTTACTATGTTTAATTATGTAATTAATGATTGGCACTGTAATTATAACTATGGTTATTGTTATTTTTGTTCTCCATGTGTAGTTTTGCCTATTTAAAATTGTCATTTCAAGTCCTGCTGGACACAGGCAGAATTTGACTTATTTCAAATTAGCTTCCGATCTTCTAATGTCAGGTTTAAGTGCAGAAAAATCAAGTTTCTATGCAGGAACAAATACTGAATTATTTATGAACAGTAATAATGGTGCTATGGGTTTTCTCACTTCATACATCAGTATTAGACATTTCTGAAATTGTTTTAACAATGATAATGAAGAAGTTATTTATAATGATAATGATATAGTGTAAATGTAAAGGAATTACATTTTTGCCTGTTTCATACTTTTTGTACTTGTAAAATGAAAATGAAATAAAGTTCCTTTTTTAACATTATTCTGTCTTTCCTGGACCATAAAAAATTCATTTCTCACATTCATTTCTCTTTTACTGCTTTACTGCTTAACTTTCTACATCTAAGCTATTTTGAGAAAGTTCAGTTTTATTTTTTTTGTGATAAAGTTTTAATTTTTATATCAACATAATAATAATCAACATTCATGATAAAGATATTACTTATATACCATAGCTCAATGGACAAATATGTAAATAAGGAAAAATTAGGCAGTGTCCCGAAGAACATATGTCTGTGAAACTATGTTCTTAGACCTTCTTACACCACGGATCTGCCAAAGTTAAAGCAATGATGGCCTGAGCCTTTTCTGAGAAGTTACTGGAATAGCAAGGGGCTTTTACGCAATATATTTAGTAACTTACATTTGAGACACAATACTGCCAGTTAGATTATTTGATTTTGTTGCAGGACAACCAATGCAAATATTTTTTTACACACACACACACACTCACTCACATGGTGTTTCATTCCTGAACAATTCCTTTTTTTCCTTTCTAATTCCTTACATATGTGTATATGTATATATTGATAATAATATATATGTAAATGTATTATATATATATGAGAGAACAAATGTCTAGAGAGACATTTGACTGTGCTTTGTTGAAGGAGGAGCATCCTCTTCTCTTCGAAGTGTCCTAAAACTGTTCCAGCTGACAGAGTCACCATCGCCTTCCTCCCATCCTTTCCCGCTCCTCATTTCTCCACACAACAAAACTGTTCTCTTTTAAATGAACAGCCCACCACAAACATCTCTGAGCTGTTTTTCCTGTCCCATTCCTTTCCAATCTCTTTTTCTTTTTCCCCATCTTTGAATCACCGTTCACTTCTGTGTTGCTCTTTGAATTACTTTTTTTAAAAGGTACAGTGGCGAGCATGTATTAGATGAAAAAATGGCAGTTCAGCATGATAATGAAGACATGAAGGGATTGTCAAATTACTAATGTTTACTCTTAAATGTCTTTCTTTCTTTCTTTCTGTTTCCACTTGACAAAAAAAAAAACATTTCTCTGCCTGAAAAAAATCCTTCTTAATTTATTTTTTCATACTGAAACTGTCATCTCAGAACTTGATCTGTTTATGGGATGGACAGATGTGCTATAAGGACAGGACAGGAAGTCTGGCTCTGGTCAAGGTGGTGTGAGAGCGCTGTGGCAGTCATGTTTGGTGAGCTTGGTTCTTGTCTCGTGGGGTGGCTAGGGAAAGTACACAAAAGCCCACATACACCCTAAGTTGGTGAACAGGACGTGGCCTGGAGAGTTGCTTGCAATTTAGACTGTGTATGTTTTGTATAACCTGCATTACTCACTTTTTAACCACACACTGCTGACTGAGAGGTGAACAGAAGTCAAGAGAGGAGCAGAGGAGAGCAAAGAGGAAAGCAGATGGCTTACAGAAGCCCATTGCGAGTTCGAAGTTGTGTATACTGGGAAAGCAACGAATAATTAAACACTACATTTGATTTAAAATAAATTAAATTTAAATTAATTTATAATTACCCTTTTTAGGTAACCAATTTTCCTATGTAGGCCTATATATAACACTATTAGATTAGTAGGTCTAAATAAATAGGCCTGAGTCAGCAGCCACAGAATTATGCAGAAAGGTTTGGGTATAAACTCCCACCTCTTTTATGTTTGTGTATTAAATATTTTATGTCATTGCATAAAGATTCTTTAAATAAAAAGACAGTACATTTGCAATTTCTTCTGCTCTGAGCACAGATTTTAATAAAATGGAAAATCTGTTGTTTTGTTTTTTTACATGAAGGACACATTAAAACTATTTTAGAAATGGTTTTTTTTTGTGTGTGTGTGTAACATACTTTCATCATTTATTTGTGCTACTTTACAAATGTTTATTTTACGTATACATTTGATTGTTTCAATATTTTCCCAGACCCAGACTTTCAATTTAAAATGTGGAAAATCATAATGGAATTATTAATTTAATTTATTTTAAAAATTATGACAATTAAAATAATTGAATAATTGTTAACTTTTTCCCCTTATAAAAGACAATAATATATACATATATTTTAAGAATATTGGGGCATAAAAGTAAAAATATAAAGACATTAGGTGTGAAGAAAATAAAGAGAAATCAAGGTAAGTATCACTTGTGAGAAGATATTTTACATTTTGTGTCATTTACAATTAAATTGTAATTTGTCCAAATCTTTCTATCTCACTAGATAGGTACATTTGAAGCAGGAAGTGTATTGCTGTATCCAGCCCACTGGGCTTAAAAACAATGAAGTGAACCCTGAAAAAAGTCCCCTTCTTCAGATGGTCCTGAAACTGCAGAAACAAACTAACACGACTAACAACAGCCAGCATCAGGAATCTGAAATATCCATCCACAAGAAAATCATCTAACTTACTGGATTCAAACAACAGAAAAACTAAGTAAACGTGAATGTTATTTGGCCCTGAATAGAGACTACACAACTGCAGAATATCTGAGTACAGTGAACTCAGTAAACTAAAACTAAAAAGATGGATGACGAGGTACAGACTGAGCAGTATAGTCTGATTATAGAGACGGGTAGATATCAACACAACTTCAATATTTATTAGGTGAAAAACAAGATTGTTTCTTACTGGCAGCAAGATACACTGATGCCTGTCACAAAAAGAGGGAGGAGTCAACAAATCAGTGATGCAAACCAAAGAGAAATCAAGTCCTACAGTGACAAACAATCATGTGTGATCTCCTCTCAGACTGAAGACCCCAGGACTAAAAAATAAAAAAGGAATACAGAAATACATTTTTAAAGGCTTCTGTTTACACAATGATTAACATTAAAAAAAAACCTATATTTAAAGGCTATACTGAATGAATTTCAATATCCAGTGGTTCTCTGGTTAAAAAGAAAAGAAAAGAGAAATGGCATTTTGTGGCTAATATGAAATAGAGTCACTATAGCAATTACTTTCTCAGGCAGGAGATGGTATGGCAAGAGTCTGTACCTTGGAATCCATTTAATGACATAATAGTCACACAAAAAAAAAAGACAAGCAAAAAATAATTAAATAAAAATATAAACATGTGGAAGCTGAAAAAGAAGAACATGTCAGTGTGCAGGAACTTTTTATCTCGTGGTGGCAGAGACAAGGTCAGAGACAAACAGCTGCCAGTAGATCATCAGCACAGATGGAGAAACACTGTAGCCTAGTGGACTCATAGACTAAGTCTACATCGCATATTTTTGGACAGTCTTAAGAATTTGTTTATAACTGTAAGATGTAATGATCAAATATATTCCCTTTGCCCTTTTTAATTTATGTAATAGAAGCAGATTTAGTTTTATTACAATGTCAAATCTTTTTTTCCCTAAAAAAATAAGGAAACTACCCTTCACAGTTTTGAGGTCAGTAAGATTTTTTTTAAATATTATTATTATGTTTTAGTTAGTTGAAAGAAATTAATAATTTAATTCAAAAAGGATAAATTAAATTAAACAATAGTGACAGTAAACGTATAATGTTACAAAAAAATTATATGCTGTTCTTTTGAACTTGCTATTCACCGAAGAATCATGAAAAATATATCACATTTTCACAAAACAGTATCAGGCACACAACTGTTTTCAACATAAGTAAGGATTCTTAAGCACCAAATTAGCATGTCAGAATGATTTCACAACAGTCATGTGACACTGAAGACTGAATTAATGGCAGCTGGAAATTCTTATGTATTTCCACAACACGTATTAAAACTGACTTCTTTTGCAATTTCACAACCAACAACAAGTACTTTCAGCTAAAATCAAACAAGAATAAATTTACATAATCGATATAACCCCAGCAATTGCACTTTAAATGTGTATATGTAGCTGTATGTCAGAAGTTTGAATGTCTGCATGTTAAGCAATAAAAACAGAAATCATGCACAAGATTTTTTTTTTGTTTGTTTGTTTTTGTTCACAAATATCATTTTTTGTTCTTTAATAATAAATATCATTTAGGTCTTAGCAATAAAGATGTCTCATGCTCTTCTTTCTGTTTCTCCTCTTCCTTCTCTTGCCATATCTCCATCCCTTCATCCACCTCTGTACTGAGATACACTGCTATTCTATAAATGTGGACACAAATATTAACATTTGAAACAATACAAGTTTTTCTCAAGTTAAATATAAACAGGAAAAAAAATCCCAAACCGTAAGAGTCTTAAAGCAACCTCCTCTCTTTGCATTTGTCTGTGGATATGTCCTTTCAGTGGAGGAGCAGGACTTCCATCTGAAAATCACATAATAAATGAAATCCTTTTCAGCACTCATATTTGCATTCACAGATTCATTGTTGACAGTATGCTTTTACAAATACTATAGAACTGATGCATACAAAAGAATTGAGAAGCAAAATATGCCTGTGTAACACCCCATTGTTGCCTATGGCATTAATGTAACTATATGAAGAAAATAAATTAAATGTCACCCATATATGACCAGTCTGGTAGATCTGTTAATGGTCCATATTCTGATCCACCACGTGCTAAACCATTTCCGTAGACAAAACGGGAGCATGACAATGGAGCATATAAGAACTCAAAACACTGGCATCAATATAAATCATTGTTATTAGACTCTAATGTATGAAAACACTCTGATTTAATCCATTTTTTTCTTCTGGATTTTCACAACTACGGCATCCAAAAGGTTCAAAATAGAGACTATGCATTGAAGACCGGCGACTTTCTACCAGTAGATGATGCTGTAGTCACATTAGGCAAGGCAAGGCAAGTTTATTTATATGCTTACAGTCGGTATCTAGTCATAGCATGGGTATATTCATATACACTAGTCCATATCGATATTTGATTCATTTTACAGCCCTAATATAGATTTATTCATTAAAAAATAGCCAAATTCCGTGACGTTCTGCTTCAGCAAGTTCTATATTTGACTGGATTCCGCGATTCAATCGTTTCGCACACAGACGGAGTGAATTTATGAATGAAAGTGTAAAAGCTCTGACACAAAACTAAGTTGTTACGTGTCCACGCGCTTTTTTAAGTGGGTTTATGTTCGACACTAGGCTAACGTTACATATTTTTGCTTCAAGTAGAATGATAAGGCAAGTTGTATGCATGCCACTTTCTGAAACAACCTTGTTTTGATAACGTAATAATGAACACGATGTTAATATAGCCTGCCTGTGATGAAATGCCGACTGCACACATGCTTATTCTTGGGATTCCACAACTTCCCTTGATCATCCTCACAACTTTGCTTGAAGCCATTTGTCATCCTTTCCGGCTCTGTATGTTTATTAGGAAGGATGTAGAACTTCAATTCATAATTTGTTAGTTTATTGGAGGTACAGAAAACGACACAGCAACTCTTCGGCATGATTGTCCCGTGTATTTCCCCACGGGCTAAATTCACATTACGTGACTGGGCGTTCTAGGGGGCGTTCCCAGACCAACCGTCTGTATCTTAGCACATTTCAAAGAAATTAAAGAGCCAGTAAGATGAAATTCTAAGCTTCCTATCACTGTTTATAAGTCCTGTACAATAGGTTTAAATCCATCCATGGTTAAAAAAACATTGTCATTTTGTCAAAATATCATTTTAAAATTACCTCAATTCTCAGAGATCCCCAAATGGTTCACACGAAGCTGTTCAAAAGATTCAGTTTCCTTAAACCCCACCTTTCGGTAGCATACTGTGTTCTGATTGGTCAACTGACATAGTCAGGTTTGATTGGTTGTTCCGCACACAACTTCATGGTAAACAATGCGTTAGCATCTTTTTGGGGTGAATTATGTCTTATTCCTCTCATCGCGAAGCAAACAGTAAAATAAAAAACTTGAACTTGTCTCGCTGCTTTTTCTTCTGTGTGCGTATTCAAGCCGCATGCTTCAGTTTGAATCTGAATAGCAGCGCGGGGGCGTGGTCACATTAGGGAGACGTGAAAAACGGACATCGCGTTGTTTTCATATGGATTACTTTATCACAGAATTTCTATAGATATCTATATAAAGCTTTCTATAGATATCTCTCTCATGTCTCTTCGTTGAGTATTCATGGAGTTACACTTCATTTTAATGACGTGTTTGTAAATGAAGATCAGCGCAGAGAAAGGCTGCAGACAGCACACATAGCCTACTGATAAGAGCTCGGGAGAAAAAAAAAACATAATTTCATAATCATACTTTGCATTGTGATTCGGAGATGCTCGTTGGTCTAAATAAAGTTGGTAATGAACCCTCTTTTATGGCCAAACGCTTTGAAAATCCCGCCTTGTACTCACTGAGATCAGAAAAGCAGTCATCAGTGAAAATGTTGTGAACACAACAGAAGGGATTTGTTGTACTGCTCTGGTATTGTGGTAAAAATGAATTTTAGCCATTGGTTCTTCTGATCTTCATTCTTTGGCAGTGAAAATAAAACAAACTTGCCTTTACAATTAAAAACACACTGTCTCCTCAACATGATGCTATCACACCAACCAGAGCGTCTTTGTAGGGGGAGGGGCAGTTCAGAGTTCCTTTTCTCCCAAGACGGTCTATAGCATCCAGCTGCAGCCCCGCAGACTCACCTCCGGTTAGACACCACTGGCTGGACACCAGTGGATAGACAGCCTACGTCATTTCCATTTTCTCTGTCATTTCCGTTTCGCCGCTAATTTTCGTTTTCACCGCTGGATGGACAGCAATTTTATTTCCTATTTTCACCTCTGGATTGAGATATACTTATTTTATATTTTCACCTCTGGATAGACAGCATATTTAGTTCTCACCCATGGTTGGACAGAATATTTATTTTATATTTTCACCTCTGGATGGACAGCATATTTAGTTCTCACCTCTGGATGGACAGAATATTTATTTTATATTTTCACCTCTGGATGGACAGCATATTTAGTTCTCACCTCTGGATGGACAGTATATTTATTTTATATTTTCACCTCTGGATGGACAGTATATTTATTTCATATTTTCACCTCTAGATAGACAGCATATTTATTTTATATTTACACCTATGGATAGACAGCATATTTAGTTCTCACCTCTGGATGGACAGAATATTTATTTTATATTTTCACCTCTGGATGGACAGCATATTTATTTTATATTTTCACCTATGGATGGACAGCATATTTAGTTCTCACCTCTGGATTTACAGAATATTTATTTTATATTTTCACCTCTGGATGGACAGCATATTTAGGCGGAGATTATTATGCAAAGTGTTCCTAGTGACGTACATAGAGATGGGCAAAAGATTTGAAATCTATAACGACTCGTTTCAGCGATTCAGAGTATAATTTTATAATTTTGCCTATAAATGGAAGATTAGATATTGGTCTAAAATTGCTCAAAATGCAGTTATCAAGATTGCTCTTTTTCAGGAGGGGCTTAACAACTGCAGTTTTTAAGGAGTTTGGAAATGTCCCAGAAAGAAGTGAGGCATTCACCACTTTCACACACAAGATCTGCTTCTGAGCAGTTAAGCACACTCTTAAAAAAAGATGTGGGAAGTGTGTCAAGATAGCAGGTTGACGTTTTTAGGTGCTGCACTATGTCTTCCAGAATTTTGCTATCAATTGCTTAAAAAATAGACATAGTATCTTTTTGATATTGTGGCCTAATCTGTCTGATCTCTGCATTACTTGAGGATGTGCTAATCCCCTTCCTGATATTTATGATGTTCTCAGAAAAGAAGGATGCAAACTCATTGCATTTGCTGTCTGAGAGCATTTCACTGGGAATCTGACTTGGGGGGTTTGTCAGTCTCTCAACAGTGGCAAAAAGAGCACGAGTGTTATTTAAGTTACTGTTTATAAGGTTTGAGAAGAAATTCTGTCTAGCTGTGGCTAGTTTCATATTAAAAGCATGAAAGCTGTCTTTATAGATGCTATAGTGAATTTCAAGTTTAGGCTTCCACCACATCCGCGATGCTTTTCTGCATTGTCTTTTCATAGTCTGAACTGCTGTTGATCTTCTCCAAACTGATTTCTGTCTGTTTGTTTTCTTACTGACTATTATTGGAGCAATATCATCAATAACATTCTTAACTTTTGAGTTAAAGGAATCAAGGAGAGTATCAACAGAGTCTGCAGAAATGCTTGGTGTTAAAGATATAGCCTCCATAAATAGTACACTTGTGTTCTCGTTAATGCATCTCCATCTGACAGAGACCGATCTAGATTCAGTTGTAGCAGACATCAAAATATCAAAGAAAATACAGAAGTGATCAGATAGTGTTATGTCCTTAATAACAATGGATTAAATGTTTAGACCCCTACTGATAATTAAGTCTAGAGTGTGTCCTCCTTTGTGTGTGGGTCCATGCACATGCTGAGTCAAGTCAAAAGTGTTTAGAATCGTTTTCATTTCTTTTGTAGATTTGTTTTCTGCATTATCTATGTGAATATTAAAATCCCCTGCAATAGCAAAACAGTCAAACTCTGAGGAAATCATTTATAACATTTCTGTGACCTCTTCAACAAAGGCTGGAGAGTATTTTGGAGGCCTGTAAATAATAATAAACAGAATGCGTGGAGCACCTTTCAACACAATTCCTAGATATTCAAAAGACAAGTACTGACCAGATGACACTTGCTTGCATTGATAGACATCTTTAAATAGAGCAGCTACAACCCCACCTCTCCTAACACTCCTGCAGACACTCATGTAAGTGAAGTTAAAAGGGACTGCTTCATTAAGGGCTGTTGCATTGCAGCCGTCATCAAGCCATGTTTCGTATAGAAACTTAAAATCCAGATTGTTTGTTCGTTATAAAGTCATTGATTAGAAATTATTGATTTTTTATTGAGCGAATGTTTAAAGATGCTAACTTGATAGCTCTGCTTTGTGTCTTTACATCAATCTTAGTTTGATGCATAATAGGCCCCAGATTAGATGAGTTTGCCCTTCAGCTTGAGATGGCCTTAGACTTTCTATCACGTGATAAAACTGAAATAGAGAAAGCTACAGGCACACTTGTTCTGTAGGCATTTGTGAATGTTGCTGTTATTATAGTGGGGACCCGACACATATCACTGAGAGCTGCTATCAGTTGTTTTTGGTTCACCTTCAGCAGAAAGAGGGTTTGGGACCTGCCGTTGAGGCAGTGGTCGAAGAGCTGTCGCAGGAGCAGGGACCACAGGCTTTGGTGGTTCTGGGGCCCGCCGTTTTTTTTGTTGATATCTGTGGGCTTGCAGCAAATGAGTGAGAGAGTTTAGTCCCAGCATACACCAATTCCTCAATTTTCTGTGAGAAGCACAGAAGTGGAGATGCTGGAGAGAGGGAAAATGTGTCTGGTGAAATGGGCTGTGTCTCTGGTGTTTCCAGTGGCTGTGATATGTTGTCCTGGCTTCCCTGGCTGTTTTCCAGAAAGTCGTCATTGAGTGGTGAATATTGTAGCTGTTTTGATACATCACAGTCAGTCTGTGAGGAGCTCTGTGGGCAGGGCTCAGCCGGGATAGTGTCAATCAGCAGTGTTTGTTTTGGCTGCATGGTGTTATCAGTGTCCTTGAGGGATATGTCAACCACATGATGACTCGAACCCGGTGTGTGTGTGCTGAATGGATTGACACACTCTGCTGAAGGATTACGGAGGGAAAAGTAGATATTGTCCTTAAACACTCTAGCACCAAGTTGGTTTGGGTGGAGGCCATCCGGTTTAAACAATTGTCTACGGCCCCAGAAAAGATTGAAGTTGTCAATGAAATTCACTCCTTTTATATTACAAGATCTTTGCAGCCATGTGTTCAGCCCAAGCAACCCTGAAAACATATTTGTTTGGCTTGCTGGGAGTGGTCCACTGATGAACGACTGAACTTTGAGTCTTTCAAATGTTTCAAAGAGTTCACTGAAGTCCTTCTTAAGGAGTTCTGACTGCTCTTTCTGAATATCATTCTTCCCCAGATGGATTGATTTCGATTTGCAGTCTTGTGCTTCATCAGAATGTTCTGAAGTTCCTTGTTCACATCAGAGACCACTGCTTGAGGAAGGCAGCATGTTGTTGTAGTCCAGCTACGGATGTTTCTGATAACAGAATCACCCACTATCAGAGTACTTGACTCGTCTGCGCTCTGAGCTGAATGCCGCTGTCTGCTCGACCTTGAGCGCCTGTTAGTAGCGGTGTTAGCTGCTGGCTGATCCAATAGATCTTTAATCACATTTGGGGATTCCTCACCCACATTCATTAATGCTTCAAATCTGTTCTCAAGATGTATAGGGGGTGGTTGAATGCCTGTATTCACAAGCCTTGTCATAGTCGAATCTGGGGTAAGAGGAAGCTACGGCAGCAATACGAGATAATCGTGACAATCTGATGTCTCGTGTTCCTTTGAGTCTCGCTCCCTGTTTGTGCCATCAATTAGTGTGGCGATCAGTTTCGGCTTGTTCCTCTACACTTGGTATAAACTGTTGAGATTAAGAAGATTCATGGGACTCACTGGCTGTATGCTGAGAGGGTCCATGATGACGGTCTGCTAAGTGTTCCATCTGTTTTGGAAGTCCAGCAAGTAACTTTGTTTCAAAAATCACAATCCTTTGTAGAAGTTTGCAGCAGTTCATGCAACAAGTAGATCCAACAGGAGGCATTTTTTCTCTCTTCTGTTTGAATGTATTGGCAGTTGTTTTCCCGTCTACGGAATGTAAGCTGCTGGCAGTGGGAGGCAAAGTTTTCTTTTTGTAGTATTATTCCAGTCCCAAAGAGTTTTTAGTTTTAGCGTTTGTGCCAAAAATCTGTTGTTTGAGCACTGAGCTGATCTGCTGATGTAGAAATCTTAGAAAAATCAGAGAAAAGTACAGAAATAAGAAGCAAAGCGCAGAGCAGTAAGCTAGAACGTCCTAACGGTAGCAAAGCCGGAAGCAGATTCAACACAGACTCGCCCGATTCTCCTGTTGAGTAAACTACGCTTTAAGTTTATTCTCAACTGTACTAATCATAGCTTGATCTCAGGATAACAGCAAAAATTAAACAAACATGTAATATGGGAATTATTGTGGCTGCCAGTGGTGCTTGTATATATTCAAATGTGTCCTTGTTGTGTTTAAAATAGAATTTTAAAATGGACTTTCTAATGGAACGTTGGTTTCATTAATTTAAAAGCAGAATTAAATGACTGACTGATCTGTTCTCATGCATTTTGCAGTGTTCAGATGAGAAAACCTTGTGCAAAAACATGACACAGAGGCGCCTATGGAGACAGGTGTTGTGCCCAATTTCAACACCCTACACTCTAAAAAACGCTGGGTTGTTTTTTCAACCCAACTGCTGGGTTGAGGCCGTTGGATAGGACTTTGGGATGTTTTAACCCAAGTTTGGGTTGAAAATAACTCTCTTTTTTAACCCAGCGGGGTGGGTTGAGGACGCGGACGTGAAGGAGAGCACGCACGCCACGTCAAAATCGTACGTCTCCAGTGCGAGCAGGCGCCATTTTCTCAGCGTGATAGAAGCGAGAAGCGAGTGAAAGACTATGGTAAGTAACGTTAAATATTCAAAATGTAAAGTTATCTTTTATTGTTTACCCGGTTGTATGAAAAGCGGGAGGTTTTATAAAAGGCGGAAACAAAGGAGCTTAACGTTATATATAACGTTTTAAAAAAAACGGACGCGGTTTTCGCCTCGGACAAGGAGGTCTTAACTGCCTCATGTAACGTTACTGAACGGAGGATGTACTTTTAATATAACGTCTGTGAATGTATTTTGTCATATTTACATAAGATTTTACATTATCTGTTCTCTTTGAGGCGTTAACAGACGGTTATGGTCACGGTTACGCTCATGTGAATTTGTCTTTTTTTTTCCGCGGTTAAACTGAATGTATGTTTGTCTCCTAAAGGAAACGGCATTGTGTAGTAAAAGCTAGCATAATTATTTTGATGCTGTTGAAGTGGTAACTGTTAAAAGTATGTTTTACATGTAATATTTCAGACTTGTCCAGCTCCTGTCTTCATTGTCCTCGCGCTGAGAGTTAAAGACACAGAAGCTGTTTGTGTGAGGAGTCACAGACCTGTGTGAGGATGAGGAGGAGGTGTTCTTCTGAAGAGAGGGACAGACGGTTTAAGGAGAGTAAACTTCAGAATAACATCAAGTTATCTTTATTTTTACTAAGACTAAAATAATGTGTGTGTTTTTTTTAGATGTTGAAATCCAGAGACAAGATAACTTCATTCTTTTGAGACTGATGTAAGTTAAATTATTATTACTTTTTTTTTTTTTAGAAAATTAATGTTTCTGTTGTGCCCTGCCAGTTTACTTCACATTTTGATGCAACAACAGTGTGATTTTATATATGTATGTATGTATATGTTAATATTTTATTGAAACCATTGATGCCCCTCTTTGCAGAACTCAAACTAACTGGAGTTAAGTCTGCTTGTGTGAGGAGGTGGTTTTCTCAGCTTCTTCTGAAGAGAGGGAAAGATCGTTTAAGGCAAGTAAACTTCATAATTTCATGTTATCAGTTGTTGTTTTTTTACTAAGAGTAAAATAATGTTTGTTTTTTGTTTTTGTAGATGTTAAAAGCAAGAGACATGGGAGAGCATCATTCCTTTGAGATTTTATGTAAGTTATTTTTAGAAAATAAATTTTTCTGTTGTCTCCTGCCAGTTTACTTCACATTTTGATGCAACAACAGTGTGATTACGTGCTCATTTCATTAAGACCATTGATGTCTGTGTTTTTTATTGCAGAACTCAAACCAACTTTGGAGTTGTCTCATTTGGAGAGTCATTATTCTTGGTCTTCGCTCTTAGAGATAAAGTTCACACAAAAAATCATTTACTTGCCCTCAAGTCATTCCAAACCTATAAGACTTTTGTCTGTCTTTACAACATAAATTAATATATTTTTAGTTTTCTCATAATATTTGTTAATCCATTTATAGTTTAGATAATCAGTATTTTCAAGCTTCATAAATATAGAGTTATTGTAGAAGTAAATTCTGATATTTATATATGAATACATCTTAAATTATATGATAGCGAACATGTATGTTCAAAATAAAATACTGGTCTCCCAGACCAACAATGGAGGACACAAAAAGAGAATATTAAATATATTCATACGTTTTCCAAAAGAGTTTGTATGAGTCTGGAAAAACATGAGGAGAGTAAATTATAAACATTTTAATTATTTGGTGAACTAACGGTTTGAAGAGCAGCCCTCCATGTACATGAATATTGTGAGGTATGTGAATGTCATGTCTGTTTTAATGTTTCAGTAAAGAAGCTTTCTGAAAGCAATATTTATTCAAACAATATCGCATGTCCTCACACTAGTGCTGCCATTATAGCATCCTGGAGCGCTGTGGTGAACTGAGACATTAAACAACCACACAAAGTGTTGAAACTTTAAAACCGATTATTTATCTATCCTTACGGATGTGAATACACCTCTACCTGAAAATGGATAGTTTAATTAAATGTTTAATTTTTTCAAATGTGTTTCTCTTAGGCCACTGATGAAGAACAGGCGGTGACTGGGATGAATCCTGGTCAGAGAGGAGAATCTTCTTTCCCCTAAACAGCGGTGGTTTTAAAGGAGGACGCTGCCCTGGATGATGTAGAAGATGTCACATGCTGTGCAGATGGGGTTTCTTCATGATTACATCAGTTATGCTAAAGAGATTGTGAAAATTGACTGTGATGCATGATCTGTATTCATGGACTATGAAACAAACTGTAAGTGTATAATTTGTTAAAAAAAAAAAAAAGTTAAATGCTTTTTCTGTGTTGTTTAGTAGAAGAGTTTACACTCTGTCATTCATACACCTGCTCACATTCTTTCACACACACACACACACACATGCGTCTGTTAAATGTTATAATATCAAAGTTAATGTTGTGATTTATTTGTGTACTGTCATGCCAGAATAGTTGGAAAAAAACCTAACTAATTCTAAATTTATTGTATGTGTTTTCGTATATTTTTATACAATATATACAATTGAACAAAGTCCAATTTGATCTTAAGTTATATTCATCAAATTTTCAATGCTTTATGAACTCTGTAGCTGTTAATGCCATCCTTTTCTGCATTTCTTCTAACATGTTACTTTTTGACTTTTCTCTTGTTTTTAATAAATATTTTCCTTTTGGTAATTATTATTTGTGTGTAAAAGTGATATTTAAAATGAACAACATTTGTAGGTTTAATGCATAGCTCAATTTGGGTTAATTTTAACGTAGAAATGCATTGTTTCCCCACATGGCTGCACTCTGCGAGTTTATTTTCTGCCAGCAGGAGGCGCTAAGAGCGGGAGAGGTAGGTTTCTCCGGTAACGGCTGCAGAGCGGTACTGAGCTCACAAACGCTGCCTTATCAAGCACATGCGAAATGATATCGAACATTTTCTAAATACAGTAGTTTTCCTTCTGAAATACAGTGATAAAAAACACCCACTCTGTTTTTTTTAAACCCTGCAATATAGTCATTTTAAACCATAAAAAAGGCAACCCAGCAGGCTGGGTTAAATATGATAACCCAACTGGTTGGGTTAAAACAACCCAGCGCTGGGTTCGTCCCTTTTTGACCCAGCGCTGGGTTGTCAAAATAACCCAAATTGGGTTGTTTTCAACCCAGCAGTTTTTAGAGTGTAATAATAAAAATTCGGCAGGTGGTCGAAATTGGGCACAACACCTTCCGCTTAAATAATAAATTGTCTTTCATTCCTTTAATGCACGCTATAGTCCTACAGGAGTTGTAGGTGGGTGGGAGTCAGTGTTAATTTCGTTGACTAAATATTTTCGTCATTATTTTCGTCACGAATATATTTTTGCGGACGAAAACGAAACGAGAACTAAAATAAAAGGCACTGATGGAGACTAAAACTACGACTAAATTGATTGACATTATCGTCAACGAATAAAGGACGAGACGAAAATAGACTGTGACGAAAATCAAATCAGCAGACGGGAGAGATGCGAGGAATGAACAAAGAACCAGCAAAACAGAACAGACTGCATGAGAGAAGAGAACCAATCCGAGCCTGACTTATTGAGACGTGAAGCGAAGGTTTTCAGTTTTTAAATGAGCTCCCGGGAAGACGGCATTCGAAGAGGCGATGTCTAAAAGAGCGACAAAATGTCCACAGCTCACTTCACGTTTGACGATGAACAAAACAAAACAAAGTGTAAAGCACGCAGAGCGCTCATTCGTGGCAAGAACACAACCAATTTGAAAAGACATTTACAGCGAGCCACCCGGACATTTTCTCAAATGTAATTTCACAACGATGTTCTTTTGTTTATTGAGCTAAGCAAAATTGGAAGACTGCAGTGCGTAGATGTTATAGCATTAAATATTACGAACTGAAAAGTACTGTAAAATAGCCCCTTCTTCAAGTTAGATGAGAGCACAATACGAATACGTAATATTATGATACACACATTTGATTAATAATAATGTTTAGTATATTTTATAATGTTCTACTTGTTGACAGTATCACAAATATTTCTATATTAGTCATGTGAAACGTGAATGTTCACATCCTATCATTACACATACAAATCTAGCAATATTGTAGTATTTAAAACATACAATATTGCTAGACAAATGAATACCTTATAAAATCTTGTTACTTTTTTTTATCCACCTAGCTGCCAACTTATTAAATATTTACTTTAAATGTATGCACTTATTGTTCAGCTCAGCTGTAAGCTTTAAGGTCCTGGACCTAACCTTATTTTTCTTTTATTGATGGTCAATTGGCAGCTAGTTATGGTTTACATTATCATGACAGTGTTTGTTGCTGCATAAAAGCTTTTGAATCGAAATAAAGACACAGCTGTGTTGAAATAAAGTTGAATTTGTGTTTTATATATTTTGGTTAAGTTTGTTTCCTATACCAGCTGTAAAAAAATGTCTAGTAAATCTGTTATTGATTTTAGTCTTATTTTAGTCGACTAAAATACCAAGCAATTTTAGTCGACTAAAATAAGACTAAAATTAAAACAAATCAGATGACTAAAACTTGACTAAAACTAAAAAGAATTATAGTCAAAAGACTAAGACTAAAACTAAATTAAAATTTCTTGTCAAAATTAACACTGGTGGGAGTGAACGAACAGTGCTCTCTTCCACCCTCAATACTCATGGCTGAAGTGCTCTCGAGCAAGGCACTGAACCCCTAGTTGCTCTCCGGGTGCTGGATATATAAGTGTCCACTGTTCCGGTATTGTGCCCAATTTGGACCCCCCGCCGAATTATTACCCCCCTTGTTCAAAGCGCTACCTGATTGCCCAATCCTAACCCACCACTAATCCTAACCCCTCCCCCACACCTACTCTTAAACCTACCATTACTAGTGGGGTAATAATTCGGCAGGGGGTCGAAATTGGGCACAACACCTGTTGTGTGTTCACGGTGTGTGCACTTGCTGGGTAGAGTACCCAAAAACTGTACTCAAGTAAAAGTAAAAGTACTTCTAGAAATATTTACTCAAGTAAAAGTTAAAAGTACTAGTCTGAATAGCCAAAGTAGCTCTTCTGATTGGCTGAAATTCTCTAATCTCTAAACAGTCCCACCCACTACCTCTACAGATGCACAAATCACTTTTGAACAAAATTTCTCTGTGCAAAAGGGAGAGCGCGAAACTTGTCACTTGAAAGCGAAAAACAGTGTTTGAGATTCATCGCAGCAGATTCAAGCAGCTGTAGTTATGTACTTTGTGTTTGTGTTAGAAAAATATACAAGACATTTCTGAGAAAATATTCTACAAGTGTGCAACTCTCATTTGATGAATTCACGTATTGATTTGCGGATGTTCAACATTTCTCCACGACTTCACATTTCTTGATGCAGGTGTGTAAATGCGTTTTGCACCACATTCACTGCAGCAATTGTTTCATAAATGTGAGCGTAGGAGTTTCTAACTGTGTGATTTGTAGAATAGGATTTGTGCACCTGCAATGAAGAATTTAATAAGGTGTAACTGTTGTGTTGTGTTTGTGTGAGAAAAAAAAGTCTACAGGTTTGCAACTCTTAAAACATTTCTCTCTGTGACTTCAAATTTACTGATACACATCTGTGGCTTTTCTTTACAACTACAAATCGCACTGCCACAGGTGTTCAGTTGTTTTGAATCAAAAATAACTTCATATAACTCGTTACTTCCCACCGCTGGCACTTGGATGGGTTAAATGCAGAGCACCAATTCCGAGGGTTACCATACTTGGCAAATTTCACGACTTTCACTTTTTATATCGAAGCCCCCTGTGGAGAGAGAGAGAGAGAGAGAGAGAGAGAGACCAGCGGAGGACATAAGAAAACACAATATGAGAAGCGCAAACCTAAGATAAATATATTTCACAGATGAAGATAATTTTCTCTTTTTGGTGTCAAGTTTACTTTTAGAAAACTTTTTATTAATAATAAGTATACATAGCCTACCTAATAGGTTAGGCATAAGTCAGTTTTTCTTTTATTCTTTTTGTTAAGTCATAGTTTTAAGGACTTGTTTTCACTATTGGAGTGGTCTGATTCAGGACAATCTGCTGTGAAAAATCTAAGAACGAGCCTAGAGCGTTTTGTGTCCCGGGTTGAGAAGTCTCGCGCTTTGAGAAATGTTACAGAAACTCCAGTCGTTACCGCGTCTGCTGCCGCTCGCCCTCGCCAGTGTGTTTCTGGTGCAAAGCGGGACCAGTGACATAGAAGTCCAACCAGAGGTAACAGAGCATCACCTGTTCTTATTGTATTGTGTGTGTGTGTGTGCTCTTGTTTTTGTGACATATCAGGACACAACTTTGTATAATGACATGGGTATGACACAGGTATTACAAGGAGAGGGTGACTTATGAGGACATAACCCATGTCCCCATTTTTCAAAACGCTAATAAACCATACAGAATTCGTTTTTTTTTTTTTAGAAAGTAAAAATGCACAAAGTTTCCTTTGAGGGTTAGGGGTAGGGTTGGAGAAGGGCGATAGAATAAACAGTTTGTACAGTATAAAAACCATTATGCCTATGGGATGTCCCCACTTTTCACAAAAACAAATGTGTGTGTGTGTGTGTGTGTGTTTCTACTGTCTGTCTGTCTGTCAATCCTGCATTCCCTTGTGAAAAAGAAGTGCACTTAAGTATAATTTTAAAGTGTAGCCTACTTATTGCGGAAATAAGTGCAAATCAAATATATGTTATTTTTGATGCCTAAGTACATTGTATTTGTAATTCATTTAAAATGTATCACATTTTAAAGTTATGCTAAATGCATAGTTGAACTGTTCAGTGATTTTTAAGTGGAACTCAAAGGGTTAGTTCATCGAAAAACCAAAATTATGTTATTAATAACTCACCCTCATGTCGTTCCAAACCAGTGAGACCTCCATTTATCTTCGGAACACAGTTTAAGATATTTTAGATTTATTCCGAGAGCTCTCAGTCCCTCCATTGAAGCTGTGTGTACGGTATACTGTCCATGTCCAGAAAGGTAAGAAAAACATCATCAAAGTAGTCCATGTGACACCAGAGGGTCCGTTAGAATATTTTGAAACATCGAAATACATTTTGGTCTAAAAATAGCAAAAACTATGACTTTATTCATCTTCTCTTCCATGTCTGTTGTGAGAAAGTTCAAAACAAAGCAGTTTGTGATATCCGGTTCGCGAACGAATTATTCGATGTAACCGGATCTTTTTGAACCAGTTCACCAAATCGAACTGAATTGTTTTAAACGATTCGCGTCTCCAATACGCATTAATCCACAAATGACTTAAGCTGTTAACTTTTTTAATGTGGCTGACACTCCCTCTGAGTTCAAACAAACCAATATCCCGGAGTAATTCATTTACTCAAACAGTACACTGACTGAACTGCTGTGAAGAGAGAATTGAAGATGAACACCGAGCCGAGCCAGATAACGAACAAAAGATTGACTCGTTCACAAGTCAGAAAAGATGTGAGCAGTGAGTCAACCTTAATCAGGAAATCTGAAAAAGTAGGAATTGAGCCCATACATTTTTGCTTATGAATGAAAAATTTGCCGAAAAAAATACAAAAGTTGAATATATCTATATATAGATTTGTTGGCAGAGTCAGAGTAATAACAAATAATATCTTTCAAGCTAAAAGATTGTGCAAAGATGGTTTGTTTAACTGGGAATACAAGTCAAGCCAAAATATCTGAACAAACTCACAAGAATAAAATAAATGAATTAAGGTTTCCTCTTCATTGCCACAAAAAATGCAGGTACTAGGAATATCAACATATTTGGAAACAGATGAGTTAACAGGATATATTTTATGCACTATTTTAAAGTGAATTTCTTTGGTCTTATTAGGAAGAAAATATTTATGAGGGAACAACCACGCTCTTCTCCAATCTATTTTATTAATTAAAGCAGCCCAATGGGATCTACCTCGAGGAACAATGCGGTCTCTCTTTTGAAATATCTGGCGAACATGTTTATTATTACATTTCTTGTCATAAATGCCAATGCTGCTCAGTAACAAAGCCGATTCCTTCATATCTCTTTGGGTGTATAACAGCCTTTAACCAGATGCATTAAACCTGAGGGAATAGCTCTAAGTACATTATTATATTTTTTGAAAGGAATAGGAAAGTTATGGACAGTCATGAAGCCCTCATACAACAAGACATTGCCAAAATTGTCAAATAAAGAAAAATATAAATTAAACCTCTGTTAAACCAATTATTGAAAAAAGAGACTTGTTCCTAACAGTTATATTCCACAAGAGAGTTTTATGTGGTGAGAAGTTGTGAACGTAACACAACTTCCAAGCAAGAAGAGCCTGTTGAGGAAAATTAGCTAATTTAACCGGGAGCTTATTATGTATATAATTACATTTTAAGATAAAGGGGAGGCCTCCAATTTTATTGAATATATAATTAGGAATAAAGAACCATAAAGAAATTGGATTTATTAAACATCTTCTTAGCCAGTTTATTTTAAACGTGTAAATGGTATTATGAAAGTTTATAGCTTCAAGTCCCATCACTTCTACAACTAGATATCACTGCTTTTTTGAGTTTATGAGACCTGTTTTCCATATAAAGTCGAAGATAAATTTATTAACACCTTAAATAGTACAATCATTGACATATAAAGAAAGTGAAAGATAGATGAAGCGAGAAAGACCTTCCGCTTTAGAGAGGAGAACCCTACCATAAAGAGAGAGGTCTCTTTGTAGCCAAAGATTAAAAATATTTTGAGTCTTCTTTAATCTACTAGAAAAATTACATATTTTGATACATAAATACCCAAATACATTATTGTGTCATTAACTGGAATACCCTGAATTAATGCGTCATCACATTTATGCAGTGACATTATCTTACATTTGGACAAATTTAGCCTTAACCCCAGAAGCACACGAGAATTGTTTAATTATCTGAATGGCTATGGAAAGTTGTCTTTTATCTTTTAAAAAAAGAGTGGTGTCATCAGCTAGCTGAGAGATTTTAACTTCCCTATAAAAGATGGAAATACCTTTAAAATTCTGATTATGCATAATACTTAATGATAATAATTCAGTAACCAAAATAAATAAAAAAGGGGAAATCGGGCAACCCTGTCTGACACCATGTCTTATAGAAAATCTTTGTGAGGTGAAAATATTAACTATGACAGAGCTTGTGATTCCTTTATAAAACATTTCAATGATATTAACAAATGAAGACCTGAAAGCAAACAATTTAAGAGATTGCAGAAGAAATTAATGCTCAATGGTGTCAGAGGCCTTATAAAAGTCCGAGAAAAGTATGATAACATCAGATTTCACTAAGTCAGCATAATCCAATAAATCTAAAACAAGTCTTAAGTTATTGCTAATGTGCCTGCCTGTGTTTCTGAAATAATATGATTAAGCTTAAATTTGAATCTATTTGCGTATACCTAGGCCAAGATCTTATAATCAAATGTAAGAAGTGTAATTGGTCTCCAATTATCAATTAAGAGAGAATCTTTTTCAGGCTTTGGGATAAGAGAAATAATACCCCGTTTCATTGATGAAGTCATTTTTTCTCTGAGCAATGTATTCACTATACATAAGAAGCAAAGGAGAGAGTATTAATTCCCAGAAATGAGTGTAAAATTCTACGGAAAATCCAACACCAGGGGATTTCTTTTTTTTAATAAAGCAGATTTAATTTCCTCTATTGTCAAAGTGGCCTCACAAATATCTTTAAAATCATTATCAATGACAGGAATATGATTTCTAATTGTTTCCAAAAAATTCTCACAATTATCCATATTAAATTCAGAACTGTGAAGGTCATTATAAAAGGTATCAAAAGTAGAAATTATGGATCTGTGCATCTGACACCATTAATATTAAGAGCAGTTACTGAATTTTTCCTGCAATTAATCTTCTCTAATGCAAAAAAATAACTGGAATTGGTCTCTCCTTCCTCGAGCCATTTTGCTCTAATAAAAACCCCTCAAGCCAAGTCCAAATAAGCTTGATTAATTTGAAGATTTAACTCCCTTAAATGCAATTCTTCTTCAGGAGTTGCTCTAATTAATGGTTAGACTCATTCACCTAACAAAAAGTCATTTTTACAGTGCAGTTTAGCCTATATTAGAAACCAAATGTAGGCTATTTGAATCCAAATTAATTTGGTTTAGATTCGTTCAACTTTTGCTTGCAATTAATGCACTTAAATGCATTAATTTAATTTATAGAATTCATAGAGCAGGAGCTGGTAATGATAATTTCTACATTTCAAAGTTTTATTGGAGTATACAGCATAAGAAAGTGTATTGAAGTTTATTTTTATTAATTGCATTAATGCACATATATTACATACTAAAAAGTAATACATTTAAAATACATTAACAAATGTAATTTTGGAGAACACACTTAAGTTGAAATTAAAATAATTTATTTTAGATGTACTTTAGTATATTGATAGATATATAAAAATAAGTGTAGTTATGTAAAATACAATAAAATCATAATTATGTCAAATGTATGTTCAAATAATACTTAATTAGACATTATTATAAAGTGCATTTTTAAAAAAGTGCACTTAAGTATATTAAGACCTAATAAAGTGTACTCTCTTTAAATACACATGAGTGGCATTTAAATTATATTATCTGCAAGTGCACTTTTTAAAGTATACTTTTAATATTTGAAGTACACAAAAAGTACACCTTTGCTACAATTAATAACACTTCCTTTTGCACAAGGGTATGTCCGTGAAAAGACATCAGCAATCCGGAGATGAGAAATACATTAAAAAAATGAAAACGAAGCCCTTGCATCGCTTTCAGGCACATTCATAATCCTGTGAAACTTTTTTGTCTGTAGACATTATTAACATGTTTTAATGTCAGAAATAATTTCACCACCAAAGTATCTAATATACTCTCTATTTCCATGTTCCCTTACGAAAATGAACAATGGTTCAACACGAATAAAACCAAAAATCATAGTTCTTGCAGTCAGGTTAGCCGCAAATTAGCCATGGTTTTCTTACTTGACACTTACTTTACAAATAAGTAGCCTATAAAGATAATATTTTTTGTGTAGTTATAAAAACAGACCTAAGCCAACAATGGCCTTTACAATGACTTAAAATGCATTATATAAAAACAATGAGGCAATATGTTCATGTTGACAAACCCCATTAGAAAATCTACAACATGAATGAACCAGTGTGAAAACACTCAATGATTTAGGGAAGTTGTTCTCTGAATGTTTCTGAATCACTGCAGTACTTGTATGTTAACATAGAGGTTTGTTGTGTTTTGCCCATTTTTAAGATTATAGGGTGTAGATTATAATAGAAACTAGCATATAATTGAGCCTGGTACACTGTAAAAAGGAATTGTTGAGAAAACTTAAAACTTTAACCTGATGCATTCAGTTTTAAAGGTTCTCTCAACTACTGTCTTAAAAAATTGTGTTTTGTCAGTTTGAATATGTTTCTTTCGTTAAAATGTCTCATTCAGTTGTCTCAATGCCTCACTTAGTTGCTTTTAGTTTAGTTTTCAGTGTAGCTTTAGGAACAAAATCATGCCTTATTTACAACCATTGTAAATGTGGACTTATTCTCTGCCATCATGCACTTCTTTCTTTTTCTCATTTCTCCTTTAGCAGATTCAGATACTGCCTGTTCAGAAGAAAGAAAGAAAGAAAGAAAGAAAGAAAGAGAGAGAGAAAGAAAGAAAGAAAGAAAGAAAGAAAGAAAGAAAGAAAGAAAGAAAGAAAGAAAGAACAAAGGAAGGCAGTCTGAGCTCACTATAGGACTGCTTGTAATTTTTGCTGACACTCTTTGTGGTTGTAGAGACACTGGCTTTCTGATCCTTAAAATGAGACATTAACAGACTTGTGGAGAAATTTGATTTCAATCTGAAATATTTACTGTATATTATAAGTATTATTTGCTTCACTGTACTAAAGTGTGTTCTTTAGACTGTCTCGTTTCCGATGTGCTGAGAGTTAAGAGGAAATCTATTTTAATGTGAGACAGGAAGTGTTATTTTAGCTTCTTAGGCATCATGGCTTCTTCGCAACGCATCTGGAGGACATAGTTGGACACCTTAAATGGACATAGAAGTTGAATATGCATTATGATTAGATGAGATCATAGCATCTTAATTTGATGAAGGTATAAATGTTGAGTGTGGGTGTTTCCTCTTCGTCACTTGGATGACTGTATGACTGTTGAGAAAATAAATATTCAAAGGACTTTTGTTTCATACCCTTAATTGAAATTGAAAATGGCCACAAAACTACTAAACATGTAACCTTTGTGTTAACAGCCCAAATAAGCCCATTAGGTTTGAACTACAGTTACAATCAGGGCCATATCCACGTGAGCTGGACATGTCTCTCCAGTATTCAGAATATTACTGGCTTCTTGTGGGTTTTTCAAATTGTTTCTTAACAGGTGAAAATTAATCTGATGAAAAACTACAAACCAAATATGTTTCTTTAAGTTAGGTTAAGTTATAAGCAGAACTGAGAAAACAACAACAAGTGAAACACGTGAAGATTTTTTTTAAGCTACAGTTACATTACCATTGACATTTGTCTAATTGTACATTATGAGATATATTTAGGTTTTATTTTTTTATTCTTTGTTAGTGTTACTTTTTCTATCCTTTCATGTCTTTTTTGTTATCCAGAACCTTTTTTGTGTGTCTGTTCACTATACCATTTCTTTGTTGAGTATAGTTTATTACTATGATGAAGAGGTGTTGTAGGACAGCTGCATGTCAATATGCATGTGTACTAATGTGACATTCATTCTCTCTTAGGAATGGCTCCAGCAGTACGGGTATCTTCCTCCTGGGGGTGTTCACGCTCAAGCAATCCGCTCTCCTGAATCCATGACCACTGCTATATCTGCCATGCAGAAGTTCTATGGCCTCACTGTCACCGGGACTATGGATCCAGCAACTCTCTCGTAAGTCTAGCCCAATCTCGTACACCTCTGATTTGTTAATCGTAATCATTTTAAGGTTATGTGCACTAACTACCTTAATAATTTTCTGAATTAAGATATTTTTAATGAAAC
The DNA here is from genome assembly GCF_003368295.1 of Carassius auratus. Lineage (NCBI taxonomy): Eukaryota > Metazoa > Chordata > Actinopteri > Cypriniformes > Cyprinidae > Carassius > Carassius auratus. The sequence continues at coordinate 31,139,540 of NC_039274.1, forward strand.
CTGAGGGGTTTCTGTCCCTCAATTGAAAGTCCAGGTAAACAAAACTTAAAAGATCCAAAAAGGTTATAAAGGCATCGTAAAACAAATCTATTTTAATCAACGGTCTAATAAGGTCTATATGATAGCTTGTTATGATGAACAGATTTAATTTTGTGTTTTGTTCCAATGAAAACCACATACATCACACATATGGTAAAATGCAGAAGCCTGTGTGTGCGTCACACACTAGAACTGACCTCATTGTTCCTCACTAAGTTTCCAGGTTTACCAAATGTGTATGTATGTGTGTTGATCACTGTTTAGATGTAAATAAAAATTGACAGAAGTTTCATTTTTGGGGTGGACTAACACAGAAACATCTGATTTGCAACAGTTTTCTTATGTGACTCAGACACATGCTATTGAATGACTTTATGTCTTGCATAAACATGATGTTGTCAGAGCCATGAAGCGGCCAAGATGCGGAGTTCCAGATCAGTTTGGCTCTGAAATGAAGAGCAACCTACGAAAGAAGCGCTATGCCACCCAGGGCCTAAAATGGGACAAAATAGAAATCACTTTCAGGTATGGAACTGTAATTGACAAACTAAGGAAAACAATCATTTGTGTATATAAACTGGGGCCCTCTATACATCTGTCAGTAACACTTTTTATCCGGATACATTTTAGCTGGATTGCCACAATTTACTAATTGCATTCCAATTCAAATGTAAACACTCAGAACACGTAAATAACAGTGAACTTCTTTAGAAAAGAAGTTCAGTTTGAATGGAACAAGTTACCAAGCAACAACATATTTGAAAAAAAGTCTAGTATCTTCATTTCCTTCCCAAAAGATTCACATTTAACTTTTGTCAGTATCCAGAACTACACTCATAAAGTGGGCGAACATGCCACACATGAGGCCATCAGGAAGGCCTTCAAGGTCTGGGAAGCCGTGACGCCACTCAAGTTCAGAGAAATCCCATTCAGTCGAATCAGTGACAAGGTGTACAAGTTTGCAGATATCATGCTTTTCTTCGCGGAAGGCTATCACGGAGATAGCTCCCCATTTGAAGGCGAAGGAGGTTTCCTGGCCCACGCATATTTCCCTGGTCCCGGTATCGGAGGTGACACCCATTTTGATGCAGCAGAGGCTTGGACAACAGGCAACGTTGACCAGGAAGGTGAGCAGAGAATAAGAGAATGTGGAAATGTGCCACTGAGCAAACTACAGATGTGACGTAGTAATTCAGAATGCAATTTCTGTGATATTTATATTATTAGTGTTTCATCATCTGTCTCTATTTCAGGTTATGATGTCTTCCTGGTGACGGTACATGAATTAGGTCATGCTCTTGGTTTGGAGCACTCAAACAATCCCTCTGCTATCATGGCTCCGTTTTACCAGTGGATGGACACTGACAACTTTGTGCTGCCTGAAGATGACAGATGGGGGATCCAGCAAATATATGGTAATCAGTTTGCAGTAACATTAATGCATTTAGTTTCATTCATTTATTATTATGTTCATTTTATAAGAAGACATTTCAGAAGAAAATGTATAAATTCATTCAAAATACTAGCTATCATAAAAAAAAATTATATATAAGATGAGATCAATTCAAAAAAAAAAAAAAAACATATCATTAAGAAAGAAATTACAGATCTGAAACATTTACATTAAATTTAGTATTTTTAGTTAACTCTAATAACCCTGATGCTCACCTGTGTGTTTTCTGACAGGTACTGGCTCCAGTGAGGTGCCCCAACCCCCAGCACCCCGGCCCCCCACTCGCAAGCCAGACCGGCCTTCGTTTGGCCCTGACATATGTGAGGGACAGTTCGACACCATTACTATTCTCAGGGGAGAGATGTTCGTCTTCAAGGTACAACTGAATTCAAATCAGTTGTGTGTGCATGCCTATATTTAGTGTTTTTAATATTTAAACCCCCTCTACTCCACAGGGAAAATGGCTCTGGAGAATACGTGATGGTAAACCTCTGCAGGGCTATCCCATGCCCATTGGAGACTTCTGGAGGGGGCTGCCTCCCTCTATCAACGCAGCCTATGAACGATCTGATGGAAAGTTTGTTTTCTTCAAAGGTGCGTCCAATCTACTATAGTTTAGACCTCACATTGCATCTCTGGTTTTAATATGTGAATTGTGTAATAATGCTTGTTTGTCTGTCGTCTCTCTAGGGGACAAGTACTGGGTTTTCAATGAGGCCAAAATGGAGGAAGGTTATCCAAAAAGTTTGAAGGAGCTTGGCACAGGTCTACCAAGAGACAAGCTGGACGCTGCTGTTTTCCACACACTCACCGGCAACACCTACTTCTTCAGAGGAACCAAGTATGTTTCCTCTGTTACTCATTATGTCTTATTTAGCGTCTGGTTAATCCAGTGGTTTTGTGTCATATGGTGAAAAATGCTTCCTCTTCTCTCTTTTTTTGTTGTTAACTTCTCCCTTTCGGTTATTGTCATGATTTGTCTTTCATGGTATTTTTTGTTTTCTCAGATATTACCGGTTCAATGAGAAAAGCGGATCTGTGGATCCAGATTACCCCAAACCAATCAGTTTATGGCAAGGAGTACCAGATAATATCAAAGGGGCCTTCATGAGTGAAGATGGAGGTACAGGAGCATTTGTTCTTGAGTTTTTTCCTTTGGGTTCACTTTCTTGTTTAACACCCCAAAAAACATCAGTCAATACTAATTTTTAATGCTCAAACTGAATTTTCAGCAATTATTACTCCAGTCTTCAGTGTCACAATTTATTTTTGACTGATTAACGTGAATCCTTAGAAATCATTCTAATATGTTGATGTGGTACTCAGAAATCATGTTGAAAACACTTTTGCTTCTTAATATTTTCTGCGGAAACTGATCTATTTTTTCATAATTCTTTGATGAATATAAACTTGACAAGAACAGCATTTATTTGAAATATAAAAAATTTTTTGTAACATTATAAATATCTATAATCTCGAGTTTGATCATTTTAAATGCATCCTTGCTAAAGAAAAATGTTAATTTCTTTAAAAAAAGAAATAGATAAATAAAAATCGTCCTTTCTTCAAACTTTTGAGCTTTAAATATATGGCACTGTATTTACCAATCAGAGCCCAAATTATCTGTTTACGGATAACTTTTAAACCATTTTAGAGATTTAGAAATGTAGAAACACTTATTCTGAATGAATTCTTTCTACCCTTTTCTGCAGCCCACACTTACTTCTACAAAAACAATAAGTACTGGTTAAACAATCAGCAGCTGAAGGTGGAGCCAGGCTACCCCAAATCAGTCCTGACTGACTGGATGGGCTGTGAAGAAGAGGAGCCCAAGGGAATGTTTGGCACAGATGAGGACGTGATCATCACTGAGTCAGAGGGTGGAGACATGGGAGGAGCCATAGCAATTGTCATCACTCGCTATCTTTTGGCCTGTGTGCTTATCACTGTGGGGGCTTTGCTTTTTTTCTGGAGAAACGGCACTGCTCGACGCTGCCTCTGCTGTCAACGCTCTCTGCTTGATAATGTTTAGAGATGAACAAGTAAGAAACGAGAAGAGACAAGAAAGAGGAATACAAGTAGATGGCATTTGGAATGGATGGAGTGAATGTCAGACAGTAAAGATTGGTTTACAGAGAGAGATTAAAAAGTGAAGGATGTGTATTGTATGTTTTTTTTCCTATTAACATGTACTTCCTTGGCATTAATAAAAAATCCAAAATGGAGTAGGATATAAGAGAGACGGACGAACCCCCCCCCCCCCCCATTCCCGAAAGCCCCCTACACTTTGTTCCTTCTGTATTCTTTTCAGTTTATAATCCCTCCTTTTATCCTCTCTTATAATCTCCCTCCCCAGAACCGAACTTGACTCCATCCAGGCGGCGGTTTGATTGATTGGCGGCAGTTTATTCTAATTGATCCCACTTTGGCGTATTTATTTCAGATTTAGCTTTTTACATTTCTGATCCAATGAAAACCTCCTGCACCCCATTGCATTAATAGTATGGAAGGACTATCATAATTTAACTTATGATTGAAGATAACTGAAGATATTTGCACAAAGTATGGCTCGACTATAGAGACTTGCTGTACGTAAAAAAGGTTACAGGTCAAAGTTCAGGGAGAGAGAAGCGGAGCAGCTTCTGTAGTAGGCCAGTTTAAACTGCACCTATAGAGCAGAGCTTACAATCTGTTTCGACTCAAAAGACCACTGTTATTGTAATGTGTTTGGTACATTTTACTGTTTAATTATGTCATTAATGATTGGCATTGTTATTGTTATTTTTGTTCTCCATGTGTAGTTTAGCCTATTTAAAACTGTCATTTCAAGTCCTGCTGGACACAGGCAGAATGTGACTTATTTCAAATTAGCATCTAATCTTTTAATGTTGGGTTTAAAGGCAGAAACAAATATAGAATTATTTATGAACAGTAATGGTGCTATGGGTTTTTTCACTTCATACATCAGTATTAGACATTTCTGAAGTTGTATTAACAATGATAATGAAAAGGATATTTATAATGATAATGATATAGTGTGCATGTAAAGGAATGACATTTTTGCCTCTTTCATACTTTTTGTACTTGTAAAATGAAAATGAAATAAAGTTCCTTTTTTAACATTAATCTGTCTTTCCCAGCCCACCACAAACATCTCTGATCTGTTTTTCCTGCCCTTTCCAATCTCCCCATTTTTGAATCACCATTCACTTCTGTGTTGCTCTTTGGATGCTTGTTTTAATATGTTGTTTTTGTCATCTTACATCTAAAACAAAACTTTGGTAACACTTTAGAATAGGTAACACCTATTACTTGCTTATTAGCATGCATATTACTAGATTATTAACCATGTATTAGTGCTAATTAAGAACATATTAATGCCTGATTCTACTTGACCTTATTCTACATCCCTAATCTTACCCAATACCTAAACCTAACAACTACCTTACTAACTATTAATAAGCAGCAAATTAAGAATTTATTGAGAAAAATGTCATAGTTATTATTTAACAAGTGTTACCTATTCTAAAGTGTTACCAAATCCTTCTCATAGTGCTGACAAAAATGTTGGTATGAAAATAAGTGGAACTGGTAAACTAAATTTGGCTGTGAAAGAACTGAAAGAGAAAGCTAGAAGGGCCTTTTATGCCATCAAAAAATCTATCCAAATTGAAATACCTATTAGAATCTGGATCAAAATATTCCAATCAGTCATTGAACCTATTGCATTATATGGCAGTGGAGTGAGGGGTCCTCTCCTAAATTACAAATTTGAAAAATGGGACACAAATCTGATTGAAGGCCTGCATGTGGAGTTCTGTAAGAGTATCCTCAGAGTACAGAGGAACACTACGAACAACACATGCAGGGCAGAATAAGGCCAATACCCTCTAATGTGTATTGAGAAACGAGGCATCAAATTTTGGAAACACCTAAAAATGAGCTACCCCACCTCTTACCATTTTAAAGCCCTTAAAACCATGAATAGAACCCTGAAAGAAGCTAACATGATTAACAGCCAGCATTAGGAATCTGAAATATCCATCCACAAAATTTGGCCCAACCAAATTATAAAAGCACAAAAAGAAAATGATCTAACTTATTGGAATGAAACAACAGAAAAACAAAGTAAGCTTGAATGTTATTTGGCCCTGAATAGAGACTATACAACTGCAGAAATTCTGAGTACAGTGAAAGACTGTAAATTAAGAAGACGGATGATGAGGTACAGACTGAGCAGTCATACTCTGACTATAGAGACGGTTAGATATCAACAGCACTGGCTGCCCAAAGACAGCGATGAGGAAGTGGAGATAGAGACACACTTCCTCAGCAGCTGCTCTTACCATGAAGAAATCAGAAATAAATTTTAACCCAAATTTGAAATACTTTACCCTGACTTCAAAATGTTAAACAATAAAACACAACTTCAATATTTATTAGGTGAAAAACAAGATTGTTTCTTACTAGCAGCAAGATACACTGATGCCTGTCACAAAAAGAGGGAGGAGTCAACAAATCAGTGATGTGCCTACACACTTCTTCAGTTGTCCATCGATATCCGATGATGACGTCCACGCCTTTAATGGGGAGATCTTTGATGGCTGAACAGTCCTATCCTGGAACCACAAGCTCTATTGCAGGTGGGGCATACGTATGTGATGGTGGTCACAGTGGCAGCTATGGCTGCATTTCCCTGGCTCGCTTTTGCTGTCTTCTGGTTGTCCTCTCCCACTCTAGTGTAAAAACCCCATCTCCACATAGCTGTCGCCAGATCGTGCGGTCAGCAGCAACATCTTCCAGATCCTCAGCTCTGATCTTACACTTTCTCAAGGCGTTCTTCATCTGATCTTTATAGCGCTTCTTCAGACCCCCAGCTGAGCATCGACCATGATGTAACTGGCCATATAGTACTCTGAGGGGCAGCCTACATAGGGGCATCCTTATCACATGCCCCACCCAATGCAGTTGACGCTGGGTAATAATGCCTCAATACTTCCACAGTAAATCTTTTTAAGTATTTCAGTGTGAGGCACATGATTACGCCAGGTAATTCCCAGTAGGCGCTGGAGGCAGCTTATGTGGAAGTGCTCTAAGGTCTTGATGTGACAGCAGTAGGTTACCCATGCTTCACAGCTATAAAGGAGGGTGGTGACACAGACAGCTTGGTATACGGCGACCTTTGTGGAAGGATGAAGGTTTTTATAATGAAAGACTCTACATCAAAGTCTCCCAAAGGCAACTGATGCCTGTTTGATTCGGCTCTGGATTTAATTGTCGATGCCGCTATCCTCAGAGAGAAAACTCCCCAGATATTTGAAATATGGCATTCAGTTTCTGGAAGATCAGAAATCAAGTCCTACAGTGACATACAATCATGTGTGATCTCCTCTCAGACTGAAGACCCGAGGACTAAAAAAGAAAAAGGAATACAAATTAAATAAATATTTAATGTTAAGGCTTGTTTACACAATGCTTAACATAAAAATTCCCTATAATGGCCATACTGACTATATTTCAAGACTCTTCAAGGTTCTCTGGTAAAAAGAAAATCTGGAAACAGAAAAAGGAAGAATATGTCAGTGTGCAGGAACTTTTTATCCCACGGTGGTAGAGATGGTCACAGACAAACAGCTGCCAGAAGATCATCAGCACAGATGGAGAAACACTGTAGCCTAGTGGACTCATAGACTAAGTCTACATTGCATATTTTATGATATATTGTCTAAGAATCATTTTTTATGTAATAGAAGCAGATTGTTTTAGTACAATGTAAAATCTTTTTCCCCCCGAAGTAAATACTTTAAAAATTAAGTAAACTTCCCTTCAAAGTTTTGAGGTCAGTACATTTTTTTTTTAGATTATTATTATTTTTAGTTGGTTAGTTCCACCTCTGTACTGAGATACACTGCTCTTCTCTAAATGTGGACACAAATATGAACATTTGAAACAATTCAAGTTTTTCTCAAGTTAAATATAAACAGGAAAAAAAAATCCCAAACCGTAAGAGTCTTAAAGCAACCTCCTCTCTTTGCATTTGTCTGTGGATATGTCCTTTCAGTGGAGGAGCAGGACTTCCATCTGAAAATCACATAATAAATGAAATCCTTTTCAGCACTCATATTTGCATTCACAGATTCATTGTTGACAGTATGTTTTTACAAATACTATAGAACTGATGCATACAAAAGAATTGAGAAGCAAAATATATCTGTGTAACACCCCATTGTTGCCTTTGGCATTAATGTATATGAAGAAAATAAATTAAATGTCACCCGTATATAAACAGTCAGGTAGATCTGTTAATGGTCCATATTCTGATCCACCACGTGCTAAACCATTTCTGTAGACAACACCCAAACCACTGGCATCAAGATTAACCATTGTTATTAGAATCTAATGCATGCAACACTCTGATTTAATCCTTTTTTCCCCTTCGTATTATTATTATGTAGTCAACTCAAAAACATTTTTAAAATACAATTTGTTAATAACGAACTGCAGTCTTTTCCTGCAAGGGTCACACACGACGATGAAAATGAGCGTTTAGACTGCCTCGACACTGTAAGTGATATGAAAAAAGATATTCCCCATTAGAAACAGAAAGGACCCATAAAAACAGTTCACTACTCCGTTGTTACTTCGTATTAACACCATAGACATTCATTTGCACGCCAGCTGATGTCGTGTTTTTACTGGAATAACGTTTAGATGCATTCCTGAACTCAATAACACAACATCTATTTTGCTACAAAGCACGACAGGCTCATAAAACAAATACTCTGCTTAATATTGACTGCTTCACCTGAGGAACAACACGCCCTCAAGGAGGCTGCCATTTTGGATTCTCACAACTACGGCAAGCAAAACGTTCAAAATAGAAGCCGGCGACTTATTTTTACCAGTAGATGATGCTATGGTCACATTAAATACTACACAGACTCGCCTGATTCACCTGTTGAGTAAGCTACGCTTTAAGTTTATTCTCAACTGTACTAATCACAGCTTGATCTCAGGATAACAGCCAAAATAAAACAAACGTGTTACAACGTGCAAGCTGGGAATTATTGTGGCTTCCAGTGGTGCTTTATGTGCCCCGTGGTGTTTAAAATAGAATTTTAAATAGTCGTACTAATGGAACGTTGGTTTCATTTATTTAAACGCAGACTTAAATGCCCTCGTGCATTTTGCAGCGTTCAGAGAAAGCCTTCTGTGAAAACACGACACAGAGGCGCCTCTGGAGACCGTCCCTTAAACACCTTCCGCTTCAATAATAAATTGTCTTTCACTCCTCCGATGAATGCACGGGCTCGAGCAGTGCTGAGTAAGCGCTGAAACATTCCCGCGTGCGCTCCCGGACAAGTCCCCACTCGCCAGTGCGCGCTCCCACAAAACCGCAGGAGAAGCTGCAGATGAGACCAGAGGAGGAGGAGGAGGGAGCACCGGAGGAGGGGAAAAAACGAGGTTTTAAACAAAAGAACAGCACTGGGTCTTTTAAGTGCCTCGGTTGGGTTGAATACAGTAACCATACGACAGCAGGTCGGTTGTCACCGGAATTTATGCCACTTGGTAACTATGGAGCAGTGAGAGGCACTTTCAGCGAGGGAAGAAAAGAAAAAACAGTTACACTGTTGCACTCGCGAAAAGCACACATGCAGCCGACTCACGCTGTCCCAGAGACCACAGCGATATCCCTCCGCACATTCCACAGACGAAAGGCACGGCACGACCAATTAGGCCTTAGGGTTGGAAAAATGACACAGAAAATATGTAAGGTCTTCGAACCTTTCATATTTTACTTTACAGTTCTCCGTTTTTTTACACGCTATTTTGAATCGAATAAACGTCACTTCTTCGATATGTCGTCATGTGCGTGCCATAAATCATAAGCTATTATAAACAAATGAGAAACAATTTTATTCATGACTGCGTTTTACTTTCTTTAGAATTTGTTGTCTTATTTACAGACAGTCGGCTCATACATATTTATTAAATAAACCGCTCGTTTGGACCCCTTGGACTAATATAAAATGTAGCTATATGTGTTTTTTTTATTGTAATCATTTGATAAATGTGTGCGATTATGTCAAGGTTGTTTGTGTAAGTCCAAACAGTGGGCTGAACCAATGGGCACAGTCTGTTTAAGAAGTTGGGCCGTGTGACGAAATAGTGGGATGCGATTCATGCGCGCTGCCCTGGGGAAAGGTGTTCCGGTCGGGAAAAAGCCACAGAAGAAGAAGAAAGGGGGAGGAAGGAAAAAATTGGAAAGAAAGAAACTGTACGTTGAACATTTCGGCGCAGTTTTCCGAAGTAGAGTGCGCAGTCTGTGTTTATCTCTGCGAATATGTTTGGGTGAACGATACGCGAACTTCCTCCCTTCGACTCGCTGCAGCTGGTTTTTATTGTTACACGCTGTTGAAGACTTCCACTTCTGTGGAATAATGGTCATTTTCTTTCAAACTGGACTGGGCAAAGTGGAAATCCTGTGGGGCAACAGAAGGCTTTGATCTTCTTTGTACTTTTTTTTGCAAGGGAATAAACGCCTTTGGTTTATCGGACACGGACGGCTCATTTATCTGCACAGAGAAACGGTTTCAAACGTACCTTTTTTGAAAGCCGCTAGTTGAGTCAGAGAGGGGCCGTGTTGTACCCCTTAACCTGTGTGTTTAACTCCAACGTAATCAAAGGAACCCGCGTTGGAATTTATTCAGCGTTTAAACTCTGTTCTTATTTTTTAAACAACCGGCAGCGCGTTTAGAAAACTCCATAGAGACAAAGAACCAAGTGGTAATTATAAGACTTGCAAGTGTTTCCGACAACACTGGCCAGTGGATCAGTCTTGCGGATATGACTGCGCGACTCGACGTTTGAATGGATCAGTTTTGGGCGAGCCTGGGACCAAAATTAAAGACTTTCTGAAAGCCTGATGGTAGTTTTCACACGTTCATTTGCTCACTGCCGAGGATAAGGCCACAAGGAGCTGCATAAAGGATCACAAACAAATGGATGAACATGCTCCTGTTCACCTGCATGTCCAGGGAATTTATCACAAGCAAACAGTTTGGAGACAAACCGTTTATTTTCAAGTTTAACTAGCACGTCATGTAGCCTGCAGAAAATGCCATAGTGTTTTTTTTTTAATTTATCTTCAAAGTAAAATATTTATTTTTGTAGATCATCAAAAAGTATTAGTTTTTAACAGTTCGTTTTGTGTGTGTGTGTGTGTGTGTACTTGTTTTTGTTTTATTATTGTATTATTCTTTTGATCTGTTATCTCATCTGCTGTTGAAACACTTGAATGATGCTTGTGCCCACACTGTATTTCGCTGTATTTATATAGTACACTATTTAAACTGTAGTTGTTTTCAGGTGGCATCTAAGAGAAATTCAGTCAGTACTTTATATTTTAAGCTGTAGTTGGCCTTATATTTAAACACAATGGATCGACTTGGCAGCAAACTGAAGCAAAAGCTCAAACTGAGTGACTCGGGAAGTGTCAAATTCAGCAAAAAGAAAAATGACTTGGCCAATGCAAATAACAACAGTAATAGCAACAATGCCAATAATGGAACGGTGACACAGAGCAGCGCACCCACGAGCACGTCTCAGTTCCCACTCTCCGGTTCCACCTCTGTAGAGGTGTGTGGTCAGTCAGCCGGAAGACCTGGCAAAGTGGGCACTTCTCAGAGAATCATCTCCTCGAATACCACCTCAGCTACGGTACCTGAGGATTGTGGGCCTGGGATCGAACATCACCCGTCTACTCTTGCCCCTCTGCGGCGCCGGTCGCCCCAACAACGAGTGTCGTGCTACTTGCCTGAAACAGTGGAACGGGGTGACTCGCCCAGAGGCGAAGGTGACCCACAGGGGGCATACAGCCCAAATTCTCGTGTGGCCTTGAAGCAGCGGCGTTATTCTCTGGAGCTCCAGCAGCTTGTTCGCCGCCAGCAGCTTCTCGCCCAGCCTCCTCCATTGTCGTCTGTACCACCTCCGTACCCGACGCACAGCTCGGCTGCTCGTTCATCTGCCATGGAGTCCAGCTTCCTCCACGATTTAGAGCGTCACAAGCGCTTGTCCTTGCAGGAAGCTCTGTTCTACAAGCGTTTGAGCTCAGGTGGTGAACCTTGGGACAGCGGGCGCCCTGCTTCCCTCTCTCATCCACCGCAGAGGACCCATGACAGCGGCATAGGGGGGTTCTTCTACCCTCCTGCACCAGCGTTGAGCCCTTGCTCTTCTTTCAGCTTACAAGAGTCCGTGTTGGCAAGCCCTCGTTCCAGTTTTGCGAGCAGTACCGCAAGTGGAGGAGGCGGAGGTGGTGGGAGTCCCATGGGAAGTCGGTGCAGCAGTAACCGGACCAGCGGCATTAGTTTGGGCTACGACACTCGGCATACACCTGGGCCTGCCCAGCAGCTACAGCTCTGCTCGACCCAACTCGGTGGCAGCACCTTTGGTCAGGTTTACCCTGTACAGGTGTCAGGGCAAACAGGCATGCCCCCTATGGAGGTTTGGAGGGACTGTCTTGAAGGGGTTTCGGGAGTTGGAGGAAGTGTGCAAGACAGCCGACACTCATATCCGCCTGCTGTAAGCACACACACTGTCACCTTCCACCGAGCAGAACCAGAATGGGGTCCCACTGACCAGCGGGGATCAAGAGGTGATGGCGTTGGCGAGAGGGCGCGACACTCCGACTTGCTAGGAACCCGATACCAGCAGGAGCTCACCCGCCTGCTATTGAGAGATGCTGCCCTGGAAGGAGAAGCATTACTTGGGGGTCTGACATTAAAAGAACAGCCTGTGCCTACCACCATCATATCCAGCTCTGTATCAACTTCAGCCCCAGTCGGAGCTCCAGGGAAATCCCTGGAAGAACAGTCATCTGGAAGAGATTCTGTGTCATCTGTGGACAGACAGGAGTACTTCGGTGAGATCACAAACTCATCCAATTAGGCTAGTTTATTACTGCTCATGTGTTTTTCTGTCAGTAGGTTGTGAATGTGTGTGATGTGGTGAGATGAAGACTGTTTCGGACCTGCTTAAACTTGCAAACATTCTCTGAAGCAAAAAGCAAGACATGAAACGCATTCAGTCAGACCTCAAAAATACACTCTAGCCCTCCTTTTTCAGTCCGTTTCTCTAACAAACCATAATAACTAACTCGCAAGTCACAGAGGGAATATATAACCCCTCCACCCAAGGCTACATAGAATTCTGAACAGACTCCAAAGACAAAAATATCTGCGTAGAGCGAGCATAGTGATTATGCATGACCCCAAATTACAGGCTCTGTGATATGCTGGTCGTACCAAAGAGCTGTGAGTAATGCAGTAGGAAGGACAGAGGCTTGGTTGAAAGGAGGGTTCTGTGTGTGTGTAAGTGCTTTCAGCTTTCAGCCAGCCACAGATTGAATGAGGGTGTGTTCATGTGTGTTAGCGTGCACTAGCGTGTGCTGGCGTGTGCTTGTTTAGCTCAGGTATTTGAGTCCTGAGGGAAGGCTCTCTCACACACTCAATTGTGAGGGTTGGGTGTGTGTTTTTGCTTTCTGTGTGTGTAGCACTTTGTTGCAACAAGGAAACCTCCCTGTTGTCTGAAAAGCACCTGTGTAAAGTTTTAAGACATTACCTCATTCCGACACACAATACCTTATTCCTGTATCCAACAACCAATTAGCCTTTTTTTTTTTTTTTTTGAGTAATGAAGGGGTTTTGAAGTACAGATTTATCTATGTGTGTGTGTGTGTGTGTGTGTGTGTGTGTACTGTTACTACAAGAAACAAACCCTCTGGTTGGTATTATGGGAGAAGAATGTGCGAGTCATGCAGTGCAGACATGTATTTTTGAGTCCAGACAGCTCTGCTGCCTGCGTCTATGTAATTGGAATGATTGAATGATGATCTCATTGTCCTATATAACCACTTGAATTGTGTGTGTTGTGAAGCCTTCGATGCATCTGTTAAAGTGTGCTCTGTTTGTGTTCTTGTTTTCAGGTACATGTGTGAAGTGTAGTAAAGGTGTATATGGTGCAGATAATGCTTGCCAGGCTCTGGACAGCCTCTATCACACCCGCTGCTTCACATGTGTTTCCTGCGGTGAGTTATCAGTCTGTAGTGCAACATTTATGTCATATGACCAAAGCCAGTATTTCAGCACCTCTTCATTTGAGTCATGGTCTCTCATATTGGTCTGAACATCTGTCTTATGTTGTTTTTACTTGTAGGCCGAACTCTCCGCAACAAGGACTTTTACAATGTCAGTGGCTCGGTTTACTGTAAGGAGGATTACATGGTAAGAATGACTCTTTTTAGTACTCATTTTAGCCAGTGTTAAGGGGTTGAAGTTACTCTGAAATGTTAACGTGTAAAATAAAAATAATATTTATGGAAGAATAGCATATATATATATATAATATAATATATATATATATATATATATATATATATATATATATATATATATAATATAATACAATACAATTTTCCCAATCTGTCTTAATGACAGTTTTCAGGCTTCCAGGAGGCAGCTGAAAAGTGCAGTGTTTGTGGTCACCTCATCTTGGATCAGGTAAGTGGTCTCTGCGCGAGGTCATTGTCAGTGTTTGAAGGTTGTACAAGTCGAGTGTTAACTCTCTCTGTTCATATGTGTAACTCAGATCCTGCAGGCTCTTGGGAACTCTTATCACCCGGGATGTTTCCGCTGTACGGTCTGCTCAAAGGCTTTGGACGGGGTGCCATTCACAGTAGACTACCTCAACAATGTCTACTGCGTCTCTGACTACAACAGGTCTGCTAGTGAACAGTGTTACAAGTGACATGACAGCAATGCAATTAACTTAACTGCCCTTTTTGCCAGATTTATTTTTCTTTAGGTTTAGTTGTAAGCTAAAGCAAGTTTAAAATCATTGTTTTATTTTATTTCTTAAGTTAAAAGTGTGGCAACAGTTCCATTTAACCCTTAAAAAACACGCATAATCGAAGTGTTGAAGGTTAATGCATTACATTCCATGGATTCTTTTTCTATTTACTGGTCTATATAGTGTTAAAAGTAATTCATACTTTTATCAAGATAGGATGCATTCTGTTTTTAATTGAAATTCCATCAAACAGTTACAAATTTATTTGAATTTAAATGTTAACTGCTAATAGTTTTGCCAGTTGATTTGAACTTATTCTCAAGATATGTGACTCTAGTGAGTCAGTTATTAATTCCCATAGTGTCACCTGCTTGCTGTCCTGTTGCTTTTTAAATGCTACATATACATCAACATCAGGCACATCCAAAACATTTACATTTACCAGCTTGCTGATGTGGATTCAATTTTTTGTTTCTTTTTCTTCAGGACATTTGCTCCCAAATGCGCTGCCTGCTTACAGCCCATTTTACCTGCTGAGGTAAATGATTCCCTAGTAATTCAACAGATGATTTCACATCAGTTCAGAAGAACATTTAAGATCTTGATTATTTGTGTTTCAGGGCAGTGAAGAAATTCTCAGGGTGGTGTCAATGAACAAAGATTATCACTTTGAGTGTTATCACTGTGAGGTGGGTGTTATGGAAAGTGGTTTGGACAAGATGATTGCCACCATTTTGAGTCCATTTAGTAGCATATCTATATATGTTATGGAACAGGATTGATAGGACTCTAATCCTCTTTTTTCCCCTCTTCTTCAGGAGTGTGGGAAGCAGCTCTCTGATGAGCCTGGATCTCAATGCTTTCCTCTGGATTCCCACCTCCTCTGCCACTCTTGCCACATGACCAGAGTGTGCGTCACACATAACCTTCCCCCTCGCAACACACACTGAAATGAGAACTAATGTGCCTGAACAACTACTTTGTACTCTCATATGCACACTAGTGACCACTTTAAATTGTTATCTTTCTAATGTCTGTCTCTACTATGCCAGCTCTATTTTTTTTAAGATAGCAAGCGGGGAGAAGACACATGAGTCTGGAGGTCATTGTACATTTCAAAAGCAAATCCCGGTACTGGTACAAACTTTATCTCCCCCTAGTGGCTGGGAAATGCAGCAACTGAATCCTGCTGAAGAGAATTTCTGTACAAGTTCTCGGAGTTTAAAATTATTGTTACCTGCTTATTTCATTGCTCTTGGGAGTTTTTTCACAGAACAGTGTTTTGCTCCCATATCTACTGTTTGCTGTAGGGAAAAACAAGGGATTTTTTTTTTTTTTTTGCTTAACATTTTTTTTATATATTTAATATCACTAGCAAAGATTTTGCACTTAAACATGTTTACCTTTTCAAGAGATTTTTTTTTTTTAAATAAAGTGAAAAAACATTCCTGTATCGGTTTTAAATAATAAATCTTTCTCTGTATGAATGAGTGTTAGTTTCTTGTGTTATTAACACATTCAATTGAGAATACAAATGCAGAGGAGTGTTTTTATAATTTCATCATTATCAGATCTAGATCTGATCTATAATAGAAAATATAGATAAGTGGCTGACAATTGATTAATCTAATTAATTACAAAATGTGGCGATTAGTTTATTGCGTATTAATTGCACATCAAATTTGCCTAAGAAATTACCCACAAAAATAATTTAAAACCATTATAGTTGAGTTTTAAACCATTACATGTGACATTTATTTGTTTTTTATCAATATGGATTTTCTTAATTTTATTTTATTAATAATGTGTAAATAAGAAATTATATTTAAATTAATTTAAATGAATGAGAAACTAAAACTGCCAGTAGGTGATTAACGTATTAGTCTGAGTCATTCATTCATTTGATTTGTTCGTTTACTGAACTGTTGTATGTATATATAATATATTCTCCCAGACAAACTGACCCAGCTCTCTGTGCCCACCTCCATCTGTCAGTGGATTACCAGCCTCCTGAGAGGCAGCCAACAGCTAGTGAGACTGTGGAAACTCAAATTCAGGACCCTCACAATCAGCACTGGTGCCCCTCAGGGTTGCGTTCTCTCCCCACTGCTTTTCTTCCTGTACACAAATGACTACACCTCTAAAAACAATTCTGTCAAACTCCTGAAGTTTGCAGATGACACAACAGTCATCGGCCTCATACACAACAGAGACGAGTCTGCTTACAGGACCTGAAGTGGAACATTCATATTGATTCTATTGTGAAAAAGGCAAAACATAGACTGTATTTCCTTCGCTAGTTAAGGAAGTTCAACCTGCCACAGGAGCTGCTCACACATTTCTACAGTCTATCCTGTGTTCATCTATAACTCTTTGGTTTGGTTCAGCTATCAAATCAGACATCAAGAGACTACAACAGATGGTCAGGACTGCTGAGAGGATAACTGGTGCTCCTCTTCCCTACCTCCAAGGACTTTACACCTTCAAAGTGAGGAAAAGGGCTATTAAAAGATCCTGACACCAAGATTAATTAATTGTGTGTAATAACTTGGTAATAAAACTCTTTGATTCTAAAAAAAAAATCAGTATCACGTGTACTTGTGTAATGTTGCATAATATAAATATGAGACAAAAACATACAGGAGCGTTTTCTCCCAAAACTCTTGAATTTTACAGGTATGTAACTTTAACTGCATTCAATTGGCTACGTCACGTTCAACATCATTCGGCTGCACAGATCGATCGGTGTATGACATCAAAGTACCGCGAAAGCAGACGGATCTGCTTGCTTTTAAACGCCGATTGATCTGCGCGCGCGCCACTTCAAGCCGAACAAACCTTATGAAAAAAAAAATGAAAAAAATGAAAGCATATCTCAATCTATCTATACACATATATATTGCGGGCCTGTGAAAACAATCAAAATAGGTCTTCCATAACCTCCCTGTCTTAAAATACATTTTCCACACCTGCACCTGGATTTCACTGCTGACATGACAATCTTCAGTGTAGCATTCACTCAAACTGCTGCAATTATTCTTAGCATTTCAAGAAAACACATCACAAAAATAGAAACAATTTCCTTCTTATTGTTTTATTATTCTTTGTACATTCTGCACATTCATAAAGAAAATAATCCAAAAAGAGAATCTTTTGAAATGGATCTTCAAAACTACAACATTAAAATAATATTAAAAGGCCTCTTGCTATCTTCTCTATAAAGGTCAATTTTATACCTTGTCTGATTCAGAGTTGAACAGTAAACTTCATAAGACCAGGGAAAAGAACAGAGGAGGGTGGAGAAGAGAATCTAACAAATGAATCTACAGTGTGGTTCATAGCATTGGAAATTCAGTAGTCATTTTAATAAACTCAGACCTTATGAAAAAACCTTCAGTGAGATCAGCGTCAACGGCAGGACTGACTCCATTAACTCACAACAGTGGTCCAAACATGTGGATAGGGGACTTTTAATTTAGAATTAAATATATTTGGAAATATATTAATTGAATCTGAATACAGTGGCTAAAAAGAAAAAGAAATCCCATAATTACACAATGAATTAATGACCCTATAGCCTTAAGTGGCACTAGTTAAACTATGAATAAAAGACGACTCCGGAATGGAGAGAGGGAAAATATGACTCATATTCTCATAGTTTCTTTTGACTTTGTGAGCTTTAGACAGCACACTAAAACACACACATCCATAAGATTATTTTTTTACTTTGAACATAACTTTCAGCAGTCCCTCTATTGGGATAAGTTCCGCTTCAGTTGAGATTTATGGAAAGACCAAAAAAAAAAAAAAAAGTTTAAAACTGAGTGACTGAGACGTGTGCAGGTGCTGTGAAACACTGATGACATAATTAGGAAAAATAAATGTTAAAGGGATATAAAAAACAAATAGGTTGTCTTTCGCCCTCATGTTATTCCAAACCCATTTCTTCTATGAAACAGGTAAATATTTTATTTTTTCAGCAAAATTACTTTTTATTTTTGGCAATACAAATAAAGTGTTATTCCGACTTCATTGTATGGACAAAAAAAGCTGAATCATACACATTATATATATATATATATATATATATATATATATATATATATATATATATATATATATATATATATATATATATATATTTTTTTTTTTTTTTTTTTTTTAAATACCTTATTTTCCATAAAAAACATGGGTGAATAGATGACAAAACGTAATTTTTTTTTAGGGTGACCAATCCATCATGCATTCATCATCCTTGGAGCTGTCACCATGCTGACGACTCTGATCTTACAAACCCATCCACGCTCGTGCACTCAGTGTCGTCTGTCTCTGGAGGTGTTGCTACGGCTCTGTGAGCGTCTGCTCCCCACTACAGGTTTGGAGTCGCTACCGTGGCCTCTGTGGCCGTCTCTCCTCTTTTCTGCCTCTCTGCCCCCTTCTCTCTCTCTTTCCTTCCCTCTGTCTCGCTCTCCCTCAGTTGAACGTCTCACAACACCTGCATTACCACCCTCTCTATCGCGACCTTTTGCTCGCTCTTTCTGTTCTTCTTGTTTTTTGTCTTCTTCCTCCTGGAGTTCCTTCCTCCTCTTCTCTCGCTCCTTTATGCGCTCAGCACGCTCTAGAGCTCTTTGTGTCGCCTGGGAAAACAGCAAGGACTTAAATTAAAAGGAAAAAAAGAGGGTTCTGTGTGATTTCGACTAGAGGAAGTAATCCTAACCTGTTCATCTGTGAGGGGTAACCAGTATATACAGGGAGCTGCTTTAGTTTTGTGGAACAGGTCATCAAGAAGCTTTACAGGTGGCTCTTCTGGTTTATCTGGAAAACAAAGTGGGAGACAATGTAAAATAAAGTCAAGACAGAAGAAAAAGTGACATTAAACACTCCAAAAGATTTAGTTTTCCTCACCCTTCTTCTCTGTTCTCTTCTCTTTGCTCTTGCCTCTCTCTCTGCGTCTTCGCTCTCGCGATCGTGACCTTCTCGTTCGGTCTCGGTCTTCCTTCCCGAAGTCCTTGATTTTATCCCGGTCCCACTCCCGCTCAGAACGGGTCCTCTCTCTCCTCTCCATCGCTCTTTCCCTCTCTGCCCACTGGTCTCTCACAGCTAAGGCTCCTCCGTCTCGCTCTCTTTCTCGTTCCTTCTCTTTTTCGTGATTTGCAGGTGGAAGTGGGTGATGGGCGGCAGGGCGAGCTGAAGTTCCTGAGGCGTGAGGGTCATGACCTTCAACTGCACGGTCACTGGACACGATACCTTTATGGAAGTCCAACTGAAGATCGAACAAAATACAAATTGACAAGGGTGCAGAGTTTAATTAAAATACTGGAACATGAGAATGCCAGACAGCAAAGAAAGCAAATGAGGTAGATTTGTGCAAATTTTTCAGACCTCATCCTGCTCGCAAAAATCCACACGTAGTACTTTGGGATTACTTGTAGGCCATTTCACACCATGCAGTGCTTCTCGAGTGGCCACAGCTTCCTCTACAGTGGAGTACTGAGAGAGAACATGACAGAATGGAGGTTAAAAGAAAACTAAAGGCACAATATAATATCTCTAATGAACAATGAGATTATATCAGAAGAGGATAAGCAATACAAAATGAATAAAATTCACTACTGGTCAAAAGTTTGGGGTCAGTAGGATTTTTTTATTCAAGTCTTAGATGCTCACCAATGCTGCATTCAAACAAACATACAGAAGAAAACAAAGTAATAGTGAAATATTTTTATATATATTTTTAAATATTTTTCACAATTTTCTGCTATTACAAAAAAAAGTCTTTCAAAAACAAAATTTTACAGACTCCAAACTTTTGAATCACAGAAATAATAATAACAATTATAACTTACTGTGACACAGCAGTGAGACTTGATCTTATCAATCCAGAAACCCTCCTCCACCAATTTACCTGTCCGATTTAACAACTCCTTCAACTGCCCTAAGGTGAAAGGTCGCACCTAAAGAGGAAACGTTCAGATCAGGGGTCAAAAGAGCAGTAAATCCTCTAGACTCAATCTCAAAACAAAACATATCTGATCTCAAGTAGATCTCAAGGCCTGCCACAAAAAGATTTTCCAAAAGGCATCGACTTTATTGAATAAATGAGCGCTGTACGTTTCAGTCAAAACGCCACATGGGTGTTTTTATATGAATGTATCTTCGAAGGGAACCGATTGTCTTCAGAAGTTTCGATGACATTTTCATTTAATCTTTCTTATGAAGCCTGATAAAATAGCAGTTGTTTACAGCCTTTACAGGAAGCTGCTAATTCCGCCACTCCTAAAGTGCCTCCTGCTGGCAGATAATGAATCTGCATTTTAATCAGCCCGTCTGCTGTTTTATAATTACATTATATACACTTATATTTTTTCAGGGGGAAGTGCTGCCACACATTTGGTTCATTCAAGTGCTGTCATTCATATGGTCATATTATTTTACATAGAAATTACATCCCAACATTATAGTAAGACAGTGAACAGTGAAATGAGCAACCTGATCTAGTGCTTACCAGATTGTGGACGTGTATGATGTTGGAAGTTTTTCCGCGAGGAGGAGAGAGCTGGCGACCCGTCCGTATGGGATCATCAATAGTTATGGACACGCCGGAGTTCTGCTGACTGATGGAGCGGCGAACCAAAGAATCACTGGGAGTGACTGAGAGAGAAAAAAAACAGTTATAATCCTGCTTGAAGAAAAACAAAAAACAAAAAAAAAAACCAATGTTAAGATTACTTAAAATGAAACTAGCAAATCATGGCCGGTCACCTTTCTTGGACTCGCCGTCATGTATTTCCATGGAAGCGTCAGGGGAGCTCTCCTGTTTCCTTTGTTTTTCTGTCTCTCCTTTAGTCCACTTCTGCTCTTCTTCATCCTCCTCCTCCTCCATGTCTTTCTGCCCATTCTCCTGTCCATCAGATGGAACAATCTAGACCAAAGTTTATTGATACAAAAACATTCACTGAATATCAGAGTGCTTTCCTACAAAAATATTCACTCTTCAATTAATAAGCCATTTAACTTTTTAAAAGGATTAAAAGCATGTTTAAGGTATTTCTGCTATACTGTGCAGCAGTCTGCACTGTTGTTCATAGTACCAAAGACAAACCTTAAAGGGATAGTTCACCCAACAATCAACATTCTGTCATCATTTATTCAGCCATTAGTTATTCCAAACCATTAAGAGTTTCTTTCTTTTGTTAAACATAAAAGATGACATTTTGAAGGATGCGGATAACCAAACCAGTGGAAGGTTTCCACTGTATTTTCACAGTATGGATTTATTATTATTTTTATAAATACTATGGAAGTAAATCAGGCCTAGCAAATTATCATTTGTTTTAAGGAGAAGAAATACATTCATATAGGTCTGAAACTTGAGCGTAAGTGACAAAATGATCATTATTGGGTGAACTATCCCTTTAATATTTGTTTTGTCAGCTACAAGCCATTGTCCTGCTCACCTGTGTCACTGTGCGTCTGATCTTGAGTCCCTGATCCTCCTCTGGTTCCTCTCGCTCACGAGGCCCGGATGAGTCCTCATCCACAGAGAGACGCCCCTCATCTGGGTGCAGCTCGACCACCAACTCCTGTAGGGGCTTGATGTCTGGAATTAGAGTCTGTAACAGAGTTTTGTAGTTAAGTAAAAGAGCAAAGTTATGTAAAAATACTCTTATGCAGTACTATTAAACATAAAACTGACAATTAAATTCAGTTATCAATTTTGTCCATACTATACAAAGTCCATATATTTAAGATTTCCGCTCAATTAAACTTGAGAATACTGCAACACTGAACCTGTAACACTGAATTTTAGGCTGTCAAAAACAGGTAGTGATTCACCATGTATCTGTTAAGGTAATGTGGGAGCGGTCTTGGATAACTTACCTTCAGCGATTCAGTGGTGATGCTGATTGACGGCTTCTTGGCAGTGACTGCTGTACTAGAACCCCATCTTCTTTTCCTGCTGGCTCCACCCACTGGCTCTGCCTCAGACGACGCTATTTCTGTTTTACCTAGTGCCAAGGAAAATTAATTACAAAATCGCAAAACCTAGAAACAGATACAGCTGTAAATGACTGGTAAAGGAGCATAGCAAAGCATATAATTCCTAACTGACCCTGTAAGCACCTTTTTCAGTGGAATGGTCTTACAAATTAATTCAGCTTCAAGCATACTTGAGCGAGCGTTATGCATTATGTACATCACAAGACGTTGCAATAGACTGGTTTCAATAAAGCCACATGAAGGAACGGACAGATTTTGGTGGAATTGAATTTATTTTCACTTTATTTAACACTTTGTAAACTACTTGAAGTCAGCATCCTGCCTAAGTTACTGGTTACTGTTTTAAATCAAGGGTAAAAGGGTAAAAGGGTAAAAAAAGGTAACATTTTGAAGACACTTACTGCTGAGGGAGATCTTGCGGGCAGCAAATGATTTTACGGTGGAGCTCTGAAATGAAATAGAAAGAAGGAGAAACAAGATCCCAGTGGATGTGTGGAGGAAGAGACACACACACACACACAGAAACATTGGGAAAAGGAGGGGAACGAGAGAAAGGAGAGGGGGAAGAACAGATGCACAGCTATCAGTTACACCAATAATGTACAGATGCTTTGACAAACAGACGCTTTGAGAATCCCATCATTATTATAAACGGTTTCTGAATTTTAAAATCCCTTATATTTGCTATTGCTTTAGTTTTTACTTTAACATGACTTCAACTTACACATGCTTGACCAAATTCCCTACTTTCCCATATATGCTGTAAAATATATGATAACTAACACCCTCTAACCTCACTGTTAATAAAGCAATAAACCTTCTTTCCATTTTAAGTTATTTAAAAACAAATACATCTTGGGAAAAAGGGTTTTCCTGGTACCATTGACACCTGATTCCTCTCTGGCTTGGCTATGGCCCAACCGCACAGCAGTGTGCACTGTATCTAGGCAACAAAGGTCCAATCAGAGGAGTCTGCGGAGTGAGGGCGAGATACGATCACAATTGAGCATGCTGATTGGCCGGCTGACTGGAACTGCACTTTTTCAATGTTTCAATAGCTGTTTCTGGCTGTTGTGGTTGGAATTGTGATTCAAATGGTCTTTGAAAAAGTCTTTAAAGTTTTTGTTGAATGTTCAGGAAGCAACGGAAGTCTGTGGCAAAAAAAAAAAAAAAACTCCCAGTGTCCACGCTGGCTGGGGAGACAGCATCCACACTATGAACCAATAAGAAACACATGAAGTTTGACCAGCCAAAAGTCTGGTAATAATCTGTCATAGCATTTTATCATCTGCATCAAGTCCTTTGTACACACAGTGTGCCATCCACAAGTTAATCTGGGTAACAGCAGAAACAGGAAGGCTGTTTTTTGTTTGTTTTCAATTAGCCTGGAGCATAAAGTTCTCTGAAATATCCAATGAAGTCCATTTGTATTTAAAGTGTCAAGAGAAGTCCTTTAAAAAAATACAAAAAGGCTGTTGACAAACAGATGAGACTCAAAACGAAAGGAAAAATTGTTTGTAGTAAATGAATCCATAAGTCTCGCTTCATTATCTCAGACTGTTCGACTCACTGAGACCAGCCTACAGGCATGTGAGAAACAGCAGATGTCTGTGTAATCAGTTCATATCAGTTCAATCGAGTACTGAAGTGTGAGCAAAAACAGCAGGAGGCATCAAGACAGCTGTGTTCCCATCATTCTGGCAGGAGAAGTCCATCTGATGCTTGCGTCTGACCAGTGTAAACGCTCTGAAAAATGTCTCTGTTGGTGAGCATCACTCTTTCTCTGGCATACTACGATTGACGACTGACGCCTCCCGCGTCTCACCAGCTGTTTCAGCTTCTCTTAAGCAGTCCCATCAGGAGGCCACATCAGTTTTGTATGACGAGGCAGTAGCCAATGATCCTGCAGGTTCCGTCAGGCTAAGTGTGCAGTGGCGACTCTGGGGGCCTAGTTCAGGTACAGCTGAGATGCTTGGGCATAGCGGGGCAGGTGATGGAGGTGGCAGAGGAGAAGAGGTGGTGGCAGTATGCAGGTACCAGTATGAGCAATGGAAGAGGGGAGGGCACCTTCACAACAAAGCAATCAATGGGATTTTAAACCACAAAACAGTCATACTACCAGATCCAGAGATAAAAAGAGAAAGGGAACAAGAGTGAGAGACACGGGCAGAGAGAGAGAGAGAGAGAAATAGCTGGAAAAAGAGAGGACAGAGAGAGACTAAAGCCTACATCTTAAACTACATGTTGCCAGGCTCTATCATTCTGCTCACTACAACTCAAATACACACTGCACTGTTTAACTAAACACTTATGGCAAAATATATGATAAGGAATTGTTTTATAAAGGGGTGACTTTAGATATGCAACTTCTCAAATAAGGGTTATTAGTCTGAGAATGTCCCGAAAATCAGTTGTCTCTCTAAACTTTTATAAAGCACCACAATTAAAAATATTTGTTGAAATAAAATTTGTTTGTCTCTATCACTTAGGTGGTTGATGGATGGCCATTTTAACTCGTCTCAGCAGGATTTACGTACAAAAAGGCTTAAAATCAAACTGTTAAACAGCACTTTAAAAATTAGCACTGATTCATCCACGCACAATGACCTCAACAGTATCTAATTTCACACATTATTAGGCAAACGCATCCCCCAGACACTGCTGCTATGGAGTAAAAGGAAAAAGAGAAGAGGATAATGGAAACAGAAGTCTTCTATCCAATCCTGAATTAGATCTAAAGACAGACAATACATTTGAAAAATCACTTGAGCTAGAACTGCCTTATAGACTTCAGTTACCCCTGCCCATATTTCAGGGTTATAGTTTCCACTGGTTCTTTGTTCTGTGGGCCTTCTTACCTCCTCTGGGCGGGTGTTGCTGGTCTCTGTTCCCTGGTGGTCAGACTGCTGTATAGCGCGCTCTGAAAGAGAGCGGCCCTCCAGTTCCATCGCAACTTGGCCTGCAGGCTCAGAGAGAGCTTCCTGCTTTACCTCCCTAGAGAAAGTCACCGAACAAGAGAAAGAGACAGAAAGAGAGTGAGGGGTGAGGTGGCTGAGGCTGGGGGATTTGGGTCACTCTATAAATAACTGCTGGGTTAAATGACTCTCACTGCCAGCGTAACGCACACATACATAAACAAGATGGTATATGCCATGGTAATAAAACTTGAAATCATTGAGGAAAAAAATCTAATACATATGTATCTTTTTAAATTTGTAACCAAGGTCTGTATACACCAGGGCTAGTCAACTCCAGTCCTAGAGGGCCAGTGATCTGCATAGTTGACTTCCAACCCTTATCCAACACACCTGTTCATCATTTTTAAATAGTCCTGAATATTAGCTTGGTCTTGTGTGTTTGATGCTAGACTCTGCAGGAGCCAAGTATTAAGGCTGTGACGGTTAACGCGAAAAATATAATTTATGCATACAGCAAATAATTTTGTGTTGGGCAGTGGACCTTTTTGGGTCTGAGCATGGCTGATGCCTTTGACGAGAAGTCGCATATCTTGTATTCTTATTATCATCAGGCTAGTAATACCATCTAATATCAGAGCTTATTAGCGCCATAGATCTTTTTCTGTGTTTTTACTGTGTTGTGTGTTATGAGTTCATGAATGCTGTTGCCAATCAGAATTGTTCAGATGAGTTATCGCTGAAACCAGTTGTTGTTGTTCAGTGTGTGCACTCGCTGATTGAATTCTGCTCTCTCATGCAGATGTATGTTCAATGCAAGTATAAGAGATCCATTCATCATGAAGTGTTGATAGCTTCACTGATTATAACAGGAGTGTTTTTGTACATAAACTTGTGCTAGACTGAAGTCAGTGATGTTTTTTTTCTGATGGTAATGTTCTCATTTTAACTGAGGAAATATAAGCATTATTAGTAGTAACATTTATAGTAGTAACATATTAATTCAATTATGTTAAATAGAAATTCAGTCATATTAACCCTCTCAAGGCAGGTGTTGCTGATTTGCAACAGTTAAAAACTAACTACCTTATTACTCCAGATACATATTATCTGGAGTACTAAAAACTTGTTACTAAAACTTAATTTGAGCTTGAGAAGGTTAAAAACATTTTATGACACCACATCCCAACATTAGGCTGCTTTTAGCCTTACCCTGGAGTTGTTTCACTCTCACGCTATGAAACTAAGTAAATAATTTAATTAGCATGATAATATTGTGTGTCAGTGAATGGAGCACATCGCCCAACACTAGTAACAAATAACTGCAAAAATATGAATTAAAAGACCGGAATATAAATGCAGTGCATTTATGAATCACAATACCACCAATATGTAGTACAATATATACAGTAAAATCACAACAGGTTAATAATGTATTCAATGCATGTCTTTAATACATAAGTTAAATTATAAAAATCAACCAAATGCCCCCTTGATATTACAGAGGTTCTGCTTTGCAGCCCTTGAGCTTTTCACCAACTAAACTTCCATGACGGAGGAGCATCACAGTCTTAATACACTACAGTTCAGTTTGGGATCAACAAGATTTAAGAAATTAAGACTTTTATTCAACAAAGATGCATTAAATTGATCAAAATTGAAAGTAAAGACATTAACAATGTTACAAAAGATTTCCATTTCAAATAAAAGCTGTTCTTTAACTTTGTTTAAAAATCCTTAAAAAAAAAACTTGCACAATTTTCAATATAAGAAAAGTTTGAGCATTAAAGGATCAGAATAATTTCTTAATTATCATGTGACACTGAAGACTGGAGAAATGACTGCTGAAAATGCAGCTATTCCATCATAGGAATAAATGACTAAGTTATTTAAACTTCTTAAAAAATAAACAACCTTGTCAATGCCAAACCTGTGAAAAAAATAGTGTTCATCCGATGACCTTCACCAGCTCTCAAAATAATAAAACTGTTTAAACACATAACAGACTTATCTGAATTGTATGCAACACTTTTGATTTAATTTTAAACCATGGCACACAAAGTGCTGACAGGGGAAAGGTTTCTCTGGCTCGTGACATTCCCGTACCTACAGGTGATTCAATCGCATTCATTGTTCTGTAGATAACCAATCTCTCTCACACATAAACAAACACCTGTGCACCGCACCTAGGCACCGTGGTCTCTACAGAGACATCAGCCATGGTGCCATTTGCTCTGAGGAGGGAAAAACTGCCTCTGGGTTCTCAGAGCACAAGGCTTTCCCTTTGTAAAAAAGCAGTCAACACATGCTGAGGGAAAGGGGGACGGGTAGCCAGATCCCCCACGGATAGAAAAGCCAAGCTCTTACAATACTTAACATTTACACATGAATGCAAAGTTGGCAAGCACCAAGAGGAAAACCTGAAAGACAAACTCAAACTGAACTACAGCAGGCTCAGAGTTCATTTTCCACGCATTAAGATGCTTTGTAACAGTTAATGAAGAATACTGTATTCGGACCGACTTTGTCAGACTGGCATTTTCAAAGTTTGATCTCTTAAAACACATTTCTGTTATTTTCCATCACTGATGTCATTGGTCACATCCCCTTTTCCCCTTGAGGACTTTCAATGCCTAGCATATAAATACCATATGATTTGCTTTCCTTCAAGAGAAAATAGTTGAAACCTAATACACAGCTCTATGCAGATCATGAAACTTACCTTACCAGGCTATTAATTTCAGCATTAAGTGACAGGTATACTACGCCTAACAGCTTGCATACCTTTTTACACAGTTGAATCGGCTTAGATGAAATGCAACCGGAGTTAACATTGTTTTATTCATAATTTGAGATGTTGCAATCTTTCTCAAACAGGCCATCGTGGACAAGGTTTCTCTAATAATAATTTAAGACTAAAGATACATAACTCTCTCATGACTAAAAACGCCCGAGAATCGCCCACATCTTTAATGAACCCAAGAGCCTGAACACTATCCCCTGCCCCCAACATCATGACGAAAACGCCTGCATTTCAAAATCTACCGAGATACAATATCAAAAGCATTTTTCTGTGCACCATATGCGCCGTCTGATTAAATTCGATCATTTTGAGGGCAAAAATTTAGCGTTAGGCATCTCACTGGGCCTTAAATAGCGAAGAGCGCTTTATAAACACCATCTAAAATGAAATAAAACTATATTTCGTTTCACATTTAACTAAAGTCAACACAAGGACCACCGTATAAACACAATCGCTCTATCGATTAAGCTCATATTAGAAATGTCTATCACCTAAACGATGTGCCGAACCAGCGACGGAGGGTATTTCTAGAAACCGCCTCTCCTTCTCTCAACCCTTACCCGTTTTTGTTGCCGTCCGACAGCATTATGTCAGGCTTTAACCGGGACCGCGACGGCCGTTTATACCGGTTCTACCTGTCAAAGATGCGTAGCAAGAAATGTGAGAAGCGGACGCGCAGTGTTTTTTTTTTCTCTCTCCCTCTCTCTCTTGTGCAATGCGTCGGCACAGTCACGGCGTCGCTCACAGAGCAGCCATATTGAGCAGCACTAGGGGAAGTATGAGAAGTACGAACAGGACCCCCTCCTATGAACAGGCTGTCGTATAGAACGCCTGAGTAAAAATACAACCGCCCTCATATTCCATATTTCGAAAAGTCAAATTAACTATTACGTGGATGGGTTTTAAAGTGTGTTAAAATTACAGATAAAATAATAATTTTCTAATTAATTAAAGTTTCTTACGTTTAAAATAAACATTCAATTTGGTTTAGTTTTTTAGGAAAAACTAAAATTGTCATTATTTTTATATACTCCGTCATTTATAATTTTCTCACCTTCGCGTGGTTCCAAACCTATACACATTATTATTATTATTTATTTATTTTTGAGAAGGAACATTTATATTTCTTCTGCAAAAAATATTGGTAAACAAACCGTTCTCTCTATTGCATGGGCAAAAAAAAAAAAAAAATGCACAGAGACATTTCTTAAAATACATATTTTTTTATGATGTACTTTAGAAAGAAAACCATACAGGTTTGGAATGTCAAACGTCTGAGCAAATCAGACTATATCAATTTTGTGGGTGAATAATCCCCTTTTGTCCAATTTCTGCATACATTTACATTACTTGTGATCACTTTTTTTTTTTTTTCAAACTGATAACTGATCCACACTTACTGGAAACATTTGGTTGTTTGTTCTGCTGCTAAAAGGGAGGGATACACCAGGTACCGAAAAGCAGTGGTTCAAATACTTCTCCCATTGCCTGATCATTTTGCTTAATACATTATATATACATTTTTTTATCAGGTTCTCTTTATTTGGTCACGTCTTTAAGAACTGATCACAGTGTGTGAATCACTTCAGAAATCATGTTATATAAACCCTGGAATCTATAAACATCACTAGTATATAAAATAAGGATAAATTTATTAGGATGCTGTTGGTTTTTATTTCTAATTATTCATCAGAATTGGTGGCCAATGCCATAGTCAGGATCACAGGTATAAAGAAAAAAAAGGTCAGGTAAGTGCGTCATAAAATCTAACGGCTCTTCACACTGCATTGTTAACATTGCTGAAAGCATTAACCAATATACTGTAGCATTATCTCTCCTACAGAATAAAGAAAAGACGACCAAGAGTGACTTCCATCTGCTGGATGTCCTGGTGAGAAGGCCTGAATGAGTCCAAATGGGCAATTTCACTAAACTATGCATGATAACAGACGGCAGTTTTAGCTCATGCATTTCTGAGCTTGCATATGCTGGGTGGTCCTGCATTTAGACTATGAATCCAACGATGGTAAATGGGAGACAATGGTTCTGAAAATGTGTGAGGTGTGAAAGACAGAAACGTGTGTGAATTGAATGGCAAGCATCCCACACATTGACCAATGAACTTCTGTGACTGTTCCAGTTATTTGAGCTTAATAGAAATTAATTTAAAAAACATTACACAGATTAAATATCTACAGAGCATACACATACATAAACATTTCTCATAAAAGTTTTTTTGCATGATCATTGAAAGCATAGTTTTTGTTTTGTTTTTTGCATTACATAAATACTTCAAAATACATATGTAGTAGGAACAGAAAGACATTCAATTATTTTCCTAAATCACAGATGACCAGAAAAAAAGTCAAAAATTATTTATTCACAGCTTATTTATAAATAAGCTGCATGGTTGAACTGAAACACACTGAAAGTGTTGTGTTTTTGTACTTGTATAATGCAATGTAACTAGAGTTCAATCGATAATGGGATTTACCAATACCAAACAGGTTGGAACCACACTGGCAGATACAGATGAATCAACTAATTCTATTAAT
Organism: Carassius auratus; assembly: GCF_003368295.1. Lineage (NCBI taxonomy): Eukaryota > Metazoa > Chordata > Actinopteri > Cypriniformes > Cyprinidae > Carassius > Carassius auratus. Next base: position 31,170,152 of record NC_039274.1, read on the forward strand.
CAACTTTTTAAAATTGATACTGAATGAAAACTATAATAGTGCTTCACTATTAAAACACACACAAAAAAACATACGGTGTAAATAAATAAAAATATGAATATTAAATATCATATAGTGATCATTATGGTTTATAGTTCATTAACTAATGTTAACAGACGCTAACATGTAAAAATATATTAGTAGATTTTTGAAATTAACACTAACTAAATGGCAATCTTTAAATCTATACACAAAGGCCATTGCATTGAAATGACATGCATATGACTAAGAGTTAACTTGAAAAATGATCAAAAAAGCAGCACAGGAGTTTGAAGTCCAATGTAAAAAAAAAAAAAAAAAAAAAAAAAATGGAAAGAGAAGGTGCAATCTATATTAAAACTCTCTATATGAATCATACAGGTTTTATTAGAGCCACAGAAAGACATACGTTTAGCTGAAAAACGTAATACACAATTTTACTCCCTTGGGTGAAGTCATTATGTACATTAACAACGATTTGTGACTAATAAAATGTAATTTAATAGAAAACTTTGTGAATGGTGCTCTGTGGCGTGACATGGTCATTATTCAAATCAACACATCACCAGCCCATGAGAACGCAGATACACAATATTATCATGCACGGGTGTGTGGGGCAATCTTCTTTGCCTTGATAGCAAACATACTACTGTTCTTTTTCCACTAATGCAGCATCTAGTCAACAAATTATTTTCTTAGCAATGTCATGAAAACGTACTATAGCATAGTTTTATACACACTGTTTTGATGTCTAAATCTTAAGATTTAAATCTGGTGTCTGAAGTGTCTTGGTCTCTGCAGTGTCACGTGTCAAATCAAACAGCACCAGCTCCCGTACTGAATAACGCAAGAGACCGTTTCAGCCTTTCCAGCCGCGGATGCAACTCAGAAAAACTATCGGCATGAATTTTTTCCGTTAGCTGCATGAATCCCCTATCGGTGCCGATTAATCTGCAAAACCGATATATAGGTCGACCTCGAAATGTAACTGTATGAAAGACTTTACTGACCTTGAAGATTGAGCCTTTTTTTCTTCTTGAATATCTTCTCTTCTGTTCTCTTTTTCGTCCTGGTTGGAGTAAAGCAAGACAACTTCATCAAAATTCATATTAACAGTGACTTCATTCCATTAAAGTACTTTTTTGTTTCTATGAACTCTCTCTGTTTGTCCTCAGATCACACTTCCAGTGTGAGAAGTTGTGCTGAACTCATGTACACCCAGTCAGACTGGTGCATCAGTATTAGCATGGCAGGCTCATCATCAGAACACAGCAAAGGCAGAAGTAACCAACAGAATTAAAATACATGGATTTGATTAGCCAGTTACATACCTTTTTTTTGCTGGGTGGGCTGGGTTTATTCTGTGAAGGACAGCTTGAAGAACGAGAGGATGATGATTCTGAATCAGAGTCAGATGATGATGCCTGCTTTGGCGTTGAAGAGCGTCGTTCACTAACTTTTTCTCTCAGTGAACGGTCCCTTGTTTCATCCGTTTCTCTTTCTGCAGATGTAGAGTGAGGAGATTTTAGGGCCTTTCCACTTTCCTCTGCTGGTTTAGGTGGCTTTTTCTCTACAACTTTCACTTCTGTGTCTTCCTCGTGTTTTTTTGAATCAGACGTCGTTGCAGAGGCTTCTGTCTCCATACCAGTATCTTCAGAGGACTTCGGCCCTGATGTGAGGACTGACATCTGCTCAGGTTTGGAGGATGATGCAAGTGAATCAGGTGGTGGAACCTCTGAGAAAATGTGTGGACTTCTAGGTGGGAGAGTGGTGGGTGACGTCAAATGGAATGGTGCAGAGGTCTCATCCACTTTCTCCCTTTCCTCACTTTTTTGCTTACCTCTCCTCTGCTCCAAGAGTCCAGAGTCTTGAGCATCTTGTTGAGCAGGGGGCATTGTGGGTGCTGACACAGACACCCCTGGCCCGACAAGCTGCTGAGCGGAGTCTTGCACTTCTGCTTCACCATCTTGCTGCTTTTCAACTTCCATCTCTCCTTCTTCCTCGAGCTCTACCCTCTGTGCGCCAAACACACCTTCAGATTCCATTTTGCGGACCAGCAGGCTAAGTGGTCCAGGTCTGCGTGTGCGTGGTTCTGGGCTGCTGGATCTAGAACTGGAGCTGGACTCCTGTCTGTTGAGGGATGGAGGAGAGGCCACGCCTGCCCCTGGGGCAGCACCTTCTGCTAGGCCTGCTGGCTCATCTTGGTCATTTGGGCTCTGTTTGGGAGTGTCGGGGAGTGGGAAAGAGAGCTCTGGAGGTGGGGATGGGGGAGGAGTAGGCTGACGGAGCTGCAGAGGCGGCTGGTGGACCGGTTGAGGCTGGGGAGGGATGTGCTGTGGTGGCTGAAGCTTTCTGCGGGATCGTTGGGGGGCTGCAGCTGGTGGAGTGTGAACAGGAGGAGTCCGGATGCTCTTTTTTACATGAGAGGTAGGACCCCACTCATTATTATCATCACTGTCATCATCATCCTCATCACTGTCATCACTATCAACTTGTGCATAAGCTGCGGCCCTCGCAGAACGGCTGAGCTGCAACACTGAGTGGGCAGGACCTGCTTCGACCGGGGCCGTTCCCTCTCTCTCTTGAGAACGGGGCATCATGAGAGGCAGGCCTTGACGCTCAGGTTGTCCAACCACGCGCACAGACAAGGAGGCGACTGCACGTGGAGGAGAGGGTGTTGCGACCTCTTCGTGCCCAGGAGGGAAAGAAGGATGCCGTATCCTTCCAGCTTTGGAGTCAGCTGACTCTTGAGACACTGGAACAGGGCCTGTATCCAACCTGTGTGATCCCATTAACCCAGGGTCCTGTGGCAACCCTCCACCACCCGATTGGGTTGCAGACAGATGAGAGTGTATGATGTGATGCTGAAAACAATGTAAATGAAAGATCAAACACATATATAAAAGCTGAGCAGATGTTCCTACACATTCCATCTCCAATGATTTATTCAGTAGTTATAATGTAATGTAATATAATAAGCAATCGGATTATGACAGTTTAACAGTCCATGAAAACTGCCTAAGATTTGTTTAGAACCCCTGCAAGTTTAGTTGAAATGACTGACACCCAGAGTGACACAGTCAAATTCTGGTGCATCAGTATTAGCATGGAAAGCTCATCATTAGAAATACAACATGAGAATATAAGACTATCTACTGTTTCAACATGATTGCATATATGTGGTTTGAATTCTGACTGCTTGCAAAGAAAACCAATGTCGTCATAAAAGGTAATGTTTGTTCTGGGCATCTGATCTATACTAAAGCAAATTACATTCCACAAATTAAATCAGCCTGTGTATTTGCTGATCAAATAAATCTGATAGGGCGCACAACTGTACTTCTCCAACTTATACATTTCTTTGAGCAAATATTAAGATAATATAAGTCAGTTTTATACAAATTATGCTTACTTTATCTGGCAGAAAAGAAGTGCCATCTTTGGTTGTCGTGTGTTCATCCGTCTCAGGGCCAGCAGGACTCTGTGTCTCTGAAAGCAGCATATTGAAATGGTCATGCTTTTTTTGAAGGTGAAACAATGTGCACCTACAATCTAAAGTGTCCAAAAATTGAAAGCATACACTCACGAGAAAGCCAGCATCGTTAATGCACAGGCACAATAATGCACAGGTAAAGAAAATTAATTTAAAAAACATGACTGTTTGACAGCCATTGAAAACCACCTAGTATTTCCTCAGAGCACACTGCAAGTGTGAGAAGATAAGCTAACTCACGTACACCCAGACAGGCTGGTGCATCGGTATTAGCATGGCAGGCTCATCACTGGAAACACTGAATTAGCATAGGCAACTTCAAACATAATGCTGTATCACTATATGTTAAGAATCCCAGCACAGATGGTGTAGTCAAGTCCGTGTTATAACCTGTATATGTACATGTGAGTCTGCTTACCATCTGCCTCGGTGGCCTCTCGAGCTTCTCTCTCCAGTCTCTGTCGGAGGAGCTCCTGCTGTTTGGCCAGGTACTGCTTTATAAAGCTGTTCTGACTCATCTCCTCTCCAATCTGATACACACACACAGAAGCACACTCCAGTCAAGGTCATCTCATTTACAATTCCTGAAGCCAATAAGCATGACAAGCTTGCAGTTAGCATGTAATAGATGTTCAGAGGCTACGTGACATTTGTGGGATTAATTTATGATATAAAGGGAAAGCAATGTCTTCATAAAAGTTTTGATGGCGGTTTCATTTTATCTGAAAAAGTAGCATTCGTGAACAGAGATTTATCTTCTGCTCACCAAGCCTTCATTTATTTTATCCAAAGCACAACAAAAACAGTAACAAAAGAAAAAAAAAACATTTTTTTACTATTTAAAATAATTGCTTTCTATTTGAATTTATTTTAAAATGTAATTTATTTCTGTGATCAAAGCTGAATTTTCAGCATCATTACTCTAGTCTTCAGTGTCACATGATTCAGAAATCATTCTTATATGCTGATTATCATTATTTAAAAGAGTTGAGTAATTTTTTTCAGGATTCTTTGATGAATATAAAGATCCAAAGATCAGCATTTATATGAAATAAAAAGCTTTTATAACATTATACAGTATAACATTTAAAAGCTTGGAGTTAGTATGATTTTTTTCCTTCTTTTTTGGAAAGAAATCATAGAAATGAATACTTTTATTTATCAATGATGCTTTAAAGTGATTATAAAGACATGTATAATGTTACAAGATTTCTATTTCAGATAAATGCTGTTCTTCTGAACCTTTTATTTATCAAAGAAACCTGAAAACATTATACTTCAACATTCAACACAATATTAAATGATTTTTGAGCAGCAAATGATAATATTAGAGTGATTTCTGAAGGATCACATGACTGCACTAATGATGCAAAAAAATATAGCTTTAAAAAAAAATCACAGGATTACATTTTTTATATTTTCAAATAGAAAACAGTTATTTTAAATAGTAAAAATGATTAAAAAACAATGGTAAAAATAGTAAAAAAACAACAACATGTTATTGTTTTTGCTGCATTTTGGATCAAATAAATGCAGGCTTGGTGATCAGAATAAATTCTTTAAAAACATCAAAAATATTTGACTGTTAGGGTACATTAGCCTATAGTTTGAAGTTAAAGATATTAATATTAATCAGGGCAGTCTGAGACGATTATTTGACAGTGATTTCATATTTCTTGTTCGCATGAAAGCTAAATAAAAAAAAAGTGAACATTCGTTTATTTGTGCCGGTTTTTATTATATAGTTTTAAATGAGGTGTCAGACTTGGCAAATTAATGTTTCATAAGTTTGTATGCACAGACATCTGTTGTGGGCGTTCTTGGCAGTTTTTACTAGGCTTTTTTATGTGTGTGGTTATATCGATATCGGAATATCGGTTTCATATCGACCGAAAATAAGAAATATATTGTTATATAAATTTTGGCCATATTTTCCAGCACTAATTCATCAGATGCCAGCCCTACTAAATCCATTATGCAAATATGTATTTTATCATTTTGGCCATTTTTAATCGTACTTAAAGGCCTTTTACACACTAAAAAGTATCCACTATCAGTAATATAATACAGGCAACAACTTATGTGCAACAAGTCTTAACAACGTTGATAATTTGCAAGTACGTTTTTTTATGAGGGCTGAATTTACAATCTAGTACAGTTCTATATTTGACTAAAAACGATAACTCTATAAAAGACACAAATGGGAAAAAAAGGGTTTATATGTCTTTCTTACCTGAGAGTTGGGCTGAAGACCAATGTTTTGAGTAGATGTTCGTTGGAGATTCTCCAACATAAGAGCCTTCAAACAAAGCAGATGATGCACGTCAAAAATACAGCTACAGAAAATATGCCTGTAACACCTCAAACTCAGTAAACAGTCATTTTCGTAAAACTATCGAAAAACTAACGAAAACTATCTCACTTAAATTACCCGAGCAGCACAGCATGACTGCTTGCGTCTCGATAAAAGAGTCAGCGTGTAGAAGGGTCTCTGAATAAAGTGTTTATATCAGAAGTGGGCGGGGCATTAGCCTTTCAAATTATTCACATCGATAGCACATACTTAGCAGATGACTCTGTTAATCTGACAATTTACCGGTCGTTATGCTAATCGTCGATGGAAAATAGGAGCTGAAAGAAAAACACTCTCTTGCTTGATTTGATTTTGAACGAGTGAAAGAAGTGTGAAAGACTCCGACCCCCTAAAACGCAGCATTTAAAACCAAATTAGTTGAGTGATTTAGTTAAAATAGCCCATAGGAATTGCCCAAACTTGATTATCGAGCGTGAGTATCATTTGTAAATTGTAGAAACAGACGATAATTTCTACCATGTTTATAAACGTTGTGCGAGTGTCAGGCGCGCGTGCGTCACACTGACAAGCGCGCGCCCCTACTGCAAACACACGACGCGCGGGCACGATGCCAACTCTCGGCTTCTCATGACCCTCAGACTGTTTAAAAAGCATCCATATTGCTGCATTGTTTAAATTACGTGTTATAATTGCATACGTAGTGGGAAACAATTGCTTTGCGACGCGGTAAATGATTCAAACTAGCCGCATGGACTCGACAAACATTCCCGCTCTCGAAGCGGCGATACTTGGCCTGTCGGTCGGATCTCGTCTCTTAGTCAACTTGACAGCAAGCGCACGATTTTAAGCGCACCCTTTGACCAAACTTACCCCTTTCAGCCGTTTGATAAGTGCATTTTTCTGTCCACTTTTGGCGAGCCCTCTCTGCTCCAGGGCGGTTTTTAAATCCGCCACACGGAGCGAATGAAGCGGTTTGCCGTCTAACGTAACATCCTCGAGCTCCGCCATTTTGCTTCACTCGGGTGCTGCGCTCGAACTTCTGGGGTTGTGGCTACTAGACGGGATACCGCACAGACCGGAAGCTAACAGTACATTTAATTTTCTACTTATTAGATTGTGTTTTATTAACGTCTACACCAATCCCAACCCTAAACCTACCCATTACAAGAATGCAAAATTAGTAATTATTGTTGTACAGTGTAAGAAAAAATACGTTATATTGATGTGCGCATGCCCAGTAGTTTCTGCTGTAAACCATCGAGTCTTAACTTCTGGGGTCGTGCACGAGCGCGTCACCACGTCCTGATCTCTAGAAGGAAGGGCCGGTAGAATACACAAAAACAAATACAAGTGGCCGCACGTTCATGAACGAAGCCTTCTGCTAGGTTTCTTGTGAACTGCATCCATTTTATTTACAGCAACAGTTTAAAATTGCACTACATAGTCCTTTAATGTTGTGACCCCTGTGTCCTTTATAAGTCATTCCAAGAAGCACGCCTAATTCAGTTTCTAAAACCTCCCTAAATGGTTTTACTGACTTTTTTTTATCTGGTTGGTCTGGAAAACCAGTCGGTAGAAGAGCTGAACCTCAACTTGGCCCGACTGTTGAAGTAGCAAAACCAGCAAAGGCTGATTATCCCCGAATCATACTAAAGCATAAACATTTTAAACAAGAAAAATAAAACAATTTAACACAAGACAACTCAACTCAAATAACCACAACTTTGTTCTGTAACAAAAATGTATTTTCAAGAATCATCTCACCATTTGACAAGTACCAAAGACTCCCTCTATGCCACCTGTGGAGTGTGTCTTACAAACAAAATCTCAAAATGAATATAGACATACTGTAAATAAGCACAAACTATGCATGTCAAAATACATTCTGGTACCAATGAAAAGAAAAATCACATTCTTAAAGCAAACTTTGAATTATTAATGCAAAGTTGCATGAAAATCCCTGTTATGTGTGCATATTATTTCTGTAATAAACAACTTAAAGCCATGCAGGCATTTGATTAACAAAATATAATTATAAAGGGCCATCAATTGAAAGCATTACTGCAAGCACTTAATTTAAGAGCTTGAGACGAACAAGATAAGTGAGTCTTCTGATAGGAACGCTTGCTTGAATATTTGTAATGTAGTTATTTTGTACACACGGACAGGAGAGCTTTGTGTAGCAATACTGATGAAGTCCTCCAGATGGCGCCTCGAGTTAACGAACACCCCAGCACCAGAGTAAACCAAAAGAAACACATTTCACAAGACAGTATGATTTTCAGCATCGTAAATCCTTAAAAGTTTTTCCACATTTGTATTTTTTTTTATCACTATTATTTGAGTCATATCACATTTGCATCAGGTTTTTTCTCTTCTTACTGCTGTTATCAGTCTCTCTCGATTTATTTTCTTTTATTGAAAGTCATAAAAACATTATCGCAGAGTTTTTCTTTTGCCATTTGAGAAAATGTGAATGCAAAAAATATTTGTGGTATTCTACCTTTGTTCAGGGTTAACCGAACTATGACGGCTTACGCTTCTGAGAAGCCCGGAAATGTGAAAAAGGTCAGTTTAATTAACTTAATTGGACTTTTTAGTCAAAATTCCACTGCATCCATTGAAATAAGACTGCCAATTTTTTTTAAAAGGTCACTTTTTCAAAAAGGCAGTAATAAAGGGAAGGCTACTTGAGATGTAAACTATGACTTTTTTATAGCTAAATTATTAAATTGCAAGAGTCAGTAACTGCAAATATGCAAGGAACCAGTCAAACCGAACCGAAGAGGAACAGCAAGAATAACACAACAGCATTGCACTGGTGGCCAGCATGTCGATCCTGAATATAAAAAGAGATGAGGGTATTTCCAGACAAAGAGGGGGGAAGGAGACAGAAAAAGAGAGCAGATGGAGGAATTAACAGATGCAGGAATGGGCTCTGAGATACAGACTATGAGGGCGTCCTGTAAACACGACAGTACATTTATGACACCGACTTGATTTTTCATGACAGGTGGGAAACAGGTGCATGTTTCAACCTGTGTTAGCACTGTTCAATGGGTAAGATACACAAGGTTCATTCTAATTAGAACCAAGCCTGTTTTGAGTACAAGATATTGTAAGCACTGGGATTTCAATGCCCACTATGGAAGCTACTAGATATATATTGCCATTTTCAGAAATGCTGCATAGCTTATTTAAAAATAGCATGTGAAGGAAAAGTGGGAGTGTGAGAATTACGGGAAGAAAAAATAAGGGAGTGAAACAGAGTGTGAAGAAAGAGGCTGAGTGGACCTGACAGACAGGTTTATCTTTAAATAAGCATTGTGAAAAAAAAAAAAGATATCTCTCCCAAAAATTCAATACATCGTTGAATCTCTCATTTAAAAAGTAGTGTTTTTCTTCATGTCTGTTTAAATAATCAAGTATTCCTTCTTTGTTAAACGTTTGAGACTAGGTTAGTCTGATCTCTTTTGGTTACATGTGCAGCACAACTGAAACCTCCTGGGCTGTCAAATTAGTCACTTCAATCTCTATAACATCAAGGCCACTTCACATTTACTAACAAACTGAAAAATTAGAGCAGTTTACGAGAGCACCCTTAAATACAGAAGACCACTTTTACCGAATTGTTGTCAATATGATTAAGGGGACAAAATAAAGCTATTCAAATGTGCCTGAGGTTGCAAACATCTTCAACAAAACATCCATCAATAAGTTATTTAAATGCATAAGTGTGCTTGGCACCAAAAAACAAGAAAAAAAGACAGACATGTCTAAAGTGTTAAACCCAAAAGATACACTCCAACGTATACTCACCGACCATTTTTGATAATTTCATCACTGTTGAACTAATACAAGCAGTGACATGCTTTTGATGCATCCTCAAAAAAACAAAAAAATTATTAAGGCATTCCACTGTGAAAACAATAAAGGTTCACACGCCCACAAATAACATCAAGATATCTCAGCTAATCGCTGCAAAAGCCCAGAGAAGCCAGCTGCATGCTGGAATAGATCGGCTACTCTGTCCACCATTTCTTGCGTAGCAGGGACCGAAGGATAATTTTGGGCTGCACCCTTAGTTGCCATGACAACAGCCTTCAGAGCTTGGCAGAGGCGTCCACTGCAGCTGGTGACCTGAGGACACAAGCAGTGTGTGAATGTGTTTAAATAATTTCATCTGTTTTGCTGGAAACTGACTCGTCAACATGTTTACCAAAAGCTTGTTCACTTCCCAGACTGTTCATGTTTACTACTGCCCTTGGGTTCTCGACTATGACTCACAATTTGATTGGTTTTGGCGTGAATCATTAAGTACATTCACTTTTGAACAGAACAGAAACGTTCAATAACTTTTATAACCAGAGTATCTATGTTCTAACCTTTGCTCTGAGGTCTGAAGAGCTGAGAAGCCTTGCAAGTGTATCCCCAATAAAGACAAGTTTGTGCGCAGTCACAATGAGACTTTTCCCCCTGGACACGAAGACTCGGGGTGGTTGGTTCCCTTGGACACTTGTGAACAGGGAATCGATGGCATCGGATAGGCAAGTAAGATGAGAGAGACTTTGGTTGGAGTAGAAGGAGAGCAGCTCTGAATCTTCCAGAGACAGAGAGACTGAAGGGGAAGGACTCAGCTGGAGAGAAACAGAGAACATAATTCATGTAAACATACAAAACACTGTCTATAAAGATACCTAAAAATCCATAATTAGAGAATTACACTCTTTTCATTAGGCTTGGAGTAGTTCAACTATGATTTATGATTTATTTGTGTTCCTGTAGCTCAACTGGTAGAGCACTGCGCTAGCAAGCAAGCAAGCGCAAGGTTGGGGGTTCAATTCCCCGGGAACACATGATATGTAAAAATTAATAGCCTGAATGCACTGTAAGTCGCTTTGGATAAAAGTGTCTGGTAAATGCTTAAATTTAATTTTAATTTAATTTTTTTTTAATTTATGAGCTCGGTTGTAGGTTGAATTCTTCCAAAATTTAGAAAAGATATCTTCTATCTACACAGGTTTATAGGTTTTTTTAAATATAATAAATATTGGCTTTTTTATATCACTGAACATGCTGAAAAAATAGTGAGCAAAGTACAGATCAAATGTACATACATTTATGTCCAAAAGTTTTTTTTAAGTGTTTTTGAAAGTTGCTTATGATCAAGAAGTCTGTATTTATTGAGTCATTAAATGAATATCGATTTGTGTGAGTTTTGGGAGTATAACAAACAATCAAAGACTTACTTTATTATCAGTTGTGGTGATACGCTGTGAAGAACTGTGCTCTGTATGGGTGTCTGCTAGAGGCTCTGGCTTCCCCTAAAACAACAACAAAAATGTAAATGTCCACAAAAAGAGAACTGCAGACCACAGAAATGTTTCAACAAAAGTGAATACAGGCACCAAAACATGAACAGATAGTCAAAACAGAAGAAAATGAATGAATATGACAGAATGATAAATCCTGAGAAAATTTTAAATGTTTGGCATTAAAGTTACTGTTGTTAACCAATGTTTTTTTATCTGACAAGTAAAGTGCTTCGGCTCTTTGCCTGATGAACTCGTGTGTTAATACTTGAATAAAAACTGATGTAAAAAGTGGGAATATTTACTCTTTTTTTTGGCATTATATCCATGCATAAGACAGGTGTCTAACCTGCAGTTTGACGTATCCCACACTATCACCTACAGGATATGAAGGCAGGGCTGTAGGAGTCAGGCCAATTCCTGCATACACATTCCCTTGTTCCTCATCCTCCATTCTTCCCACAGTCGGGGCTAAAGAAACTGATGTCGGGGGCAAAGGGAAGGCTGCGGGTGGTGGAGGCGGCAGGGGTCGTTCCTGGATCCAGCTGCTCTTCCGTGATCCCATGTCCCCTGTGATCGGTTTGACCTCTGCCACCGGCAAAGCAGGTAGAGGTCTCCGGGACAGAGGCTCCTGGGAAGGTAAACGAGGTCGCACTTGACTCTGTAAAAGGGACACGGAGTCTTCAAGGGCACAGCGGACCATCGGGAGCAGACCGTCGGCTGGAGGGGCAGTGCCACACACCGAAAGGGCAGGAAGGAGGTCAGAGAGACGGGACCATGCCTGCTGGAGAACTAAAGGAATATCACCAACATGCCCAGCCTTCCAGACAGAGAGGATCTCAGTCAATGCAGAGGCGAGGTCACTTGATGGGGTGGTGGTGACAGAGGCAGAGGTCAGGGCTGATTGGACAAGAGCAGAGAGAGACGCTTTCCACTGGATGTCCCCAGAGCCGGTGCTTGACACAGATAAACGGCATGTCGGGATTTCTAGAGTGAGGGCAGGCATGTCATAGATGCCTCCATCAGGTTCTGACACATCTGCAGAAGTTAAGTCTGGCTTTCTAGGACTGGAAATTGAATAGGTACATCCATTTACAGCAGTTTCTGCAGTTAATCCCGGCAACTCGCTTGCCTCCAATGGTAAACCATGAAGACTGGGAACACTGTACACATCCTCATCCTCTGCATCTCCAGCCAAAGAGGAGGAATTCAGGGCCAGAGAGGGAACATCATAAATCTGAAAAATATGAAAGAGTTACTCACTGTTTACTAATTTTAAAGAGTTTTAATTTTTAGAGTTAAAACTGATTTTGGATCCAGAACAGACATACATATATATATATATATATATATATATATATATATATTGATTAAGAGTAAAAAATCCCTTATTAAACAATTATACAGACACTACATGTATTTACTTTACTTTTACTGATTCTCTGCACAAGCACAAAAATCCATTGCTAAGGATTCAGTAAGGATTAGTAAGACAAATGACAGAGGGAAAGGAGAGAGGAAGACGGTGGGTGGAGGACTGAGTAGAGCCACATGGGTCTGGCTGATCTGGGCAACGCGACAGGCGGCTGTGACTTGTGTGAACAAGAGAAAAAGTGTTACATGGGATTAGCTCATAGCAGAAAAAAGGTGTGGTTTAAAAGCAAAGGAACAGTAGAGGAGTGAGAGAATGACAAACAGCGAGAGGAAAAACAAAGGAGAGATTCTGTGAATATGTGGAGATTATGTGTAAATGTGCACAAACTCTGATACTTAAAAAGTAGATTTTTTTTATGCAAATGAATTTCAAATACACATTCTTTTGAACTTTATATTCATCAAATAATTCTGAACCGTGAAAATGTATTTAGCATCAAAAAAGCCTGTTAAAATGATTCCTTAAAGATCATATGACACTGAAGACTGGTTGCTAAAAATTAAGCTTTGCATACAGGGTTTCTGCAGGATTTTTAAGCTCAAATGTAAGATCTTTTTAAGACCTGCTCAAATAAAATGAATACCATATGAGCGGGGTTGGGCAATGTCTATAGTACCATATTAAACTGTAAAATGCACAATTAACAGTTCAGATACAAGTTTTCACAATAAGTTTTATAAAATGCTAAACTTTACATTTCAGCCTTTAAAGTCAAAAGTATTAATTTTTATATTAATTTTAACAATTATTATCAATAAAATATTATATCAATTAAATAATGTAAATTAGGGGCTATGCGATATCGACAAGAAAATTATATCGCGATCATTTTCTGGGATTTTATAGATAACAGTAATTAGATAATATTTTGCTATAGAGTGTGTATCTTATCTCTGATTGTGCTCCTGAATTTTTTTATATTATTCATCTTCTGTGTGGTAAGTTCACAGCGATAATAGAAATTAATCATTTCCAACTAGTTTTATGGCCATTTTTACCTTTAAGCCATTTTTCTAAAAGTGTGCACCATCTTTTGAGTCAAATTCTTGCATTTGGGCTTTTACCAAGCAAATGAAATCACTATCAACAAAACTGATCTTTGCAATGCAGAGGAAACACCGAAGAGGCATTACAAGTGTCATTTAGATGCATTTACACACTGTTTAATGCAGTTCTGAGGAACATGAAGTACTTTAACTTTTAATATATAAATAATGTTTAGATATTTTAAACATTAAACATTGAAAACTGACGTTTGAAATTGTAAAATTGTAAGTTTGTAAGACCGAGTTGAAACTCTGCATGTTTGCAGTTTGAAAACATGGGTCGATTGTCGCATTGGTCTGAACTCTGAACAAAACAAGTTTTATTGAAAATGCTCATTCATTCTGCCAGCAGGTGGAGCATTTGGTAGAATATAACTGTTTCAATGGTAACAGCAGAACACAAAGTAGCACAGCACCGAACTTCAAACGTGCAACACTCATGTTTAGTTAAGAAAATCATAAGGTTAGCCTTTTGAAGTTTAATCGTCACATTCAGCCATATCGCAATTCTGCTCTTTCCATCCCCAAATTTAAGACTTCTTGAAATCATAATTAAGACTTTCCTGTACAATTTAAGACTTTTAAGACCTTAAATTTGATACAACTAAATTTAAGACTTTTTTTTAAGACCCGCGGAAACCCTGATATAACATAAAATATTTTTAAAAAATTATTTCAATTTAAAAAATATTTCACAATATTAATGTTCTGATTCTATATTTTTATCAAATAAATGCAGCCATACTCATATGGTACATATGAGACTCCAATACTTTTATACACCATCAGCTAATGAACACTGCTAAATGAGTGGCTCACAGTCAGTCTCAATGTACCACTTTTAAATGTGTGGCAGTCCAAAAGATAAATGAGAGCTTGGTAACAAATCTATCGTATGGCTTGAAAAGTCATTGTATGAATACTTCTATGGTGTTTATTGCCTGTTTTTTTGCAGCTAGACAACCCCTATCCTCAGTCACTTTTATTGTATGGATAAGAGCAAGATCAACATTCTGCCTAGCATTTCCCTTCAGTGTTTGATTTCTTCTTACCTCTGAGGCTTGGTCAGTGTGTAGGGGTACAGCGCGAGGGGTGTTATAGATCCCATCATCCTCCTCGGAAGGCACTTTAGGTACTGGATGCTGCCACCTATTTGTTGGAGGTGTATCATATACCTGAAGAACACAAGAATAAGCATCAAAATCTTATCTCACCATCTATTTCATCATCTCTACTATCTCTTTAAAGAAAACTCATCCATAATCTACAAAACTACACCTCTTTCCAATCAAGTTCTAATTTAGCTCACCTCCTCACTGAGTTTCTCATCCTGAGAACTTGCACTCTCCCTCTTGGTCACTATTTCACTGTTCTTCTTCATCTCGTCCACTTGCATGTGTCCATTTATACTTCCCTGTCTCTCTTCCTCTGGTACGTTTGTCTGTGGGGGTGCAGGGTTGGCCAGGAGAACAGGTTTGGTAGTTGGAACTGAGTTAGATTGAGGTAAATCCTTCCTGGTCACACTTCTAACAGGAGGTGTTGGCGGAGGGGGTTTGCGGCCAAAGTTTGGGGACCCTGGTACTCCAGACTTTCCTTGACCAACAAGAGGAGTTGAAGTAGTACCCTTTTGGGATCTTTGGGCAGAGGGAGGTGTCTGCTTAAGATACTGGCCTGGTGTCGAAGCTCCAGACACTCCTACAGTTCCAGCGGGATGTTTGCGGTCAGATTGAGGAGTCCTTGATATAGCATCCCGAGGTGGAGTTGGGGTTTGGTACTTCCCTGGGGCATCCAGGCCAGTCTTATTCTGAGAAGGACTAGCAGAAGAAGATGGGCTGCTTTTGTGTGCAATCCCATTCGTAAGTTTTGAAGTCATTCTTGGCACACACTGTCCTGCAACTGGGGCACCACTTGTAGGACTCTGATATAAATTCTCACTGGCCAATGCAGCAACAGCTGCTCTAGGCACTAAGTAGCATCCATCAGAGCTACTGGCCCCTGCATCTCGTGGACTTAAATACCTCGCCTCTTCCGCTGTTTCAGCAGCAGACCTGGGAACAGCACTTGGAGTCAGGTACACTGAATCGGATGTCAGTGCACCTTGTGATCTGTGTTGTGCTGCCACTGGCGCAGGGGAGGTGGGAGTCTGGAAGAGGGTCCCTGACTCGCCACCCTGTTCTCTAAGTGAGGGTGAACGGGGTCGTCCCGCCACACCCACATCGCCCCAATCTGGACAAGGCCTGGTTCCGGAACTAGAATGTGATTGTGGCCTTCCTCCATCAAGGTGACATATCTCCCCAGACCTGGCAGGGGCAGGAGCAGCCCCAGGGCTCTGGTACACCCCTTCAGCTAAGCTGGGTGGTGTGAGATACACCCCCTCTGAATCTTCAGTGCTCAGTCCATTTACTCTGTCCTGCTGGCTAGTCGATAGATGGACCGAGTCCACACTAGGAGCTCGCCGGGTGTCTGTAGCTGTGCTTGATGCTGGAGTCTGTGCAGTTCGGAGGAGGCATAATCGGTTGGCAGGGGCAATTCCTTGACGGCCATGTAGTGAGCAAAGCCACCACCCCGGTCCACCGTCCTGGTCTAGTACCATCAGGATATCACCTTTGCGGAACGCTAACTCCTCTGGGCTTTCAGCGGCATTGTCAAAAAGTGCCTTTGCAAGCACTGTCTACAAGACCAAAAAAAAAGAAAAGAGGAGGAGGAGGAGGAAGATAAGAAACCAAGACAAAACTTTAAATAAATCCTACCAAGACAAAAATCACCTCTGGACTAGCTGCTTAGTCTAGGTTTCTAATGAACATGGCATTGTACTCTATGAATATTGCTGGCTCTGTGACAAATTGCTCATGTTCCTCTATTGTAAATTGCTCTGGATTAAAGCGTCTGTTTAATGCATGAATGTAAACATAAAACCATGGAAGCAAAACATAATAAAATCCTGCATAAATAAAAAAGTGAGACAGACAGAAGAAAGGCTTTAAACAAGTCCTTCAATGGGAACAGGAAAGGACAGCAATTGAGAAGGAGAAATTATTATTTCACTAGACTGCAAACAATATAATTCAATTATTGTTTTTATTCAATGTACTCAGTTGAATATATCTGAGCCTTTAGCTGACTCTACTTCCACAGTATTTGAGCTGCATTGTGTTAATAAGGCAAGTCAAAAACAGGAAACAACATAGAGCAGTAGACCCAATGTCCTGCAGAGTTAAGCTAAGACCCTAATTAACCACACGAGGAGCAGCAAATCAAGCTCTTCACGAATGCATGATTGGGAATAAGGGTTGAAGACCTATGATGTAGAGGATCTAACCTGGCCACATCAACCAGGTTCATCAACCTGTGTAACCAAATCAATTTGTCTTCTCTTTTACTTAAACAGAACTAGCACATCATCATGACAACATAAGGGAAGTTTAAGGCCATGGTCAACACTAAAAAAAAACCTAATGAGTCTCATAGTTGACTTAAAAAAGATGGTCAGTACATAGCAATTTAATTGCTGACCTAAATTCTCAGCATACATAAAGTCTACAGAAGAACTGCTCACTTAAAGGCTTCAGAAAGGGCAACGCATATGATCTGTACAGTTAGAGTGACATTACAAAAGCAATGGGTTGCCTCAAGGTCTTTTGTATTCAGAACACCACACTACTGCCTTCATGGGTAAATCAATATTGATAGAGAGAATGCATAAGTAAGGGCAGAGGTCTGTGATTATGGGAAAGAGAGAATTAGTGATTAAGAGAAAGAGGAGCTGAGTTGATGAAAATGAGGAAGTCTCGTGGGGGTGGGGCTCAACATCTTGCCCCCAGTGTTAGGTCCTTTTGTCATCCCCTTTTATACCTCTAAATCTTCCTCTCATTGCCCCCAGGGGATGTGGTGCTCTGAGGCAAGCTGAGCCCCAGTTCCCCCTTCTACATACTAGCAGGGGATATGAATATTAAAGGGATAGTTCACCCAAAAATGAACGAGTCAATCTTTTGTTCGTTATCTGGCTGGGCTCGGTGTTCATCTTCAGTTCTCTCTTCACAGCAGGTCAGTCAATGTACTGTTTGAGTTCATGCATTACTCTGGGAATTTGGTTTGTTTGAACTTAGAGGGAGTGTCAGCCACATTAAAAAAGTTAACAGCTTAAGTCATTTGTGGATTAATGCTTATTGGAGAGGCGAACCATTTCAAACGATTCAGTTTGATTTGGTGAACTGGTTCAAGTAGAACTGGTTAAATTGAATGATTCGTTCGCAAACCTGATATCAGTACATTGCAGTGAACTCTCTCACAACAGACATGGAAAAGAGAATACAATGCTGTTGTAGTTGTAGTTTTTGTTATTTTTGGGCAAAATGTATTTTCGATGCTTCAACAAATTCTAGCTGACCCTCTGATGTCACATGGACTACTTTGATTATGTTTTTCTTACCTTTCTGGACATGGACATTATACCGTTCACTCACTTTCAATGGAGTGACTGAGAGCTCTCGGACTAAATCTAAAATATCTTAAACTGTGTTCTGAAGATGAACGGAGGAGGTCTTATGGGTTTGGAACGACATGAGGGTGAGTTATTAATTACATATTTTTCATTTTTGGGTGAACTATCCCTTTAAGGACTGAACAGTTTTACAGTGGTGACTTAAAACAAACTTACTGATAGAGACATGACTGAAGCTGGGTCTCTGCCGTTTTAGGATGCGTTAACTCCACATGTGCTCTCCACAGAGGCTGTGTCCCGTTTACATGTGCACTGTGTGACTCATCTGTGTGTTTTGCAGATCTGGTTTTCCATTAACCTGAACCGTGCAGTGGTGGTAAATAGGTCTTTTCTATCCAGAAAGATCAATTTCTCAAAAACATGACTGTTGTCCTTTGCAGTTTGTGACTTTCAACACATATGACAATTGCCGCCGCACACATTGAACCTGGAGGATCAGAATAAATGATTTTAGATCAATAGCACAGTAGTGTGTTAGTAACACAGAGTTCACTTTAAGAAACAGTCAGCTGCAGCAGCTAAACTAGTCAGACCAGCTGTGGGGCTCCACCAATGAAGTTCAGAAAAAAAAAGATCTTATTTCATGGGAATTTGTCTGTTAACTTTTAAGTACAGCTGTAATGTGGTATTTAAATTTACCCACCCTGATTGGACAGAGTATTAAGGGGCTATATGATATCATAACTTAGTAATTATTAGTTAATATAACTGGAAATATTTTACCATATTTGGTCATTAATGTTTGTTTATACATATAAGTAATGAAACCTAAATAAAATCACTTAAGCAGCTGGTTTTAAAAACATATTTTTTTATTAAAAAGAGGAATAGTAATTTTAATAGATTAAGCTGCACTAGGCTGCAACAGAAAAACATAAATCAAAGTCCTGAGCCACGTTTCGTTTTCCATTCAAGACGTCTCAGTGTTTCTCAGTGTTTTTGCAGGACAACCCCAATGAAACAAACAGAGGACTAAAATAAAGAAAACAAGAAAAGCTCCCATTCTCCGGCTTAGCCAGTGCCAAATGCATTAGGCATATAAATAAACGTTCTTTCAAAAAACGACATGCATTTTAATTCAGTCGCAAGGACGCAAACAAGCGGCGATCATACAGCCAGTGTAAAATTTTTACTAAATAAACAATGATCGTCTTACCGTTCACATTTCTAGAAATATCATCTGGAAATACAAAAGTAGAGTCAAAAACCATATCTTCTCAAAAGACTGTAATGCACGGCTGTTGTTGTTCTTTTCTTTCTTTGGGGATTGGCGTCTCGCTTCGCCCTACCCTGGCCTTCTTGGTTTTGAATTACAGTTGAGCGCATGTGTTCACTCCCCCTACAGTGAGCACAACACAGCACGATTCCTGCAGTGCTTCACGCCCTCTAGTGGAGGACTATCTATCTATCTATCTATCTATCTATCTATCTATCTATCTATCTATCTATCTATCTATCTATCTATCTATCTATCTATCTATCTATCTATCTATCTATCTATCTATCTATCTATCTATCTATCTATCTATCTATCTATCTATCTGGTCTTGTTATTTTTGTCCACTTATGGTAGTTGTCATAATGTAAATTTTATTTGTTTTACCAACATTGCCAAGTGCTGCTTCTGAAGGTTACAGCTGCCTCTAATGTAAACTTCTGTCCAGAATTACATCAAACAAGTATAAATATTTTTCTAACTAGGATGTCCTAGGAATGTCCTCTTGATGGCTCCTTAGGATGCTTCTGTCACACCATAATAAAATAAAATAAAAATAATAAAATAAAATCGAATGCAATGTAAAGACGTGTTGTGCATTAGCTGGTATTCAATTACCTGCATGTAAAATAAAAACTGAAAATGTATAATAAAGCGAATATGAAAATGTATAGGCCTACTAACCATGATGAATACAAGCCTTTTTGAAAACTTTTTTTTCACATTTCTAAAAGATGTATTATGTTATGTGATTTGACTTTCACTGGCTGTGCGGTATACATGCTCTGATTCAATGTGCTGGGCAACTGTTTAAAAACATTAGATAACAAAGAGGACATCAGAGGAATTTAAATAAGAATTTAAGTTTTTAGTGTCTAAAGAAAAAAATGGCCACAAAACCCAGAAAGCCATTTAGATGATCTAATCTGAACATGTTCAGCATAATAAGTGTCATTATCTGAGATGGGTTCCTGTGGGCTGTAACCACATTTCTTTATGCTGCTTAGTAAGATTTACAATTTATAATAAAAACAATTCTAAAATACCTTGACCAACAGGATTTAACAACAGGAACTGCATGTTGAACAAACACAAAGTTTTTTTACAGAACAAATGGGCAGGGTCGTTGCCAAGGTATTTAGTGCTGTTTAAATATTTGTTGACCTCATGACGTGCAACTGATCAAGAAAGACGACGCTCTTCTGTTCAGCTCCAACCATATCTTATTTTTTACTAAAAGGACCACTGCAGTGATAAATGTAAAAATTGTACAGGATAAATGCTGGACAAATGCTGGTTTTGCACCTGCACATGTGCATACAATTTTAACAATAAACAATGTGATCATATAAATCTAGTGCAATCTACAATCTACATTTAGTGAGCTATTATAAGTTTACTTGAATTGAAATAAAATACTTTACTAATATAATATCAATATTAGATGGATTAAAAAAAAAACGAAGGAGTAATTTCATTTTAATCAATAAAGATTCATTGAGACTACCATCTTCCTCAAGAGGGCGCGTGAGGGCTGATTCCTCCACTGACCTTATTCTGTTTTTTGTAAACTAAAATGTGAACCATTTAATCCCAACTTTTAATACGTTATTTTACATATCAATACAAATATCGCTTATAAATTTATATAATATTAACATACAAATACATACATACATACATACATACATACATATACATATATATATATATCCAGTCAACCATCCAGTAATCACACTTAGCTGTGACCAGCGCTGTAAAAAGTTACAGGCACCACGCAAGCAATTGACTCATATTGACATATACACGCAGCTCCTTTAGCGGTCTGTGCAATAGCAACACAATAACACCAGATTAATGATACCAGAGAAACATTAGTAGCCATCGAATTGCAGATTGTCAGGGATTGTAAGAGGCGAAGACTCAAGTGCAGACAGATGAATATTCTTTATTTATAAATGATTAAAATAAACAAAAACACAACTGAAACCACCCCGAAGGGGAAAAAAACACATGGACTTACAACTAGACATAACACAGGACAGCCAAATATAAAAGCCATGAACCTACGCGAGACATCTAAACGAGCACAGAACAGAAAACACAGGAAGCTTTTAAAGGAAAGGCAATCAGTTTTGGGGAAATGGAGTCCAGAGGAAAGGGAAAACACAGGTGGAGCAACTAAACAATAATGAGGTAACAGGGTGGGCGGGGTCAGAAAAAGACAGGAGAGAGCACATGGCACCAAACAAACACAACACTTACAGAGACAGAAAGACAGAAGACTGTGACACACATACGCTGAAGAATGAAATAGGATAATCACTATTCAGAAGCATCTTTCCAGACCAATAATAGACAACTTCCGGACTGTTTATCACCGCCCTTTCTCAGAGTCACTATACGTATTCTACCAGTTTGTAATATTTCTATGGTACTGACGTAAGAGAGGCGTGGATTTTTATTACTTGCGAAGGTCCACCGGAACAACAGAGCTTCTCATCTCGCAGGTAATGCTCTATTTCTTCTTACTAACCTATACGTCACAATTATTTTTCATAATTTAGGAAGATTTTGTGCAGTTAGCTCATTAGTGCAGTTTAAATACTGTTAACGTTGAGCAGCATAACTTACTGGTTTCTGAAGTACTTCACCTAAGCACTTTCTCACCTCAACTGCCTGTCA
The DNA here is from genome assembly GCF_003368295.1 of Carassius auratus. Classification (NCBI taxonomy): domain Eukaryota; kingdom Metazoa; phylum Chordata; class Actinopteri; order Cypriniformes; family Cyprinidae; genus Carassius; species Carassius auratus. Next base: position 31,192,172 of record NC_039274.1, read on the forward strand.
CTGAATGTAATTAATGTTAACGGGAAAACTGTTCTGTCCACCTATAACTTTTTCTCAGTATGACCTTTAACCCACTTTCCTTCATAGTGCTGTAGCAATTATTATTCAGACTCTCTCTCGGTCTGTCCCAAGGCAACGTTGAATTCTGCAACCAGGTGCCTTTGGTCAAATCCTGTTGCTGGCAGAAGAATGATGTCCCATCACATATCACCTAATTTGTCAGGAAGAGTTGCTATAGTAACTGCATCCACAGATGGGTATGATGCTTTATTTCCATTCTTAATTCAACTGTTCTTTAGTTTCAGATCCTTTAAACAAAAGGGTGTATAGCTGTCACAGCAATGTAATAACTGACAATGCAACTACTAAAACATATGTAAATATAAATTATGCATCCTAAATACTTATATAACATGCTGACAGACCCTTGTACCCACTGATCGTGTCAGGATTGGGCTCGCAGCGGCGGAGGCTTTGGGTCAGAGGGGAGCACATGTGGTCGTGAGCAGTCGACGTCAGGCCAACGTTGACAAGGCTGTGTCACTCCTGCGCAGCAAAAATATAAAAGTTATAGGCACCACATGTAATGTGGGGAAAGCAGAAGATAGAGACAAGCTCATTAATTTGGTGAGGAGTTTCTTTATCACTCTTTTTAGCAAATATTTAGTTAAAACTTCATGCATAGGAATATCTGTTATAATCAACCCAAAAGGACTGTGGAAACTTGCAAATGTATAATATGTACATGATTAGTAATATGCATTGCTAGGAACTTCATTTGGATAACTTTAAAGGTGATTTTCTATATATATATATATATATATATATATATATATATATATATATATATATATAAACTTTTGTTTTTTTGCACCCTCAGATTTTCAAATAGCTGTATCTTGAACAAATATTGTCATATTCCAACAAATCATACATGATTGGAAAGCTTATTTATTCAGCTTTCATGTGATGTATATACATTTCAATTTAGAAAAATTGAGTCTCGGGTTTGTGGGTTTTGTGGTCCAGGGTCACATATATTGTGAATAAATTGTATTTAAATGCTGTTACTTTTTATTGCAGACAGTTGAACAGTGTGGTGGTGTGGACATACTGGTGTCTAATGCAGCTGTGAACCCATTTTTTGGGAACATATTAGAATCCACAGAAGAAGTCTGGGACAAAGTAAGTTATTAGCCTTGATAAACTTTTTTTTTCTATAATATGTATACACACACTCACGGGTCACTTTATTATGTACATCTGTTCAATTGCTTGGTAACACAAATTGCTAATCAGCCAATCACATGACAGCAACTCAATGGTTGTTGGTGCCAGACGGGCTGGTCTGAGTTTTTTTTTAAACTGCTGATTTACTGGGATTTACACGCACAACCCTCTCTAGGGTTTACACAGAATGGTCCAAAAAATATAAACTATCCAGTGAGCATCAGTTGTGTGGATGAAAATGATAGAAAGGCAACAGTAACTTAAATAATAACTCGTTAATACCATCTCTGAAAACACAACACGTTGAACCCTGAAGCAGATGGGCTACAGCAACAGATGACCACATTGGGTGCCGCACCAGTCAGCTAAGAATAGGAAACAGAGGCTACAATTCACACAGGCTCACCAAAATTGGACAATAGAAGATTGGAAAAACGTTGCCTGGTCTGATGAGTCTTGATTTCTGCTGCAACATTCAGATGGTTGGGTCAGAATTTGGTGTAAAGAACATGAAAGCATGGATCCATCCTGCCTTGTCTCAACGGTTCAGGCTAGTGGTGGTGTAATGATGTGTGGGATATATTTTCTCGGCACACTTAGGGTCCCTTAGTACCAACTGAGCATCGTTTAAACACCACAGCCGAGCTGAGTATTGTTGCTGACCATGTCCTTCCCTTTATGTCTACATCTTCTGATGGCTACTTCCAGCAGGATAACGAACCATGTCACAAAGCTCAAATCATCTCAGTCTGGTTTCTTGAACTTGACAATGAGTTCACTTTACGCAAATGTCCTCCACAGTCACCAGATCTCAACCCAATAGAGCAGATTTGGGAAATGGTGGAATGGGAGATTCACATCCGGTACAGCCGACAAATCTGCAGAAACTGCGTGACACTTACGTCAATATGAACCAAAATCTCTGAGTAATGTTTCCAACACCTTGATGAATCTATGCCATGAAGAGTTAAAGTAGTTCTGAAGACAAAAGGGGGTCCAACCCAGGTACTAGCAATGTGTACCTAATAAACTGGCCAGTGACTGTGTGTGTGTGTGTATGTGTGTGTGTGTGTGTATGTGTGTGTGTGTGTGTGTGTATGTATATATATATATATATATATATATATATATATATATATATATATATATATATATGTGTGTGTGTGTGTGTATATATGTACGTGTATATGTATATATGTGTCAGCACTGACATTTGATTTATGTCCACAGATACTTGGAGTAAATGTGAAAGCTTCTTTCCTTCTGACCAAACAGGTTGTGCCTCACATGGAGAAAAGAGGGTGAGACAAGTGAAAAATGTGAGGGGGGAATAGAAAACATAAGTATTTCAAAATAAACTTTATATCGGAGTCTAACTTTGGACCTTTTAATTTTCAGGGGTGGGTCAGTTGTGATCGTGTCTTCAGTCGCAGGGTACCAGCCAATGCAAGTATGATGTTTACTTGCTCTAAAGTTAATAGCACTAAAGTGGTTTTCATTAATTGGGTTTCAGCACTAGTTGTGCGCTCACCTTACTGTCACTCTTTGACTCTTAGGGTCTGGGCCCCTATAGTGTGAGTAAGACCGCCCTGCTCGGTTTAACCAAAGCACTTGCTCCTGATCTCGCCCACAGTAACATCCGGATCAACTGTGTTGCTCCTGGCATCATCAAGACGCGTTTTAGTGCCGCTGTAAGGATTTCCTACACATTTCACTTTCAAAGCTTCTTGGAAACTCAGGTTACACTTTATTTTAAGGTGTCCTTGTTACAGTGTAATTATACGTATAAGTACTGATTAATAAAACAATTAAAAACATGTACTTATTATATGGATAGGGTTTGGCTTAGGGTTACTTGCATGTAATTATGCAGAATTCATTCTTATTTTAATAGTTAACACATGCAACAAGGACACCTTAAAATAAAGTGCTACCGAAACTTGTCTTTGATTTATAACATCAATTAGTCTTTACAATATTCATCTGTATAACCCTGTGCTTCTGTTCTTCTGTAGCTGTGGGAAAATGAGAGTGTGCTTAAAGATGTCTTGAAACAGACAAGCATAAAAAGGTTTGTCAGTTTGCGGTCAAGACAATGAATGAAACTAATACTTTAAACTAATAGTACCGTGGCATAATCACAACTATAATGTCATGTCTGAGAATTGCATTATCAAGAGTAGGAAACTAAATTTTGCCACTAGCATTATGTACCACAAAAATATTATATATTTAATATTATGCACCACTGTTGTTCGTTTATACAGTTGACTGCATGATTAATAATGTCTTAAAAAACATCCCATTATCTGTAAGGTAGCATTCAAGTAATTGTACACAAGCTATTCCTTCATTTTCATAAGCTTTCATTTGTTTGTTGCTTTCTGGTGCAGGAAACCTGATTCTTATGTAATGTTTGTCTCTTAGACTTGGGCAGCCAGAAGATATAGGTGGTGTGATTGCCTTCCTGTGCTCAGACGAAGCCTCATACATCACCGGAGAGACTATCACTGTAACCGGAGGCATGAACTGCAGACTGTAAGACGAGTGGCACAGAGGCAGGAACAATAATCATGTACTTGTACATCTGAATGAAACCTTATAATTCAGTGACCCACCACATTTGTAACAGCTGATGCAGAAATTCATGTTTACTTTTAAATGTAATAAAATGATTTGTTTTTTGTGCTAATTTTGTCACATTCATTTAGTTTTCTGAAGTATAGTTTCCAACATATTTCCACCAGTGAATTGAATTTTCCAGTCGTTTGGGTTTACTGCCATTATTATTTTAATAATAATTTTTAGATTAGCTTAAAAAGGAATTAGAAATAGGAACTAGCATGACTGAAGATATTTTCAAATTTTCTCTAATGGAGGGCACCTTGTTCAGAATGATTAATTTCCCTCAAAATTAACAAACATCTAGCAGCAAAACAAAATTCTTTATTAAAATATTACATATAACAACAACAAAAACAACATCATTCTACATGATACAGATAAAATAAAAATAAAACAAATGTTTATTATTATTAATGCACACTTCCTAAAAGCAGGTAGGTTTCATTGGTTACAATTGTACTTCATGACAAGTAACTTCAGATTTGTAAATAAAATCTAAGACTTATGACTAATACAAGTATTGTCTATAAAAGCAAACTGCATCAAAGTCTAAGCAAGAATGATGTTCCAATACAACTGCAATGTGGAACAAAACACAGGATTCCAGAACTCCAGCAGTGTGGGCACATATGTACCATTCTTTGAATGAATAAAAGTAGTCAGATCCAAACAGTTCAGGGACAGATTAAACCTAACCCCTACATAAAAAGGGTTTGGAAAAGATTAATATTGAAAAGCCTTTTTGTAAATGATCACTTTCATGTTGTTTAGGAGTTAATTTATCAGCCTAGTGCTTATAAATAGCATTTTTTAAATGCAATACAGACTATGCAAATTTGTTTTTAACATAATATAGGGCCACAAATGATTTATATTTTGTGTGTGTGAACAAAATATTTGTGAACTTGCTGTAGCTGTGATATTAGCTTGGTTAAGTTATATTAGTGACTAGAGACATTTATCACACAAAAATCTACCTGTAATCTACCACAGAGCTGGTGGAGCAAATAGAAGTTCTTAGGGAACCAAAAATTTGGATAAGAATGAATTAGAAAATACTGCACAAAGAACTACACATTTTTAAAATAATAGCTAATTATAATAATTATTTCAAATAAACTTCAAAATTCCTCTGCTCGATGGTTTCTCGTAGTGAAATATTTCCTTGTAAAATCTTTCCCTCTTTTTTCATCTCACATCAGTCTTTTTGGGAACTTTGTTGGCTCTCACTATTCCCCTTCTTACTGTTTATTTGTTCTTAGCTGCCCCCCTCCTCCTCTTCTTCTTCTTCTACTTCACTTCCGGATGAATGACTGATCACTGTGACCAGCATATTCCTGACAAAATACTCCTCATCAGGATCCTTCTCAAAACCTGTTTTTTAGAACATGATCTTTGTTTCGCTTCTGGTATTTCTGGACATTTAAGAAGCTGTTTCAACTTCTTGTCCTAAACTTGCTACCCTCTCCCTTTTTTTGGGGAGATTGTCATTGGAAATGGACCCAATAACTGGTGCGACCTGTGACTGGGCTTTCTTCTCTGCTCTGTGAGAGGTACTGGGTGTTGACGGGGCAGGATTTGTGACCCTGTTGCATAAGGAAGTGGATTCTGATTGGATTGTCTGCAACACTCTACCAGAAAGACGGAGGGAAAGGGAAGACAGGATCACATCCCCAGAAGATGACAGAAGAGATGCTGAAACAGAGAAGGAAAGAAAAACAGAGGATGACAAGACCGATGCTTACAGGCATAAAAAAAAAGAATTCAAGCTTTTGTTTCCAGACAAGCAATGACTTGATGATCTCCCAGGCAGACCTGAGCCGAGGTGTCCAAGGCATCTTTCATGCTGCAGCAGGGTCCTGAGGAGCTGGGGCTGCGATGCAGAGCGCGCACACTCCTCCAGAACAGCAGGGGAACTACTGAGCCACGAGACTGTCTGAATAAGACATCACAATACTAAAATGGTGAGCATGGAGCATAAACAAAACCGTGGCAGCAGCATTAGCTCTAGCAATCAGCATTTGACAAAGCAGGGCACTAGTCAGCAAGTGCACACTTGAATACTTTAATCAGGCAATTCACTTCTTTAATTTGGCAAATTATAAGCAAATATGTGTAAAGGACCATACGTGGAACTCACGCTTTAAAATCTCATTTTTTATTATTGAACATTAATTACATGATATATAAAGCATTAAAACATTTATCAAAAGTTCACATGTAAAAAAAAAAATGTATATTAAGGCAGTGTGCCAGAAAGTGTTTCAAACTTTCTAAATATTTTAGACAATTTTAAAAAAATAAAAAAGTAAACAATATTCGCATGTGACCCCCCCCCCCCCCCTTACTATTATGCCATGACAGCACCAAAAGTTAATTTCATGGCATGAACAGAGCATCTTAAATTACAAACACAAACAACAAACAACTACAACCAACTCTAACAGCAATGGAAGAAAAAAAAAGATCTGATATAGACGGTTTCAACGGCATCAACATAAACAAACGTTAATGCGCGTGAGCGCTTTTGTGGACCTAACTTAACTTCCTGTAGACTCCAAATAGTATCAATAACAACAGCCAAGTCCCTCTAGAGTAGATATTTTTTGATAACAAACAAAATGTGTTTTTTGTGTGGATCAGGCGGACTTAATGAAAATGATAATTCATTCTTTGCCAGCAGAAGATGTTTTAAAGCATAGACATAAAGCGCTAGAAATAGAGGTTTCCCCAGTAACAGCTGTAAACGAAGCAGAGCTACGCTCACACGCTGCTTTATCACGCATATAACATGCAAGTCTTCCTTCAGAAATACAGCGATATAAAAACACCCGTACTTCGTTTTGATATTTAAACAAATGTAAGGAATTATTATTATTAAACGTGCAGTACGTTACGTAACGTTATGTTACTCATGTTTATTTAACGAAGCCTTTTTGAAAATCGATCAGTTTTAAAATTGTGGTGAGTCTCCAAAAATAAATAAATGTATGGGAAACACATCCCGCGGCACAGCCACCTGAGCCCAAATTCAGTCTACTCATCACCTTGCCTTTAACTGCGTTTGTAGATGTCACCGCAGCCAGACCGATATACACAACACAGACCGGAAGTTAACTTAGGTCCAGGCGCGTGCGCCCGATGAAACGGTCTATACATAAAGCCAAAAAAAAAAAAAGGGTTTTGTTCTGAACCTTATAATGAATTATACCTGAGCAAGATCTGGAACTGGTAATAGTTTATCCAGTCGAATTAGAAACTCCAACAATAATTTCTGTAGATTGGCCACATAGTTTCCTCCATAGTGAAGATGGAATTCCTCCTGGAGTTAAAGACAAAACTATGTTTGTGTACATGAATAAAAGTTTGCATTAATTGAAATGTCTAGGCTTTTACCAACAAGTGACAGATAATTTAGAAATGCCCTCTGTCACTGACAGACATTTTATACTATATCCAAGAAAAAAAAATATATAAATGAAAAAAAAAAAAGTTTTAAAGCACTCTCATGAAAACATATCAGGTGAAAGATGTGAATGAGTATTTGTGGAGCAGTTCTCAGAGTTTTTGTGTTTGTTTGTTTTACCGTGAAAAACTGTTTTCTGGCTGCTGCATTCTTCAAGAGAGAGTACACCAGGGTCTGGAAATTGCGTTTAGCTTCTTCCACCTTTTGATCCTTCATCTGAGGATAAAAGAAAGGTACAGTACTTGTTGTCACGTAACTCTTGTGAAATTATATCCAAAAACACTATTTAACTTCTAAAGAAGCTAGATGAGAATAAAACTGGAAAACATGATGAGACAAACAAGACACTGCACCAGTGTCAGGGCCAAACTCACCTTTCCGATGGGAATGGAGGATTCTAGCAGCTTGTGCAGCTCCTGGAGGACACGCTGAGCATCAGGAGGATCTGACTGACGAAGCTCTTCCAAGATCATCTTAGGTTAGCAGGATAAAAAGCAAAGAAATCTCTTTACCATTCACAGACTAAAAACCTTTGAAAACAACAAAGTTTCAATTTATGACGGAGACTACTTCACTGAACCACATGTAGCTTTAACAGTAATGGACAATGTACAGTGCATGTGTACATAACTGAGAATAACAAAGATTGCAGCATAAAAAAAAGTACATGCTACTGGTGTTTTTTCATATTTGATGCAGGCAGTACTTTTCCGTAATCTCACCAGTGCCCGCAAACCAATTGTCAGCCTGGCCTGATGTCTGTAATAGAGCAGCCCCGGGACAGTCTCGCAAAGTGTTGTTATGGTCTCCTCCAGTTTCCCATAATGCACTGTGTCTCTCTGCAGCATCACTTTCCACATGGCTGCGGACATCAGGCGTAAAGATGGAGCGATGAGCTGCAGTGCTGACAGGGGTAGAGGGGCGTCTGTTGAAAATAAGATCTGAAACAATTAGAATAAGAAATCTGTACTGCAACTCATTATCATGATTCATTATCATCATGTTATCGTGTATATATATATATATATAGAGAGAGAGAGAGAGAGAGAGAGAGAGAGAGAGAGAGAGAGAGAGAGAGAGAGAAAGAGAGAATTATTTTATATTTCAGCATGACAGTTCTCAAAATGTCAAGTCAACTACCCATATAGACATTAATTCTAGATATTAACTGCTCTGATATTCACTTCTATAACTAACGTTAGATGTGTGCTTTACAGTTAACATGTTAGCTGGACTAAATCTGCATACAAATTCCCTTACATCTAAAAACAAACCCACTACAGAGAAACGCATAACATACGATAATTCTTCGTTTAATAGATTTTTACCAACTAAGTTACACTGCACAGACCCACCTTCATTCATTGTGTTAGTCGCTGTTTTCATTGCCTCTCTGTCCAGAAAATAAACAACTCTGGTGTTCTGGGAATCGCTTAACGTTATTTGATACAGCTCGAACTAGAAGTCATCAGCAACATTTGTTTGAACAGATTTCTGTCCTTTGATCTATATTTACATCCAATACGCCACGATTATAAAAACAACTGATGATTCATAAGAACGTAATGATGGTCGCGATAGGAATACATTTCTCGCGCCAAAATGACGAAATGCTGTTTCCGGTCTGAAGAATGTAAAAAGGAGAGCATCTTCTTCTTCTTTTTTTTTTTCTTTTTTCAACTTCTTAGGGACAAATTTATTTATTTATTTATTTGTATTATTATTAAAACAATGCCTGGTTTCTTTTGCATTTTATTATAAGGTGTAGACAAAAAAAAAATGGCTTTCAAAATAAAGGTCTTCCGATTTTAAGTACTGTAGAATCCCAAGGAAAATTTACTTTTACAACGCTAACCAGCCTCCCTACCTACATCATTCCACATAATTCAAACTTTGGCTCCTAAACACACAAGTGCAATCTGCGAAGAGACCTTGCCCAATGACAAAGGCAATCATGATAAATCATCCAGCAAAGTCAAAGTCCACTTGGCTAGCATCACACAACACATTATTGTCAAAAAGATATTCTCCAACACCTCTTACTCAGTATCACTAGTTTACCTCAAACGGTCAAACAGAGGCAGAAAGGACTGTACACAACTCAAACAGAGGTGACAGGCAGAAGACCTCAACCACAGATCATGGAAACAACAGCCTCCCTGTTCAAGTGAGTTTAGTAATATTATTTTGTTGTTTATTCAATATACTGTTGTTTACAATATGTCTATTTATCTTCTGAAGTATGCTTTGAGTAAGACAGCCAGATTTACATTTGATCGAAGTTCTTAGTAAATATAAAAAAATACAAACTGACATATTTAGTTTAATTAGTCTTATCAGTCTCTGTCCTAAGCTTTAACATTGGACTTTAACAGTTGGTCTCTCTCAGGACATTTGTTTAATTCCATTAACAGCTCTTTAGATAAGACAGAGTCTGATTACAGCCACGTGCTGTATGTGCTTGTCCCACTTTTAAAGCAGTCATTGATTATTCTAGGAAAATCATTATTTACACATCCTCATGTTGTTCCAAACCTCCATGGGTTTCTTTCTCTCTTGGAATACACACACTCACAAAAAAAAAAAAAAAAAAAAAAAGGATTTTGAAGAATCATCTTGGTCACTTTTATCAGGTACTTTTGTTTTCAAACTTCAAAATATGTTTTTAGATTATTTTATATCATTATTCAAGTAATATGTTAGTGGTAATCTTTCGTTTTAGTGAGCAGTGATCAGATCAGTCTGATTTGTCACTTTATGCAATGCTTCCAATTGTTTACCAATTTAGCCATAATTATTTTCCCCTTGAAAATGGCAAGAACAGCCATGTGATTTACAAGGAAGTCAGTAAATATCAAATTTAGATTTTTTTCTTTACAAAGCTTTCACATGGCTTCATAAGACTTGACATTTAGTATATACAGTAAGCCATATGAACCAAGACCAACAATACAATTCTTCAAAATCCTTCCAAGGATGAAAGCCATACAACATGAGGGTGAGTAATTAATGAAGCATTATCGTTCTAACTTTTCCTTTAAGTGGAGTTCTTTTCTAAATTGACTCTTGACAAAACCACCATTTTTTGAACTCTATTTTGTCTTTGACATTTTGTCTCCCCCTCATTGCCCACGGCTCTTTCTCTCAGGACAGTGTCCCGGCGGGTATGGTCGCCCCCTCAGCGTCCATTCAGAGTCTGTTCCTGGAACAGAGAAGTCAAAAAAGGAGTCACTGCTGGAACTCTAGAGGAGCTCAAAGAGAAGGTTGGAAATAAACATCATTCAACTGGAAGTTTTGCCGCTTACCTAAATGGGCTTTAATGTAGACACATTGGTTAAACTCACCTCTAGGGCTTTGGAGTGGTTTTGTCTGTGTGTAGCGCCCCCTGCCCTATGTTAAACAGAAACTCAACCAGTTTTCTAGATGTCCTACAATGTCCAAGATACAGACATTGATCATAAACATTTGATTTGATTGATTTTTGGTGCATTTGAACATTGTGGGGCATTTTGTACTGTGATTCTTACCACAGGCAGCCCAGGCTCTCTTGATATCTACTGAGCTGACTTTGGTGTGTGAAGAGGATGGGACAGAGGTTGACTCTGAAGAGTTCCTCTTAGCCCTGCCAGACAACATCGTTTTCATGGCCTTGACACCTGAAGAGATCTGGAAACCTCACCCTGTATGTGTATTTGTTTTTTTTCATCTTTATACTGCTTATCTGATTGACTTCTTTAACATTAGAAAGGTGGTAGTGTGCATCACATGTATTCTTATCACACATCTTATTATGAGGCAAAAATGAAACTAAATCAAAGACTTTCTTAAGGTTTCAGTCACTTATGAATGTTGTGTCATTTGTATTATTCAGGACCTTATCTTAACTTCTTCCAACCCTCCTATCTCCTAGTTACGTCAAAGGGGTGGAAACAATCCAGGTGATAGTAAACCAAGGACAGGAAAAGACATTGCTCAGATCACCTTTGATCTTTACCGTACGAACCCCAAAGATGTATTCGGCTCGCTGAATGTGAAAGCCACATTCAAAGGGCTCTACTCTGTCAGTGCAGATTTCCAATGTATGGGGCCAAAGAAAGTCCTGAGGTAAACAGACTACAGATGGAAACGCTTAAGCACTTTAATGGTTTGTTTTAACATTTATTTGTAAAGAAAAATACTGAATTGTATCCTACATTACTGTTGTATCTCAGGGAGGCCCTCAGAGTCATGTCCACTCTCCTCCATGCTGCTGGACACTTACTGATCTCATCTGCTGCTGTGATTCGCCGTATCATCCAAGGGGCGGATCTTCTTCAAGCCCAGCATGACAAAACTATCAAGTATTGGGAATAACTAGAGAAACTTGGAATTTATAGGACATGAATCTGAGATCAGGAAAGTAACTGAGGGATGATTTTTTTTTCTGGAGGTTTTTTTCTAAAATATTTCCTAGAACATTTTATATGATAACTCGATGGTTCTTTTTTTTTTTTACATTAATGCATTAGGTATAATGAATGAACAACAATTTTGTAATATTAATTAATCTAGGTAAATGTTAATTTATACACCACACTTGGTGATAATTTATTCCTCTGATGGTAAACTGAATTTTTAGCAGCCATTAATCCAGTCTGCAACATGACATCTTTTTCACAAATGATTCCAATATTTCTTATTAATGGGAATCACGAATGGAGGTTCAGAAGAACAGCATTTATTTGTTAGTTGATACCTAATACATTAAATTGTTAATGGTGTTTATTGTAAATTGTACATTGTTGGTTTAACGGTAAATTGCTCCAGGAAAATGCTTGTTTCTATGAAAACTGCTCTTTAGGAGTGATTTTTTTTTTAATTCTTAGTCTAGGACCACCCAGTGTTACTTCTGTGTTTGACCTTCTTTATAAATGTTTATTTCAACTTTCCCATTCAATATTTTTATGTAATAGACTGTATAATTTCATCTTCCTCATTTTGTAAGTCGCTTTGGATAAAAGCATAAGCTAAATGATTAAATGTAAATATTATGTAAATACAAAATTGTCATAATAGTGAATGTTTAAGAAAAAAAGAAAGATTAAATATTAAAATGTTTTAAGATCAATTTATTAAGTAAAACCAAACTGGTACAAAAAGCTTCAGCACAAAAAAAGGTAAGTCTCTCTAGCCAGCTTACTCAATGCATAGACTAAGAAACTCCATATAGTGACTACTCAAGATTTTAATTAGTCTACAAATTATATTATTAATAATAAAATCACAAGTAATGAAATTGATGGGGGATGTGTTGGAGGAAATAAAGCACATAAATTATGTAGTATTATGTCAGCACTATGTTTCCATCAAAGAAACATTTCTGTAGCACACTGTGGATCTAAAAGATTGCAGTTATGTTTATAACCTTAAATACAATTGACTTTTGTAAAAGCAAAAATCTACATATCTAAGCTCGAAGTGCAACTTAAACATGAAAATGGCAACACTCATGCATTCGCTCTGTTGAGTCACACTGAACAGACCTCTGATAAAACAAGCTACATAAAATGCATTGTACAGTCATTCAGTGCCTTGTCACATACAATTTAGTTTGTTACTTTAAAGGTAGATATTCTAATACTAAATATTTTTGATTCAAGTAAGATGCTTAGTTTTGGAGTTACATATTGCATAACAATGTTGTGAGAGGTTCTACAAGGCCCTGGATCATAGCATTAAACTGGGATGGAAATATCCAGACAGGTTAAAGGAGAGAAAAAAGGTTTTGTGTAACATCTTTGGCAGTGATGTGGAATTCAGTTTCCGTTTATCTGCACAGCTACAAATGCCATCTCAAAATGACTTTGTTTCTGAGGTCAGAGTTCACCCTCAGGCAAAACTGGGGTACTTCCCGTTAAAAGTTCATTCCATGTTGCGGCTTTGCCCCCTCCACCTTGGTTAATTAATGTAGAATCACCCAAACTCAACCCAGAGCCCATCTTCTCAAATGAAACTTTCCCCCTCGAATAATTCCCACCCCTTTTCTGCTGTTCCATTATAACTTCGATGATACGTTCCCTCTCCTCTGACGTCATCCAGCGCATCTGATTGTGTTTGATATGATAACGTGTGTCTCCGTACCACTGGATAATCTCTGTCCGCGTCAAACCAGTCTTCTTCTGGAGCATCAGGTAATCGTCGCTTGTGGGCCACTGGCAGCGTAGGAAGTTCTGCCGCAACATTTCCAACTGTTCCCTCGTCTTCTTACGAAGTCGCACGTTCGGTTCTACCCGGCCACGGAGGAATGACGGAGAAGGCGAAGGAGAGGGAGAGACGTCTGCAGAATATTGTTGAACGGAAGCACTGCCGTTATCAAACTCACCTTCATCACTTACTTCCTCCTTGGTCTCATTTGATTGGCTTACTGGTCCCTCATCGTCAGCCAAATCTACATCAACCTCAAACCCTGCCTCTGTGTCGTCAGCCTCGTCGTTGTTGTAAAAATCATCACTAGGTAGAACATCGTTCTCCTGCTCAGTGTGAGAGTTCTGTTGCACCAGCTGGGAAGACCGATTTTGGCCTGCAAGCTTGACTAGCCATGCCCTTCCATTTTTGCGAAGCTGGTAACGGCTGTCTGCGAACCATTTGCGAATTTCTCGCCGATTTAGTCCAGTCATTTTCTGGAGCCGCTGAATTTCGCCGTCAGAGGGCCAAGACTTCTGTACAAAACTGCGGCGCAGGGCCATCAGCTGTGCTTTAGTTTTTTTCCCTGGTAAGCAGGGTATAGACTGTGAAAGCTCAGGAAACTCAGGGTACGACATTGCAGCGTGTTGGACGTTCAATGTTGGACGTCCAAAGGAATCGCGCAGTTGGACTCCAGTATTGTGAGGCGTTAGGTTTCTACTATCATTTTGGAATTGAAGATTAACTTGAGGAACTTGGGATGCAGGTCCATGACCGTTTTTGTACACAACATTAACACTGTGCAACTGCTGCACACCGTTATTGGATTGCGAAGTATTATTCTGGCTAAAATGCAAGCGGTTTCGGACATTGGTTATGTGCTGAGGAACAGTCTGGCTGGGTTTAGGCATATGGTCTCTCTGACCTACATGGGCATTTGCCGCAGATGGCGGTATAAAAACCTGTTGAGATTCATCACGTCTTACACAATCCTCCTCGTCGTTTATTTCCACACACTCCTCGGCAAATGCTCCTTTCTGAATGCGCCACAGCTTGCGCCGTGTCTCTTGGATGTCGTCGTCAGCCCAGCTGATCCCATAACGTACCCGCTGCATCATGAACCAGGCTTTAACACGCTCTGGCGGTAATGCACACTTTCGAGCTAGAGCGCTTGCCTCCTGCGATGTGGGGTATGGGAATGCATTAAATGCTTCTACAAGATCTGACATGGCATCCAGCTCGTGGACCTGCTCCGCGCGCACCCAGATAAGCTTTAACCCCTCGGATACCAATGGAAGACAAACCAGGTTAGTCTGGTTGTGGGTAGATGTGCCAGAGGAGACCGTTTGCCTCTTTTGGCAGGACTCCTTAGACCCTGAAGAGCAGGGTGACTTCTCCTGAGGTAACTCGGGGGATGAGATCTGTGATTCTTCAGGAGCAGGTGAGTCGTCCATCTTCTCTTCCTGTTCTTTGGGATCCATGGAGGATGAGGTCTCATTTGAGTCCTCGGGAGTGTGAAGAGAAGCAGATTCTGTTCCCTCAGTGGTGACTGGCTGAAAGGAATGAGATCAAGAAATATGAATACAAATGTTACTTTTGGAGAACCTCCAAATGTACAAAAATTAACTGGTTATTTGTGAGTAATTAATGACCAAATCACATATGCATAACAGGGGAGAAAAACGATTGCGATTTCTGTTTTATGTCTACTTTAAAACTAGACAAAGATATGTGAGAGTGTGCTATATTATAAATATTGACATCTAAAGAGCAGGCAATGTGCAGTTTGATGTGCAGTCCTAACACGAGTAGAAGGGCAGTTTTTTTAAAGCACATTTCAAAAGCACAGTATAATTTATTTATTTTTTATTAGATATTTGAAAAATAACAATGATCAAAATTAGAGTGCACTTACAGATACCTCATACGCCACATCCACATGAAGCCAGAGCTTTTGCTATCCAATCTTTTTTTTTTCTTGTTCTCTTGTCTCAAAAAATGTTTCCGTACATATGAAACAGACTTAAAACTATGTATTATACATGTCAGAGCGGTGCTATAATTCTGCCACAGAGATACACTAAAAACGGTAAGAAGACTTGAAGCATGCACATAAACCTTGCACGCTGTATACAAACATTTTTGCTAAAGTAAAGCGAATAGGCTCAGTTGTTTCTGTAGCATTAACACAAGCATGTAGTCCGCTGTTGTTGTTGTTACGTGACTAGGGAAGGGTTAAGGCCAAGACGTGGGTTGATGACATCATCGTTTCACAGAATATACGGCCTGGGTGTACACATGAAAGTGCAAGGGTGTCATTTTCAGATTTATTCACTCTGGGAGAAGAAAGTGTCATGGTTTGGGGGAAGTTTTCTGCCGCAGGAGTTGGGCCTCTTATAAAGCTACATGGCAGGGTGAAAGCAAATGTTAAGCAGGACTTCCTTCAGCCACATGCAGTTCCTTCCCTGCAAGCATCTCCCAAACACCCTGCAATTTCCATGCAAGACAATGACCCGTCACATTGCAAAAATGGGTAAAGCTGTAGTGTGAGAAACTAGTGATGTCCTGCTGCCTGAGATGTGTTAGGTCACTCAAAGCAGGGGCCTCTACACTTCCTACTACTTTCTGACAGCTGTAACCCTCCAAAACGTTTATAATTTTGATCTCTGTGTTTTCCACAAAATAAAGTTTTTCCTGAACAGCCTTGGTTATGCCAAACATGTTGGTGGAACAGAGGTATACAGCTACGGGTGGAGTCATGGCCTAGTGGTTAGAGAGTTTGACTCTTAACCCTAAAGTTGTGGGTTCGGGTCTCGGGTCGGCAATACAACAAGTTTGGGGCCCTTGAGCAAGGCACAAAACCCCAACTGCTCCCCCGGCACCACAGCATAAATGGCTGCCCACTGCTCCGGGTGTGTGCACTCTGGATGGGTTAAATGCAGAGCATGAATGTCACACTGAGCAACGAAGATTAAAAAAAAAATCTTGTTCTAATAACATCTCCACTGTATGTATATATAAACTGCTAATTTTGTTCCAGGTTTTACAGCTATAAATTGAACAGCTCAAAAAATGCCATTCCTTTGCCAGAAACAATAATCAATCACAGTACAATAGTTAAGGTAACCTAAATATCCCATACACATTAGCACTTTAATAAGTAAACTTAAAACCCATAGGAGAGATGGGGCTATTGCATTTACCAAGTTTAAATAATTTATAATAAACACTAACATTCCATTTTTTTTAAAAAAAGGAACTGGGTAAGGTCTATATTTTTGGACAGTAATGTTGATCCTGGCGACCCAAACTCATGACATGCACATCGTTAAATACTGACAAGAAAACAACAATTTACTTACTTTATCCTGAACAGTGCTCTTGTCCAGGTCACCATTCAAGCATTCCAGATCATCCTCTGGCGCATCACCGCACGCGCTCCTTGCCGAGTCAGAGAGACTGGTGACCGGATGAGCGGCGTGCAGGTGCTGACTGAGACATTTCACGTCTCGCGCTTTATAACTACAAATCCGGCACTCGTATGTATCCTTAACCGTCTTCTCCCCGGCATCTCCTCCATGATTTTCCGCTGAGTCTGGAGGTGAAGATAGCGTACTTGTGCTCTCGAGCTGCGGAGCTGCACAATGCTCCATGGCAACCTATGCACGAGCGAGCCAAGACGCAATTCATACAAGCGGACACACACTAGACAGCTAAAATCCTCCCGCAACAAAGTCGGTGTGCAATACCCCCAAGGATGCAACGTGTTTTATTTTGAATAAAACAATCGTACACGGACTCAACATGCAAGAGTTGAAGGCTGAATCCTAGTTTATGGTCACACTGGTCTGAATATGGAACAAAGGCTGGCTAGCCAGCGAGCTAGCACATGAGCTTTCGTGCTGCCTTCACAGATGCATAAAAAGTATAAAATAAAAATAATAATTAGGCAGCTCAAATGCAAACCGGTATATTTATTATTTTTCTGATGTAGTTACTTAAGAAATAAGGGAATTAAAAGCGTCATTCCCTGCTGATCGCACTAGTCTTCGGGTCGCACCACAGTAGCCCAGAAAGTAGCCTTGAGGTTTGGTTTGTCGCATCCTCCGAGTGTGAAGCCAGAGCGGCTTCAAAATAAAAGTTCATTGACAGCCGCTCTCTTTTCTGTTTTTGCGATGGTAAAATAGCTTTGCATTAACCAAACACTAGTAACTGTATATATACATACACATTTGCACACATACATACACGAATAAATAATACTAATTATTAATTAATTAGTAATTATAAATGTTACTTTTTTTAAATTAATTTAAAAAAAGAACAGGTTATATCTACTCAAGAACAATTCTAACACGGATGTCCTCATCTCGGAAAAAAAATACATTAATTAGAGGTTAGTCTAGCATTTATAATTTGCCTTACGAGAAAACCACAGCATAGACAATGTGTGTGTGTGTGTGTGTGTGTCAGTGTGATTGTACATAGGTATACACGTGATTTGTTACTGAATGGCATTTTGATCTATCGATCTATCTATCCATCTATCCATCCATCCATCCATCCATAGTTAAATAATTACACACACATACATAATTACACACACATACATACATATATATATATACACACACACACACACACACACACACACACACACATAATATTTTTGGCTAATGTATAACTTTATTCTAAATATACATATTTAAAATGTCAATATTTTAGATTTTCTGTTTTACACTATGGAATTTACTCCACATTGACATGTTGGTTGCCAATTATGATAACTTTTTGTATTTTTAAAGGGAAAATTGCAGAAAAATTGCAAAGAGATTTTTATCTAGGGCAAAAATAAAACAATAAAACAATAAAACCATTTTTTTTAAATCACAGAAATAAAATATAAAAGCATGGTAAGAAGTTCTCAAGACAGTTTTAATGTGAACTTTATATCACAAAATCATCAAAAAAATCATCCCATGGGACATGAAAGTTCAAGTTAAAAGTCTTTATTGGTAATAGTGCATATTTTGTGCAGTATTCATAATCTTTATTATCTTTATTATCTAAATCTTTATTTAATATTTAAACAAAAATTAACTGCTTTTATTTATAAATAAATTTAAATTCATATCACATCATATCTGCATGGTCCTAAAGATGATCTGAAGCACAGGTTACTATGGAGGGAGGTTTATTGTTCATTGTTTATTGTTCTTCTCATAGTGGTCACTGATTCCCTGAGATAACATGACAATAAAGACATTCATAATATTACAAAAAAATTATGTGACACTGAAGACTGGAATAATGGCTGCTGAATATTCAGCAGGAATAAATTTTATTTCAAAGTATATAAAAATAACATACATTTTTCATATATATATATATATATATATATATATATATATATATATCAGAGGGGTTACAAGGATGTCATGTTTGGGGGGGCATTTGGCTTGTTTGGGGGGGCAACATAGACAATTGAAAATATCGGCACAAAATTAAGCTATATTACACACAATCTTTTTTAATGCATATCTTTTTCTAAGCCAGGAACCCAGAGATAGGCACAGGGCCCCTATTAGACTATAGGGCTATCACATAAAAGTTAAACCAGGTCAACAGATATGACAGATTCATATATATAACAGATCACGGTGTTTGCCTGATAATGAGTGACAGGTGTTTGCTTGTGAGAAGCGTGTTACACGAGTAGGTTACCGAGAAGGACAAGAGAGTTCTTTAAATGAATCTTCACGTTTGTATAGACAGGAGGTTAATTAATTTGTTTCTTCTTTTAAGCTGGTCCAGAAGTAGATGCTACTTTTAGGGCTGAAATGCTTCGTGAATTACTCTTAGTAAAACACATTAGCAGTCATTATTTGTAGGAGTTTCTCTTAAATTCACCAGTTAGGAGCTACTTGTAGCCTCTTATAAGTTTCTTTGTGAATGCGGCCCCAGGTAAAAATTTTTTTTTGATATGCTCATTTAAACAGTATGAGAACAGTATTTGAATATTATTCTCTGGTTGTAAGTGGCTTTGGATAAAAGTGTCTGCTAAATGAATAAATGTAAACACGTAGGCCTAGAAATATATTAGGCTACAGGGTGTCAGGAGATTTAGAGAGTTGAAATAAAAGCTATTTTTGTAAAACTATAAGAATTTCAATTATGATATGATTAGCAGAGGCAACATAACTTTTTTTAAATATAGTTTCATTTTTTTTTTTTTTTATTATTAGTGGTGCTTGCCATAGGCAAATATTATTATTATTTTATGGGGGGTTGGAGTCTATGGGTTTGGTCTCCCACAGGGCTGGGTGATATGATAAAAATCGAACAATTTATTTATTTATTTTTTTCAGAAAATACCATGATTTTATCCTGATTCTTTGTCATGTTGGTTTTTCTATTTTGCAAGCTGTTTGAGCATCACAGCCAAACTAATTTCCCTATTATAAAGCCTTTTAAGGTAACAAAATATGAAAGAGTGTGGCAGATATTTAGGCCAAAGTGCATGGATGAAAATCTTTGTCATTATTTTATCTTTGTTATTAAAAAATGAGAACAAAGATACACATTACAAATACAGATATTATACAAATAAAGTGCTTCATTTTCAGGTACAAGGGGTGTATTTAGCAGGAGCATTAAAAAAATGTAATGAACAGATATAAAAATAAAAACTATATACACTGATTCCTATTAAAGCAACTGAATTAAAGTTTTTCAGTCAAGAGTATAGAGTATTGATTTTTCTCTGTTTGTTGTTTCATTAACATATAATTCACCCAAAAATTTAAATAGTGAAGAAAAAAAATCTGAATGAGTTTCCTTCTTCTACTAAACATAAACTATATTTTGAAGAAGGTGGGAAACCAAACAGTTGCTGGTTCACAGTGATTTCCACAGTAATTTTCCCCCTACTATAAAAGTCAATGTGGACCAGCAACTGTTTGGTTATCCTAATTTTTCAAAATATCTTCTTTTGCTTTCAGCACAAGAAAGAAGTTAATGTAGGTTTTGGACAACATGTGAGTGTATAAACAGAAATAGAAATAGAACAGAAATGATAGAAATAAAATTTTAGGGTGATCTATCCCTTTAATTCACACGGCAGCATGTAGCCTACTGTCCCTTTAAGACCTGCGCGCCTCTAATATTCAGAAAATGCATCTGTTTCTTTCAGTTGTTTACTTTCGTTTTAAACATATGAGTCTATACATAAACCTTGTGTGTTTTGACAGTATTAGCACACAACATAACTTAGTAATCAGGCACAGTTCGAAGGGCTTTTTCGTTTTCGGGCCGCACTTTGTGCTCAGAAAAACCGCAAGTCAGAAAAGGACACGAATTAAACGTTTAAATAACCAGTAAGGATTTAAACAGATGAAAAAAATGTGAATGAGTTAACTGTGATGTTAATATATGTCGCAGTATATTAATCCCGCTGGGCCAGAACTGCAGCTGATAGAATGTGCGCAGCACACAATGCAACGATATTTCTTCGAAAGCAGATTGTAGAGACATTTTTATCGCCCACAACCAAAACTATTAACATCCTACCCTCGGCAGAAATCGAGGACAAAATCAGGCTGTTCAGCTGTCAATGCACTTCGATCCCAAACGCTGTTTTGGGTTGGCAAATCTAATTTTCTTGCCACCCTTTGGCTTCTGGACACGCCACTGCTTTAAAGCTCTGCCAGGTAAACAGCGCGTACCCCCCAAACGCGCGCACTGTCAAACAGCGCCAAACTGGATTTTTGTTGGATCAGACCCATCTGCAAGCTATGGAAAAATATGCACAAAACAATCCACTTTAAAGTTTTAATTTATCATCAGAGGGACAGATCATTTCTCAGGGGAGGCAGGGCTTATCCTAGGGGAGGCATTGCCTCCCCCAGCCTCCCCCTAGACACGCCCCTGATATATATATATATATATATCACAATATTACAGCTTAACTGTATTTTTGTTTCTTTCTAAAACATATACATACAATTTGTATATAGCAATCGAGTAAGGGAAGAGTCCCCCTCCCAACAACACGTATCGTTACGATCTGTAGTAGCCCGTGCAACCTGGCCGATTTTGGACATTAGCCAACTTGGCATTTGGCCAACTTTCCCTCCCACATGAACCACCGTAAATTCAGGTAGGGTTTGACAATTAACAGTCCACATGGGTTACCTTTTTTCGTCCTTGGGAAATGAGAAATAGGACAACACTTGCCCACTATTAGAACAATTTATCATTGCACACCTGTGAGGCATTTTTTTCCGTTTTAAATTTTTACTGATATTTAGCACTATTGAGCGTGACATTTGTTTGTGTTTTTTAAAGTGGCAATACTATACCATATGTATCTGGTATTTCCTAACACAAGAATAAAAAAAAAAGTACTCAAATTCAATTAATTTTCCTTTAAATTTCACAGTACATACATAACAATAGGCAGATAAAAGTGCCAGCAACCAAAAAAAAAAGTTGCTGAGTTGAAAAGAAAAACTTAGGCGAAAAAGTCCGCCTTAACATTCTGATCCCGCTGATTCTGATTCGGATGCCATCAATCAGTATCTCTTGTCATAGTCAGTCCTTCACTGACCAATCAGCATTCATTAGTAGAATGCTAGCGTTGTTATGGGCAACAACAACTCAACCTGTAAGAAATCGAAAGCACATAAGTAGGCCTACTTTTTCTTTCAACTTTCGACCTATAAGCCATGTTGAACTTGCAAAACCCACAATCAGATCTGAGATTTCTCGACGGCAATCGGGTGAAAGGGACAAATTTAGCCCCATAGACTCCCAGTCATTTTGCACTCATGGCGATCGCCCCCAGTGGAACTCTGATGGAACTGCAACCAAAATTCGGTACAATAGGACTTAATAGGGAGTGGGAAGGCTCTCCGTAGACGGGCTCAAATCCAAAATCAAATCCAAGATCAGATTAAACAAAAATATTGCACTATGATGATCTGCAATTTTAGAAGGTTCTTTAAGCATTTTCATTTAGGAGAATAACATAAAATTGCACTTGGACTGATTTGTTTTATTGTTAAATTATTTTGTTTGTAAATATTTTATTTAGAATAGCACAAGCCACAGTAAAAATTGTTAAAATACATATTACAAAACAAACGATGATGTTGGACAACAGGATGGGGCTTCAGTGAAATGTAGGTACTCTATGTATTTACCCTGAGAGTAGGCTATCAGAGATTGTCTGTAGGCATTTTCTGTGATTATTTTATCATTTCCTGACATCTAGTCACATTGGACTTGGTATAAACTGGTCTTTTGGCTTCCTGGCTAAGGCTGAAGTTATGACAAAACATTAGAGACAAAATGAGAATTTAATCAGTATTCAGTTTGCTTTTCTTACTGCACCATGCATGTGGAGCTTTTATTGGTTCACATAAACCTTTGGCTCTGCTTTTGGGGATAATAAAACTTGCTCTTTTTATTGAGAGTGTCTGTGTTGCAGCTACTTCTGGAGCAAAAAGCACAATATTTCTCTTTTGTATTCAATACGCACACTCAAGCTATGGACAGACTCACAAAGCAGAATCCTGAATATTGTCATGTCTCCTCCAGTGTGCTGAAGGGGCCCTGACCTTCACTAGGCCTCCTATATGATTAATGAATCATGGTGCATCTCGCAAGCCTTTTTATAGCTCTTTCTTTGAATTAACTCTCTTTTTCGCACACATACTGACAAATCTTTTGAGAGGCTAAATTACTGTAAGCTCTAGCTTTTACACACACACACACACTCTGTACGCACGTCTGTCCACACATTTAAATAATATGCCTTCTGATCTTTAACCAGTAGCTTTTTTTAATCGCCATGGCAATCATAAAAGAAACATAAATTAAATCTGCTTTGCTATTGTTTGAGACTATTTCATTGATTTGAGATTGTTTGCTATAGTTTTTGTATGTTTATGGTAAAAGACATTTGATTTTGAATGCTTTACTTTTCATACATTTTAGAGCACTTTCACTATTTTTGCAGGTTTTCTTGTTGGAATAGTTATATGTGTGTCGAAAGATCTCAGTTTTTTAATATTTAATGTTAAATAGATTTTATTTAATGTTTTTAAGGATTATGGTACAGTACAACTGCAGTTTTTGTAATAAGGGAATAAAATGTGTTTACAGCATCAATAAACCCTTTCCTTTCTCATTCTTGGTCTCCTTTGTGTTTATGTTCCATAAGCATTTACATTAAATTAATTTCACTGCTTTAGTAATTTCTGATATACACAATTTATGAGACCTCTATACATCGGTTGCATTCGTTCTGCCCACAGACCATTGCTTGTATGAGCGCAATTTCTGTTCTGGTGAGGTTACTTTTTCAGTAGCGATTCTGTATTCTTTCAGGATTTTCCACTCTGAGCAACAGCATCAGCGTGCCTGTAAGAGTAGCAGCCCAACTCGTGCCTGTAAGAGTAGCAGCCCAACTGCTTGCTGGGAGACCCTCCTGCACAGAAGAGAGGGAAACAAACAAAAACTGTCCAAATACAGAGGGTGTGCTAGACAGAGAGAGAGATAGTGTGTGTGTGTCTACTCATAACTCCTAGCAGGTTGCTCAAGGCGATGTCTGTGTAAGCTGAAAGCAAGGCTGCAGAGAGAATTAATAATTTAGTCGCAGAAAAAATAACTCTACAAAAGACCTGTGTCTGTGCATTACTCACTGCTTGCAATAAATAAGAGATGTGCTCAGGCTTTTTAGGAGTTTGGTTAAATCCCCTAAAATAATGTTTGTGCCCTGATGAAAAAAAAAATGCATATCCTGGTTAGGTATGTTATGGTACGGTATTTTTGGGATGCCAGTTGGATCTGGTTTAAGTTGGTCCTTAACTGGTCATGTGCTGGTCCTAAACTGGCCAACCATTTTTTCAACAGATTCATACAAGCTCAAGATACTTTCACGTTGTATTCTACAACATAAAACACACCAGTTACACCCCACTCATGATTTTTTTAACTGTTAAGTCAGTTGCTAAAAAAGACAGTTGCTAACAAGTTTCTAAATGGGACTACAGTAAATACATTAAATGCCATCATGCCGAACAGCTTATCAACTTACAGTATTTTCCAATCGTAGTGTATAATTCATAGTACAATTAATTTTAGAATAACCAATCAATAGTTTCACACATTTTATATTGTTGTTCGATAATTTGTTATTTTGTAGTTTTTTTTAAACATTATTTTCGAGTTTGTAGTTCTGAACCAAGTCATTTGTCAAAGAGCAATGTATTGTGGGTAATTTCAGCCATCAGAATGTGCAAGGATCCACACTTCAAAATCGAACTGAAATAGTAGAACATCTTCAGATTAAATAATCTTTAACAGATCTTGCTGATGTTCATGTGCTATCTGGTTATTTTTGTAACCCAAACCCAGAAACAAGTTATCCTTTTAGCATTTTCAGCTTCATTGTACTTTTTTTTAATGGGTTTTTGGCTGAATGCCTGAAAAAAAGGTCAGAATTTTTTTTTTCATATGTTCTGTGACATAAAATACATCAGTTACCATTTTCTAAGCTTTTATATCCCTAAAAAAGACGTTGCTAACAAATGTCTGAATGGGACTACAGAGGTTGCCTTGGACTTTTATAATTTCACTTTTGCTAACTATTCCTGCTCAATCTTTCAGGGATTGTTTTAAAATAAAGACTGAAAGGGTTAATGGTGGTGATCTTGAAGTCATGTGACCATGGTGTAGTTTGTTTATAGCCTATGTTTAAGTTTTTACTTCTTGTAATTGTATTTAGACCTCAGATTCATAAAAGATGTGCTCATTTGAGAAGAGTTTCATGATCAACAAAACATGTAAGTGATTACACACTAAATCCCCGATCAGGCATTTAGGAAGGGGGCTTTGGTTTGTCTGGTTAGCAGTTAACCCCTGCTGGTAGAGCTATGGTCTACTGCACTATTATGCTAGCAAAATCCATGGCTCTGGTGATCAGCTAAAACTAGTTTGTCTCTGAAACAGAGTGGCTAGTGAGTGACTACAGCATCACCTTCTCCATGACTGCATGTGCTGTCTGAGCAACTGCCATTGAGATGAATATGAATAGGAATGCTACCGGATAGCTCTCTTCAGGTATTTTGACTTCCTTACCATGGTTGTGTTCAGACTGAAATAATAGCATACTGCTAACTCTGTCTTGCATGGGCCGTGTTGCCTACTTTTATGTGAACCTGTGAGTAATGTGCAGCAATAAAGGTTTCAACTTGTATTACACTACACTTCATTATTATGTGTCTTATATGATGTACTGGTATTTTGTAAAATAATTTTTGCTGGTGTACACAAATGTATTTAAGTGGTTCTTGATTGTAGTTCTGATAGTGAACTGAAGGTGGCAATGTATATTCATTACTGAATATAGTTTTTGGTCTACAGTAGCTGCCCTCATGTTCCTGTCCAAGCCTTCAGACTTCACTAAACGCCCACCCTTCCCTAGAGCTTTCTTGTATTGTAGCACGTCTTCTTTCTCTCTGTTTCTCTTTGCATTTTTCACAGCATGAATCTATTCAATAAAACCCAAGAACCCGCCTTTAATGGTATATGATATTTTTTTTATTTGCATGGCCACATGCTCACATTTGATAACTTCTTTGCCTTATTAGCAGGCAGGGCTCTGGAATTAATATTATTCAACAGTATTATTTTGGAAAAATAAATTTGCTTATATATGTCATCATGAGCATTTTTAGCACCCTTTTCCATTTTGATATGGTTTTTCTGTCTGGATCCACATACTGAACAAGCAAATTTCACCCGATTCTCACTGACAGAAGATTAAAATGCACACATGTTATTCAGCAGTTAACCTTCAAAAAGAAAGCCGTGTTCACCTTCCCCTCAATTTACCCTGTTTTTTATTTGAACAGCAGCATTCAGAACATGGATTGGCTTTCAAGAGCTCTTGCTCTCTCAGATGATACATGGAATAACACATATACCATTCGTTTTTCTTGCCCATAGCGCAGCTATACAGAACTGGCTCCTTTCAGTAAATGAGGTTTAGTCTGAATCATTCATTTGCTAAAGAATTCTATCTATCTCTCTGTATGTCTGTCTGTCTGTTTGTCTACGTTCTAACTGAATACATTTCATTTAATTTGGATCCTTGACCATTTCATTTAATTTGGTGTATAGTGTAATAAAGATTTGACATGAATATAGAGATGTTCAGCATATAAAATATACACAATTGTACTAACAGTACATTATTTAGCAAGGACACTTTCAATTTATCAAAAGTGACAGGAAAGACATTTATAATGTTAAAATGCTATTCATAAAAGAATTCTGAAAGAACCGATATTGTTTCCACAAATATAGTCTTCAGAACAACTGTTTTCAACACTGATAATAATAAGAAATGTTTCCTGAGCAGCAAATCAAAATATTAGAATGATTTTGGAAGGATCATGTGATAGTTGGGGTCACTTCATCTACAGCGATATCGTTGACCTGATTGCAAATAAATGCACAGACACTGTTTAAAATGAACAGAGATGACATAACTGAATTCAATGATGAACTGCCTTTAACTATCATTTTGCATTATTGACACACTGTTTTCCTAATGAATGTTGTTCAGTTGCTTTGACGCAATGTATTTTGTTTAAAGCACTGTATAAATAAAAGTGACTTGACTTGACTATTGAAGACTGGAATAATGGCTGCTGAAAAAATAGCTCTACCACAGGAATAAATTACATTTTAAAATATATTCAAAAGTTATTTTTACATTGTAATAATATTTCACATTATCACTGTTTACACTGTATTTATGTCTTATGAGACTAGCAATCCCCATACATCTCCCTTACACAAATCTTACCATCCCCAAACTTGTGTATATAAACGGCAGTGTATATAAAATTAATGAAGTGTAAGTGTGTGTAATGTATGTATTCTTTAGTCTTTAGTTTCAACAAGGTTAATGAAATATATATATATATATATAGTTAAAAAATAAAAAAAATATATTTTACTATTTTATAAAAGGCCAACTTACTTATGTATGCATTGAAATGAAAAAAAAAAAAAAAAAAGCTCCAGTGGGAAACATTTGAATGCATCCTTCTGACTGTACTTCTGGGACTCTTTGTTTCATTGTTCTGTACTGAAGCACTCCCAGTAAAAGGACTGCTGATAAAAGAGCTCGGAGATGAAAACCTAGCATCAGCAGCAGAAGGAAGGACACACCCAGAATACTCTTTCCCATCTGAACAGGAAAGCAATGTCACCCAGGAGGCTCATACCGTCTGTTCACTCTCCTTTTCTCTCAGATATTTGCCTCCTTTTTATAAATAAATGTGTTTTTTTGTTGTTTTTTTAGCATGACATTAATCAGTTTGCATGCTTTTTACATTCTCACACAAGCAGCCTGTTGACAGGTTTACAGATCTCAAGCTGTTACAAATTGGTAAACATCCATAGACGACATACTAATTATAAAACAGATTGTGTTGTGTGGAAAATTTCAATTTCTACTGCGATTGAGTGTCACTTTAGATTTGAAAGATTGCTTCTCAACCACACACAGACACAATCTTGAGTGCAGCAGAGGATCTGGTCTTCATTTCCAACACAAATGCTGTGAATCACAAAGCATGCAATATATATTTTTTAATGTTTTCATAACTAATCTCTGATCCAGTTATATAACGCTTACAATGTACTGATATGTGCTTTCTATGCAATTCTATCACCTATATTCAACATCTGTGACCCAGAATGGATTCATTGTATTCCTAGTTTCAGTATCACCATGGTTACAGGTTGGTTTTTGTGCATCCGTGTGTGCAGGATCATCAGTAGTGCGCCCGTGCTGTAACTTCAGTGGATTTATACTATGAGTCATGTAGAGAGGACAGCATGAACAGCTTGTCTCATTATCAGTGCACCACACCTCATGCTGCGAGTCCCTAGTCAGTTTCGATTTAGTGAAATCTCTAGATAAACAAACATGTAAACCACTTTTAGTCTATTGCACTTCCTTACGACTCTTCCTACAATTAAACCAAAACCACTAAAGTTAATATGTTTGCTGTGAAGGGTCTTGAGAATTAATTGTAGACTTAATTAATTGTAGATTAGAGGTTTTTATGTATGGTACAAAAGGAGTGACATGATACATAATTCAAGTTTGATCAGGTCTGCTGCCAGGTTCCTGAGCATCACATTCTTTAAAGTGATGACACTTAATGTTCTCTAATTGTGAATGATACATCAGTTATTCCATTTCAAACCGCTCAAAAAATTTACTTTCAGCTCATGAGGTGGCCAATCACATGACCAGCAATCAGCACAGCAGAAAATCTCTGGAAATCTTGTAAAGAGTGTCCATTTCTCTGTAGGCTTCTGACTGGTAAAATACAGATGTAATCTCATACTGCAGTAAGAGAGAAATTCTACACCAGGGAATCATTAATCAATAAAAAAAAGAGGAGAATGGGATGGTAAGATGAGTGGAGGAATAAGTATTGATTAAATGGTGAGGATGTTTAAAGTGTGTCTTCAGATCTTTGTGAAGTTCCCACAAGGCTCGTTGGCACGTCTACCCCCCATTTCCCACCCCCTGCTGCCCAAATAATACAACTTTTGAAAGTGTGATTTTGCCCAAATAAAATAAGAAAATCAATGGGCATTCAAAAATGAATTGAGAATGTCTTTTAATTTCAATTCCTGAATTTGCAGGTATCGTATAGGATACAGAAATTTCAATCTAATTCATTGAAACAGTACTTTTAGTCTAGAGAAGTAAACTGTGGATGTGAGAGAGACCTGTGGTGGGTACGCTCTTTACACTACTGTGTGGGATTTGTTTTTTCAAAAATATTTTTCAGGCTCACTAAGGCTGCATGTATTTGATCAAAAATCCAAAAATCCAAAACAGTATTTTCAGCAGCCATTACCTCAGTCTTCAGAGTTACATGATTCTTCAAATCATTCTGATTTGCTGCTCTTGAAACATTTCACATTATAACATGAGACCTAATAAAACAGTTATGCTGCTTAATGTTTTTGGAAACCATGATACATTTTTATCAGGATTCTTTGCTAAATGAAATTAAATGTAAACAAAACAAATTAACTTTGAAAAGAAATATTTAATAAGATCATACATGCCTTCTGATCAATGTAAAGCAGCCTTGCGGAATGAGAGTATTAATTTCTCTCAATCAATCAATAAAATGATATAAATAAATAATTCAGATCCCAGATTTTGAACAGCAGTGTATGCACCGAGGGCCCTGATGTTCAGCTTCCTTTATCAGTCTCAGAACGTCCGGTCAGAGACTTTAGAGGCCCCTGACAGTCTGAGGCACTGGCTCCGTTGGCCCCATCCATAATCCAGCACTGCTTTCTCTCCTTCTGTCCAACTGTCTTTTACGGTTCAAATCTCTAGCAATCTGAACCCTTTCCAAATTAAATGTAAATGTTCTGCTAACACACAAACAGGGCAAGAGAGAAGGAAAAAGTCAGAAAAGGGTTTTTTCCTTTCTAAGATCAACCCCCTCATTACTACAGGGCATAATAAACAGCTATCGGACATACATGGATAACCACAGGGTCCCTGATAAGCCCAGACACTTCCTGCGCCTTTATGGAAGATTACATGAGAGCTTTGAAGTTTGTGAGTGTGAAACACACTGCAGGGGATGAAATGAAAGTGTGTATTGCGTGTTTGTGGGTGTTGTGCTGGGGATGAGGTACCTTACATCAGTCTCTTCTACCTACTCCACACACACACACACACACACACAGTCTATTCAACCTCTTTAGTGTCTTCGATGACTCATATGTCTCTGTACAGCTGTGTATAAAAAATAAAAGAGAAAGAAAGACTGTGTCTGTGTATACAAGAGAGTAGATGAGTGAAAGGGTAAAAACACTGTCCATGGTCTGGTAAACGCAACAGTAAAACTGGACAATTACCTTGCGATATGTGCAACTAATCATCTTCTGCAATGTAGGCCTTTGAGGAAATCTGTTTGCAGGCTGCTTTAGCAGAGTAAATCACAGCTACCCAACCAGAATAATCAGCACAAAGCCCTAGATAACCCAATATTTACACAACAATGTTTGACTCATTCTGTTCATGCATTTATCTCAATTCCACATCATCACAAACCATCATGCACATGCTCCAAAAAAATAATTGACTATATATTGCTCAGATGTGTCTCTTTCATAGCTCAAAATCGTTATCATATTATGTTTATAATTAACTTAGGTTACTTGTTAAATCAGATTTCCATTCAATCTCTTTGGGGTCAAGGTGAAACGTTTGAGATATTATTTCTGCAAAACACTGTTCTGCTGACATTCGATCCAGTACGATTTTATTGTTTTTGAAAGCCGCTTATACTCACCAAGGCTGCATTTATTTGACCAATATAAAAACAATATTGTAAATGATTTCAAATAACGGTTTTCTATATTTTAAAAAAATGTAATTTATTCCTGTGATAGAGCTTATATTTTCATTCTAACATGCTGACCTGCTGCTCAAGAATTTTTTTTATCAGTATTGAAAACAGCTGTGCTGCTTAATACTTTCCTTTGCCATTACATTAATAAATTACATTTAATAAAATATATTAAAACAGAAGACAGCTTTTTTTATTGTAATAGTCTTTCACAGTTTTACTGTTTTAATAATATTTGTGATCAAATAAAATGAAGCAATGGTGAACATAACTAACATCTTTCGAAAACAATTTTTGATTAAAAAAAAGAATCTGAATTTTTTTGATAAATAGAAAGTTAAAGAACAGCATTTATTTGAAACAGAAATATTCTGTGACATTATAAATGTCTTCTGATCAATTTAAATCATCCATGCTGAATACAAATATTAATAAAAAAGATTACGTTAAAAGATTGTTTTGGCAACTTTTACAAGTACACAAGCATATAAATTAAAGTCTTGCACATTTACTGATATATATATTAATACTGCTATTATACCCGTTATAATGTTGTGCATGAATCATTTGCGGACTCAAGCTAGATATAATATGATCCAATATTAAAAGCCTATTTTAATGTGCTTTTAACTTTGCTGCTTTCACATTGAATATTCATGACAGTGAGTGATAAAAACAGATACAATATAACCAAATTATCTTCCATTATCTCTTTCAGCCCTGTGCACCCATCATTACCAGATCAAGCTGTCACCATGAAGACGTGGTAAAAGCACAGATGCTATTTAGTGCATAAATATGTACGCTATAAACAGACCATAACAGTCAGTTGCTTGCTATCTATCTATCTATCCGTGTCAAATATATGTCAAAGAAAGCGGACCAGCCAAATGCGACCTAATGTAATGCCATAAATAAGCAAGAATAAAGCATCAAAACACACACCACTTTGTTTTTGTGAATTGTAGAGACATTCAATTGGCATAATGGTTTTTAGCTGTACAAACCATATTTTACACCAACCCTACAACTAAACCTCACAGGAAACGGTGCACATTTTTACTTTCTCAAATAAACTCATTCTGTATGATTTAGAAGCCTATTGAAAAATGGGGACATGATGTAATTTCCTCATAAGTCACCCTCTGCTTGTAATACCCATGTCATTATAAAAATTTGTGTCCTGAGGTCACAAAAACACACGCAGGAGAGACGTGAAATGGCAGGATGAAGAAGATGGATGGAGGAAGGAATGGACCACTGTGTGTGAAGATAAATGTTTAAGATAAAACCTAATCAATAAGATGACAGGATAGATATTGCATGAATGGAAAGTAATTTGAGTTTTGTATGCGTCAATGCTCATATTTTTTCTGTCATTCTGTTTCTTCCTCTCACTTGCGTGGAACATGGAGCTGGGTGTGGTTGGTGCTCTCTGGCGCCTCTGGTGGCTGTGCAGGATAGTTTGGAATAAATGGGGTTTGAAGTGCAAGTACAGACCAGATACAGCAGGACGACGGTGTTAAAGGGGAAGATACTCACTGGTAAATCCCAGTGGGCCAAAAATGAAGCCAAGCTGCTGTAAAGAAAGGCTCTAAGACAGGTAAGAAAAAGGTTGTTTGGATTTGAGTGTGTCAGCAGTTATTTTGTGTTTGTTCTTGTGAATGTGAGAAGTGACAGAATAAGGCGTTTGATATCAATTAATTGGCTTGTGTGTATCTTACGTTGCAGCAGAAGCCAGCAGTGCCATTCTCCAGCAGAGCTCAACAGTTCCATCAGCATTCCATTGAAACCATGAATGCCACTGGAGACTTCACTGCACACACACGCATGTGAGATCAGAATCAGCATGAGCTTCTC
Organism: Carassius auratus; assembly: GCF_003368295.1. NCBI lineage: Eukaryota > Metazoa > Chordata > Actinopteri > Cypriniformes > Cyprinidae > Carassius > Carassius auratus. The sequence continues at coordinate 31,224,992 of NC_039274.1, forward strand.
TTCTAGCCACTCGTGTCTTGTGCTTAGATAACATGGGCTTTTCACAACACCAGGGGTATCCTTAGATTCAAACTTAAATGCAGATACAGCTACCGTATGTGTTTTCTGTATGCATGACAATGTTTTGTGTGTGTGTAATAATATTAAATTGAAGACAAATTAAGATTTCAGCATGAGCACTGTAGTCCAATTCCTGAAGAATGGCTCTCGAGCCAGTTCTTTTTTTTGTTTGTTAATAGCAAACTGCAATAATAAATCTGATTCCCGCACAAAAGACTGATTCTCTTCAGTAAATCAGTAACATACAGTGTTGCAAAGTACTCTAACTCTTCAACGAATGACTCTTATATTGTTCTTTTTAACAAAAACAAACTGTGTTATCAACAAAGTCTAATTCCCACATGAATGGCTCTTATGAGGTGGTTTGGTCTTCTGAGCCAGTTGTTTAACTAATCAGTAACATTGATTTACTGCAGAATAAACTGTATTCTGACTCATGTATCCATTCTTTTTTAACACAAGCAAACAGCACATCCAATGATGTTACTTTTATGAGCCATTCTTTTTATTGAATCAAATGCACAGCAAAACCAGTGAAGTTCAGTTCAAGAAGGAGTGAATCCGTCAAGGAATTGACCAGTTATTTTTAGAGAATCAATCGACAAAATTAGGTCACAAAAATTCTGTGAAATGTACTGACTCGTACTGCTTAGGAATTGTATAAAATGTATTTTTTAGTTTGTTAAATGTGCTTTGTTAAAAATCATCTCATCATCAGTTGAAAATTGTTACACTGCTGCTTGTCAAGACTGCAGCTGTAAAAGCAGTTTGTGTCCTCGAGGTTTGTTTTTGTAGGTTTGCACCTTGTGTTTTGGTGTATTCTGTAATAAATAATATATGGAACATGTTTTTTGCTTGTTTGTTTTTGTTATAAGTATGTTTTTTGGTTCATGCTTGGATGCCTGAGTATACATTTACTTTTGCATGTTTTGGTCGTTGTACTCCTGTGCAAATATGGGGGGTGTAATTTCTCACCAGTCCTGACCCAGGATCATAGCTGTGAAGGTGGAGGTCTAAAGGCCGAGCATCCCCAGCAGAGCCTGCCAGGGGCTCTCCAGCAGCAATGCGGCCAGAAACAGACCTCCACTCGGGGGTTGTTTAGCAGAATCACACGCAAGATCCCACGCAAATAGCACTCAGCCAGCTGTAGTGGGTAGGATTTATCTGGGAGAGAGAACATAAGAGAGAGTTCACCAAAAATTATGTAAACATTTATACTCCTGTAGTTTCAAAACTACATACATTTTCTTTCTTCTGTGGAAAACAAAAGATGGTTAGCAGAATACGTCAATAACAGAGACTGATAACATCTTCACATAGAAGGTGCTGGGAACTAGGACTTGTCATCATCATCTCTGTGGATTCCCAGTCTGTCCATTGTCTGAGGTGTGTGCAGTCCTCGGTCTCTCTTATGATCTCCTGTGAACCCAAGCTATGGTTTTACTCTCCTCATCTTCACTAAAGACTGATATATTGACTTTAATACTCACCTACCAGTACTATCTACTACACTTGCTGGGAATAAACTACTGTTGTGTTTTTCTTTTCCTCTGTGTGAGTCTCTTCCCGTAACATTTCCCTTTTTTTTGTGCACTTAAGGGTTGTTCTGTATTGCGATTAATTGCAGCGTGAAAGAACATCTTTACTTTTTTTAACACTTCAGTTCAAATTTTCTCCTTTATTTAAATCAAATTGCCTACAAAGCCCCATCTTTTTAAGATCTAAAAACTAATGATATAATACACAACACAGCCCCTAGCTCTTAAAAAATGAATAGACATTTACTTCATTCATGTGTTTGTATTCTGTGAATTGAGTGTATCATTTGTGAGCCCAGACTGCACCTGCAGTTGCATTATGTAATCAGCAGTCATTGCTGAAAGAAGGACCCACAGTTCAGTGTCTTCGACACATCTGTTACATAATAAAAGAGAGCTGTCAGAAAGAGGTTTACATCTTTCAAGGGGTGAGTTAGCAATTTGTAGTCTTAGTAAGTCTATCAACAAAATGACAAACTTGTTTTTGAATTCTATAGATAGATAAAAACTATCAATTATTTTACATAAAATTTTTTCACTCTCCTAAATCTCCAGTGTTCAATCAGAGGTTTAATTATTGACTGCTGTCATGCTGATTTACTGAGTGCAAGCAGAAACCAGACAGAAATACAAAGATGCCTACACAAGCACACAGAGAGAAATAATAAAGAGGTAACTGTCCAACTTCTCACTTCTGATCCTGTTTAGGGATATTGAATAACATAAAAATACAGTCGCCTTGACAATCACAGTCTGTCTGATTCACCTAAAGAAAACCAACTATTCACGTTCAGGTCTACATGAAAATAAAATAGATGTGTCAGTGACTCTAGGCATGCGTGAGTATCTGAATTATATGTTTTCCCCAAAATGCTTTCATTCCTGTCTATATAATATCAAAAGAGCAGATGAGAGCAAAAGAGTTGTTTTCCAGTCTCACTCTCATCCCTGTTCACTTTTTTAAAACTCTTTTTTTCGGTCATCAATTTCTCAGTAAGTTCATCTGTATGTGTGTGAGGGTTGAGGCAACCCAGAAGTAAATACGCCCTTCCATTGATCGATAGTCACTCTGACTCAAAGTCTCTGAGGTTCTGACTGATGAAGAGATGGAAGGAGTGAGGCAGCATGATATGTTGTGTAGAAAGTGTTAGATAAAAAGATTAAATTAAGGGTTCAGAAGAGACTAACTCATTTACAAATGCATTACAAACTGATAAGCAGTTATAAATGCATGAATAAAAAGGGTGATTTCAATACCTGCCAAATAGTGAGCATTTTTTTTACTTGCATGTTATGAATGCTTAACATATTTGTTCATACCCAGGACCCATTAAACTCAAAACCAGTTCCTGATTTATTTCATGATGCAGCAAAAACACACTATTATATTGATAGTGAGACTAAAGGGTGTTGAATTGATGGTTTTCAAATTTATACATTTACTATGTTGCTTACCAGAAGCTACTTAGTCTTACCAATGACCAGTTCATGATGCCCATTCACAGCAATGAGAAAAAAGTATATCTTTTGTTTATCAAGATGAAATGATCTAATGTTTTTATTTTATTTTTTATTGGGTCAATATTGGTTACCTGTGAACCTTAATGTGGAATGAACACCTTTGAGTCATTAATGAGAAATCATGCATTAAATGTGAACTTTTGTTGTTTTGAGGTTAGTATACATTTTTCACATGCTAATGATGGCTTAATATATATAACAGATTCAGTGTATATGTTTGGGTGTGTGAGGTCTCTGTGAGTGACACAGAGGACACTGTGATCTTGCCATTAGTGTGACATTCTCCTTGTGTGGAAAAAACTGGTCGATGCTCGCTCATTTACAGTGTCTCACGCACATTCACAGAGGCTCTAATTAAGGATGCACAGACTGTCTGGCCAGTTGTAGATCATTAGCCCTGCATGTGCTGGAGTCAGAACACAATTATCTGGCTGTGTAGTGCACTGGTCTCATAATTTGTGCTCCAGTTCACCCCATCCTCAAAGATCTGGGTAAAGCTGCCATGCATGGGAGGCCTCCCTAAATGTACAAAGATCAAAGAAATCCACACTTACATTTGTTGCTTGGAGGTCACAAAAATACGTGGAAAGAAGTGCACATGCAGAACGCTTTCGGATATTAACCCTTTCTCAATGCCATGTGCTACCAAACAACATTAAAACATGTATTACTGTAATACCCCTATCATCACAAAGTTCTTTTAAACAAATACATAAATCTCAAATCTATAACAAAGTACAGCAAGTACATTTATAAGTCATCCCAAATTATCCAAATACAACTATATCAACTAAATATACATATATAGCCTACCAATAATGATCTCATGACTCCAACAATAATTCTTAACATCAGTTTTTGTGTATACTAGGGCTGGGCGATATATCTAACGATACGATCATGCGCATCTAGTCAGTAAATCTGGTTCAGTGATCAACACTAAATCGCCATCACCTGCTTTCAAATGGAGTGGCATTTAATAGACCGAGCCATAGATCACTGACAAGCTACGATATATCGCATTCCTTAGGCGATTAATCTGGGATAATGAACATTTTAGGTTTAGGTTTTTTGCTTGACTGCAGAACAACTCATAGGAGCTGGTTTAGTGAATCAAAACATTCCCCAATTCTCAACCAAATCCAACAAGTTTTTATTAATATGTTAACACATTTTCCAGTTGTTTAGCAATGTTGTTTAATATATAGTTCTTAAGTGTACTAAAAGATACAGTAAGGAAACAGATCCAGGGCTGGAAACATTCTCTCTGATCCCAACTCACAGATCAGTTACAAAACACATTGCAGATGAGGCTTGGAGGGCAGCCTGGGGTTTAGAGTGTTTATGTGAATAGAGAGGAAGTAAATAATCCCTGGGTGAGTCTTGTTGATTTGCCCTAGCTCTCTCTTTCTCTGCTTCTTCATCCTCTCATATTTCTGTTGACTGATAATGTGCTTTCCTTGGAAGCATTGCTGCCTGGTATTCAAATCACACACTATTATTATTATAGCAAGACTTATTTACCATTTTATATGTGTGTGTGCTCAGCTGTTTGTGTGCTGGTGTATCATCCATCATGTCTCCCTGCGTTTTGTGGGTGCAGTAACAATTTGTCATGTCACACTCCTGCCAGTTTGATTTTGGCCCACCAGGCATACTTTCTCCCAGTCACGACTGCTCCCTCCTTTTCTCCCTCCTTCCATCCATCCATCCTCCCTCCTTCGTTCATTCACCCTCTCCGTCTCCATAACAACCAAAGGAGTTTAGCCTTGACAGTTCGGTGGAATGGGATCTTTTCTGAGCTGTGTTCAGTAATTCCTACTTACGCACACACACACTCTCTCAAGTGCAATGGCTCTGTCTCGCATTCACTGAGACTCTGAGGCAAAAGCCCTTGTAATTCCTCACCACTTCTCTGCAGCCTGTATTCCTCATCCATACCGCCTCTTTCACACACACAAACACAGAGTTTATGTATTTTAGATTATATTTGTGCTGACACCTGCTGAAGTGTTTGATCCGTGAGTGGGATGAGTTCATCTCTGAATACTGGGTCAGCATAATTCATACTTCTCCCGCTGAGACATGACACTACTGTTCCTGGTCTGCAGTGGTCAGTATCTATCTAAATCTTCTGTATCTTAAATTGCTAAAGAAATTCATGCTGGTTCTGATGGAAACGTGTCAGATTACAGTGTATTGCAGTTTTTATTTTTTTTTGCATATGGGGCTGCATAGCTGCATACCAGTCAGGGTGCCCATACTGACCCCTGTACACCTCTGAATGCGCCGACAGTGGGCACTTTTGGATGTTACACACTGGATGTTACTTTGACACGTACCACCTACCTATATTGTTGCAAACCATGTACACCTTTGACCAGCAGGATATTGCACCTTGCCTGCCACAAGGCAAAAATGGTTCAGGAATTGTTTGAGGAGAATAACAACAAGTTTGAGGTGTTGACTTGGCCTCTAAATTGCCAACATATCAATCCAATTGAACATTTGTGGATGTGCTGAACAAACAAGTCCGATCCGTGGAGGCTCCACCTCACATCTTACAGGACTTAAAGGATTTGCCAGATACCAGAGCACACCTTCAGGGGTCCAGTCCAACACAATATTAGGAAGGTGGTGATAATGTTATATATGTATACACAGGTACTTCTCAATAAATTAGAACATCGAGGAAAAGTTCATTTATTTCAACAATTCAACTCAAATTGCAAAAGGAGCCCCTACCAAGTACTGAGTACATGTACTTTCCAGAAGGCCAGATTTTTTTTTTACATTTGTTTTATGAAGTATTCTAATTAGTTGATATTGTGAATTGGTTTGTTAAATGTGAGCCAATATCATCACAATTAAAAGAATAAAAGACTTTGAATTTATTTAATACAGGAGTTTCACAATTTGAGTTGAATTACTGAAATAAATGGACTTTTCCTCGACATTCTAATTTGAGAAGCACCTGTGTGTGTGTGTGTGTGTGTGTATATATATATACAGGTCAAACTATTGGCCAAAAGATTGAATTTATACTTTTACAACTATTTATACTTTTTACAACTATCTGTTAAGTCTCTTATGCTCACAAGGTTGCATTTATTTGCTCAAAAATAGCAAAACAGTAATATTGGGAAATATTATTATAATAAAAAAAATATATATTTTTACTTGAATATACTTTAATAGATTACTTACTTCAGTATAACATGATCTTTCATGTAAAACTTTTCTAATATGCTGATTTGGTGCTTAGTTATTAATAATTTTTGGTGCTCGTGGTTTTGATTAATTAACTTTTGGGGCGGACAGTTGTAAGGGAAACAGGTTAGTTTTGCTCAAAGGGAATCATTTAAGATTTTAAAGGTAATTTGGACAGCATCACTGTTTTATGGCTGATCACGGAGTTGGCCAGCGATTCACTGAACGAGCCGTATAACGGAATCTGCACTGGATATTAACATCCAAAATATAGTGAAAACACTTAATTAGCACAGTAACAAGATCGGCAGTTTAAGACATTAACATTGAAAAATCGATTAACTAATCAAACACATAAACTCTCATAAATCATACACACTCATACATTCATACAAGTTAAAGAAAGAGAGAACGTGAGGAAAAAATTAGTTTAGTCTACACAGTCATTGCCAAATGGTTAGGGAGTCTGATTCATAACCCAAATGTCATGGATTACAGCAAGGTTCCTCAAATCTTGCCCGGAGAGCCAAAGCACTGCAGAGTTTATTTCCAGCCCCGATCAAACTCTACCACCCTCTGAATTTCTAATGATCCTGTGGACAATGATTATATGCTCAGGTGTATTTGATTATATTAAGAGCTAAACTCTGGGTTAAATGCAGAGTACACATTCTGAGAATGGGACACTTGACTACATACATTTCACATAATATTTTTGATTCTTTGATGAAGGATTTTTTTTTTTTTTTTATCTCACACACACCAAATATTTGAATATAATGTATCATGGTTTCAATAAAAATATGCAGCAAAACTGTTTTCAAATTGAATAATAATAAGAAATGTTTTTTGAGCACCAAATCAACATATTAAAATGATTTCTGAAGTATCATGTGATACTAAAGACTAGAGTAATGGCTGCTGAAAATATCCTATATTATTTTGTAAAATGGTTCAGGTTTCATCTAGCCAAAAGCTACAAGGATTCATCATAAGGAATTCATAAGTTATCTACTGAATTCATATCCAGACACTCTTGTGAAAGGGCTCGAATTAAAGGTGTTATTTATGTATTTCCTTTGGGTTTGTATGCTGGGAGAGAAGAATGAGAGCCCTTTCAAAGGTTCTGCGGTTGTTTTATTGCCATTGCTGTTGAAGGTCATGTAGTTTCAGCAGTATGAGTCAGCATTCTGCTCCTCCAGTGGCCCATCATGCACCTGGACACGTTCACCTTTAGTTAAGGAAATTCTGAACAAAAAATGGCAAATCAGTTTCATTCGGTTTTCATTCATGATTTTCCATTCATCTAATTTGTCTGTAAAATCATGGAGGCAACGAGAGACAATGCAGGGACACAAACTTCCAACAAAAGTGATTTATCATACAAAGTGAAAAATATTGACTTTATCAACATCATAATATGCATTAAGACAGGGTTACCCAAACTGGGGTAAATTAAAGTACTGCAGGGGGTTTATAAATAAAATAAAGATAAGACAAGATAAAAACAAAATAAAACACCTAACATCTGAAATATTTTATTAGTCTCATAAGTGGCATAGAGATGCTTTTGTCCCCAAATTCAGAAGCATAGATTATAAGTTTATTTACATGACCATTCTATATTGTGCTTTCTGTATTCAATATGACACACAGTAGATTTTTTTTTTTAGAAAAGAAAACTTTAAAAAGAAAAAGGAATTAGGGAAAATCAATAGATTATTAGAATAATTTACTGCCATTGTTTCATTTAAAGTAACTGCAATCTGATGAAAAGCATTTTACAATATGTTATATAATCTAATTACAAGTACTTCATTTTTGGAATCTGGTTGTGTAATCCAGATTACATGTAAAACACTGTATGTAATTAAGTAGATACACCTTGAAAATACAAGTCTGCATCTCTCAAGTAAAAATACACCCCTGGCTCTCTCTGCTCTCTGGTTCATTTCTGCTGATCTGAGACCAGTTTTCCTTTTTCATTCATTTATCTGAATGGATGACACAGTACCTTAATTAGCATTTTTAGGTCCTACTCAAATGAATCTCCTGAGCTTGTGATGACAGTCTCTGGGGAAACACGCCTGTGAATGAGAGGCTGTGTTGTGTGTCAAAAAACATCAAAAACGTGTAGTTTTTGTGCACAAATGCAACATGACTATCATGCAAAGTGTGTCATCAGCGAGTTTTATTTAATACCTCAAGGCACAGCTGTGTGTGTGTGTGTGTGGCCTTAGCCTGGTTTCATCTTATTTTCATCCATTTAATAATTTATTTCTTTGTCGAGACAGTCATCGGCTGCTTGGAATACCAAAAAGTCAGAGAGCTGACCTCACGTTCTTCAGGTCTCGTACATCTCACATCACCCTAATATTTCATCAGCTTCCTCCATCAAATAAACTGCTGACAGACTCAGTGTTCTCTCATTTTCTTTATCTCTTTTTAGTCCTTTCCCTTTGCCTTTATCTCTCTCTCTCTCTTTCATTTACACCGGTTTATGACCATGTCAGTTCCAAAGGTTCTCCAGTCAGACAATCTTCCAATTCTACCTGCACTTATATATACTTTTTCTGTTTCTTTCCTGTTTTTTCTCACTTTTAAATTCTCCACTCCCCAGTTTCATTCAAGCTTTATTGGTAAGACAAATGACAGCAATTTTGTACTGCCAAAGATGTAGCAGTTAAGACAATAACCTCCCTGCTTTATTCACTTGCTCTCTTTCTCAGCAAGGACACAGCAATCCTTCATTCGTCGTTTCATGATATACTGCCGCATTTAAAATGCATTTCCCTTACATCTGAGAACTATATAAAAAAAAATCCCAGCGTGCACACACACACACACACACACACACATACAATCTGAGCTGATCCACAGCTTGATCTCACAGTTCCCACAGAGCTGGACGGGACAGGGTGGGGACTTGTGTCTGACTGCAGGAGGTGCTCTCTTATGTGGACGTGACTTGTCTTTTCAGATACTAGCTTTGTTCCAAAACCCAATGAGTTGCCCACATATATAGCATTTAATGGATTGATCCACCTTAAAAATGTATATTTCATCAACATTGTTTTACAGTCATATTGTTAACCTGTATCCTGTTATTTTCTGTATCATGTATTTTTTAAAGATGAACTGGAAGGAATAGATGGAAAAAAGCATTCCTCTTCTTTGCATTTCGCCTCTGTTCTAACTAGCTTGTTTTAGTTGTCTTTAAAGCCTTTAAAACCTTCATGCTTTAAAACACTTAAATCTATAGCATTTTACACTTTCAAACAAGTTAACATTCAATGTCTTGACAGACACTGGTTAAAAATGACAGTAGAATTTCTTAAAATATCAATTGATTTTATTTCTACTTAAATTCTAATCATTTTAAATGAGTTATTCATTTGATTGTTTTTATTTTATTGTCAATGAAATATGAAGAATATTTTGCTTTTGAGTATTTAGATGCAAGTTACAGTCCAATATAATATTTATGTGTTCAATCCATTTAATCAAATAGCATGTTGCATTTAAACTTATATATAGTTTACCTAATACTTGTATATGTGTGTACTTTTATGCTTAAAAAAACTGTTGATAGATTCTTGTCTTAGCTCTTTTTTGACAATATTCTTTCCTTTTTTTGCGCAGACAGGTGTGAAGACAGATCTGTCTGATGGGTTTACACACACACACACACACACACACAGACTTTTCACAATTCCTGTCACTTTGATTTCCCACTCTCATACCTGTCCTCTCACTTTTGACATTTCTCTCTTTGCCTCAGGATGACATTTTCTTTAACTGTCACACGTGTATATCTCTACATTTCCTTTGCGTTCCAAATATCTTTTTAATGATCAATTATTAATCTTCAATACATTCAATGTATCTTGTACATAAATTTGACTAATTTACTAAACACGACTGCCTCTTTGCATCTTTATTTTGAGTGCATGTGTGAGTGACCATTTTTTCCACTCTTGAGTCTCATAAGGCTACATGAACCCTATAACGAGGTAATTTAGTATTTATAGTACGTGTGGGTGTACTACACGTTGTTACTAACACATGTTCTGAGAAACCTGGAGCACTGACACATCCGTGTTGTATTCAGTGGACTGATGTTGATGCTAGGAATAGAGCTTTCACTCATTTTGCCACCAGTCCAAAAGAAACAGAACATTCTGGGCCTTTTTGACATTCCAAGCCTTGGCAGCCCCCCCCACAGGTTTTGTGAGGATAGAGTTCTTTTGATGTCATTAACCAATGGACTTTAACTTTGATGACTGCCTTCAATTAAGAAAAAAGGAGGGAGGAAAATATAGCATTAAATGAAATCTTCTGTTCACCAAAAACAGTTTAAAGTAATTGTTTATATACTTTAGTTGATTCATGCAATGCTGAATTTTCAGTAGCCTTTGTTGCAGTCTTTAGTGCCACATGATACTTCAGAGACCATTCTAGTACGCTGATTTGGTGCTCAAGAAACATTTATTATTATAATCAGAGCAATGAAAATGGTTGTGCTGCTTAATATTATTATAAAACTTTTTTCAGGATTCTATTCTAAGAAATCTCTTGTAATATTATAAATGGCTTTACTGCTAATTGTGATCCCTTTAATGCATTCTTGTGGAATAAAAGTATTTTAATTTATTAAAAACAAACCAAAAAAAGTAGATTGGCAGCTTGTTTCCCGAGAAAATATTACATGTATGTACATTACATCATCGCTCTCTTTTTCACTAATGCTAATCACTAGCATTGATTTGACTGTGACGTAAAACCTCTGACTCAGACTTCCTAACACAGTAAATAACATTAAAATGGACATTGCTCCATCAGATGTAATGAATAAAGATTAGCTAATTGACATAGGAGACATACTATATTTCTTTCTCTGAATTGGATGTTTTATAGTAATACACAAATACATCACTTCCACCGTTGTGCTCACAGTGAAGAAAACAACATTCTGTCTCATACTCCACTGGAACTGAACTAACACACATACACATTTATATAGACACACAGACAGACACATGCACACACGCTCACATTCACACACACGCTGCATGCGGTCCTGGTCAGTTTGTGCAGTCGTCCTGCATTAACACATCTGTCTCTGCATGTTTGTGCCTAATTTAGGCTGCTTCCACACCTTGTTAACATTCAAAAACCTCAGGCAAAAAACACAACAACGAACCAATGTCGAGAAATCAAGTATAAAAGGAAGAAAATAAATGAATTTTAACATCTGAATAAACATAAGATAAAAGCATCTTTTAAAAAATAAAACAGATCATTCGGTTAATTTACATCATCATCACATTACCAGGATTTTCTTTAATTTTATCGCATAATGGATTATTATTATCAGTGGGTAGAGAAGAACAGCAATAGCAACATGACATTCGGTACTGCACAAAGTGGTGATCGATCAGGTTTTGAATGAAGCATGAAGAAAAAGCGGCATCGGGCATCTGAGACAGTCTTTGGAATCATTAATTGGCAGGGTTCAGATGGTGCCTCCCCCTTTAGAAGAAGCCCCGCCCCAATGATATGAATTGTATGAGATCAGCTGATTGACAGAAGACATTACTCGCGTTAAGTCCACAGTTCAAATCCTGCACACTCAACTATGAATTTCTGATTACAGTTCCTGGGCATCTGTGGGCATGGGACCCAACAGAGCTAGTCTTCGGACAGCGCGTGCCACTTCGCGATCTGTCGCCGCGGGTGGTCACAGATCTCGCGCCAGTGCTCGCCAGCAGTGCCAGGGGACGAGGTGCCCAAGAGGAGCCGGCCAATGACAGGTGTACGGGACATCCTGTCGGAGTCCAGCAGGAGGAGCTCCACGCTGGTGTCTCGCAGGCCACCTTCCGAGGGCAGGTCGAAAACGAAGAGCTCGTTGAAGACGGGGTTGGGGGTGCACTTTTTCACGTGTGTCTTCTTCTTACACACTCGCTTCTTCCCCTGGAACAGGTTTACCTTTACATAAGGGTCTAAAAAAAAAGACGGGAGGAAGAGAAATATACAGAGTGAGACAGAAATCAATACTTCAGGAAAAGATACATTATGCAGTGGGAGATCACACCCCTGCTGGACAAATTGTTTTGTGAATGGACAATACAGCTTAAGAAATGTTAATCATGGTTATTATGTTTGACCAAACTGAAACCATAAAAAAACAACGATTACTTGAAATTAAATAAATGTAAAATTAAACAAATGTGTAAAAATATATTATTAATTTAAAAATGTATCACTTTTATTTAGTTTTACTTGACGTATTAAAATAACTGATAAACTGAAATAATTATATGTAGACAGAAAATGAATAAAAATGATAAAACAATAAAATTACAAAAACAAATACAATTAAAATGGAAAATATAAAAAATTAAAAAGGCTAAATATGAATGAAAACTTTGGCAGTACCTCAGTGGTGCTAAAATAATACTGGTACTAATAATATATAATATATAATAATAATAAAAAAAAGATCAGAGGTTCTCAACCAAGGGTAGGGTCCTTGGCAAATTTTCAAGGAGAACACAGGATGATCTAATATTATTTAAATGTATATATGTCACAGTCATGGACTTTCTGTTCCTGTTCTGTTCCTAATGTTTGAAGATTTGTGTTGGATGTGCCCTTTTTCTCCCGTGATCATTAAAAGAACTCTTTAGATATATATTCTTCCTCATACGTTTCATTTACACACCAACATGTGTGACAATATATTATTATTACTTGAATTAATATGAATTGGTATTGTTATTGATATATTAAAACAATCTAACTTCATTCAAATGAAACAATCAAAATGTAAACTGCAGTTATTATTATTATTTCCCTCCATAAGTATTGTTTTTCCAAAAAAAGACAGCTTCTATCTGATCTCACCTGAGGGTCCATTGGAGTCAGTCTTGGGCAGATGGCGGGCTTTCAGTACCACCACAGTCAGAGTACTTGTGGTTGACTGATAACACAGGGACAGAAGTAGCTCTCCTCGACCAGCACTCCTCTAACATTACAGATAAAGATGAAAAAAGAAAGACATTTATTTATGTTTTTGTCTGGTCTGGACACAATTAACATCACAAAGCCCAAAACTTTTTCTTTTTTTAAATTTCTTTTATAATTTCACATTTGGGAAACTAACCCTGAGCAAGTAAGAGAAGACAACTTCTAAGTGCATTAATGTTACGAGAAACTGACTGTGAATCATTCCCTTGGCACAACACCAATGCATGACTCCAGTTATGTGTGAACACGGCAACATGTTGCCTTGGCAACACATCAGCGGGGTTCTGCTGCTGCCACGGCGATGACTTGGAACGTCTCTCAACCAATGAGGCATAATTATGTGTGTTTAACTATATGCAGCCGCAGTCACCAGTGAAAGATAATAGCTTCCCTTTCAGCTCAAATGGAGTGAATTCTTACTGTATGTGCATCACAGTAAATTGTGTTGCCAAAACAAGATTTTGTCAAAGATTATGACTTACTGTTACTATTCTGTTCACTATTCTTTTAATAAGGTAAGTGGGCTTTCAGTTTGTATCAAAGTTTTTGTTTATACATTTAGAAGGGCATTAAATGTGACAAGAAAATTGCTAAAAGGTTAGTTCTATCAGCCTAAATATATGGAGTCAGTCTGTAAAAGCAGAAAAAATAGAGTCATGTGTGGTCCATTAGTGGGTCAATTAAAAATTTACAACCTTTGGGCCTTAAGATGGATGGCAAAGATTATTGACCCAGTGGATAAACCGATACCATTAATTGTCTCTTTTTCCAGGCCTGGGAATGTCATTGACTGTCCGCAGTAAGCACGACCAACTACTGACTGTCTATACAGTCGCATGAGCTGGGACGGGTGTGTTAAGACCAAAAAAAAAAAAAAACTAAATTCTGCCAACTCTTCCAAAGGTACATGCATTTGCTTCCATATTATACTCATGTATATATATATATATATATATATATAAAACTTGGTTGTTATAAACAGTTCTTATATATACATGTATATGTATGCATATTTTGTAGTATGTATTGTGTGAAACATTTCATCAAAAGACATATAATTAAAGCTATTCTTACCTTGACGTTCCTTTTAATAATGTCTCGACTCATGAGGATGCGCCCCTCAGACAGGTTAATGTCCGTCAGAGGAACGAGGGTCTCTCCGATCACTTCATCTCGTGAAAAGCGGTCGAAACTCAGCACCATGAAATGCAAAGCCAGTTGGGAAACCCGTGCATATGGGATTCCATAGAAGCTGAAGGTCTCGTCGAAGACTGGGTCAAGAGTCTTCCTCAAAACACGTGTCTTCACCTTGTGCTTCTTCTCAGGCAGCAAGGTCAGCTTGATATAGGGGTCAGAGGTCAATGATTGTTCATCCGTGGGAGACAATCCATGTGCCTCCTTAATGTGAACCATGAAAGCCTTCTTCTCAAAGTTGTACTCAACCGAAAAGTGGAGGGTTCCGAGGCCACCCTCTTTGTCCTGAGATTTCTCCACAGCCGGTGTTGGTGTCTGACTGGACAGAATGCTTTCTGGAGTGCTAGCCTCCTGATTATCACCTGGCCCAGAACCAGCCTGAAGAGATGGGATGTCCAGGTCTGGGGAACTACGCACTTTGAGTTGGAGGGTTGGTGGCTTGGAAGTGAAGTTCCCATTAAGATCTCGTTTCTCCAGGTCCAGATGGAGCTCTGGCCGTCCACTGCTGGGACTGAGGGTCTGTTTTCCATTGGCTTCTGATGTCTTTTCTCCTCCGAAATTCTTCTTTCCATTCAGACTCTCAGGATAGATGTCAACCCCCTTCAGCATGTGGACAAACTTATAGGGTGGGGTCTTGTTGCTAGCCTTGTTGGCTTTGCGCTGACAGCAAATCCATGCAAAGATGGAGACGCTGAAGACCAGGCCAAACACACTCACCACCGCCACGCTCACAGGAACCTCCACTAATGAATAAAACAGGACAATTGAGAAAGAAAATCAATCATTTATTTACTTCTTTTATAGATGTATGTAGACTTACTTTTGCCGTGACATATTAAAATACCTTCAACCAGGAAAATATTACATAGATCTTATAAAGTTATTTGCATCTGTGTTGATGATGTCAGCAGCTATAACATAACAATGTGACACCCAAAATAAAAATAATGGCAGTCTTTCGTTCCCAAACAAGGTCTCAGAGGGCACTTTCTGATAAATCGTGTCAGAGATTACTATTATATCATTTACATAGAACTGTATATTTCGAGTGCAGTTCAGTAGTGTCTGTGAATCCGAAAATGTCCGTTTTCGTGGTGGGTGCAGCACCTCTCCAGTCAATAAGCTAAGGTGCCCTGTCAGCGTTTTGTCTTCCTCTCAGAAAACAAATCAAATACTCTTCTATGACTAACGTTATCACCGAAAGCTTCAGACAAACATTCTAACGCGTTTCAAACATTTTCATACACTAGTGATGTCATAAGCTAGACTAGAGCACGCGCCTGTTATGCTCGCGCATCAGGGAAACGCTGCGATACTGTTGCTGAGCCACGTTTCCAAAAATATAACAACAATTCACAAATACGATTTGTTCACCGAAAACGATCAAAAAACTATTATTTACTCACCTATATGTGCTTCTTCTGTCGTCAGTGGTGCCATTGTGCACGCGCTCTGTCCAAGGTCCTGAAAAGATGCTTTGGCTCGCGCTGCCTCTCACGATTCTTCACTGCGCGTTAAACTCGCCCGTCTTTGGCTTCAGGCGGAGAGAGACACAAGACTGAATAATTTAATGGTTGTAGTAGATTAAAAATTTAAGCCTGTTTCTTGTTTTTATCTAAAATAAAACAGAATAAGCAAGATTTTCCTCACCCGCCCAGTGCTGATACTCTCTGCGCTATAAGTCTGACAAGCGACGCCTCTCCAGTCCCCTCCCCTCCGGTGAGTTCATCGCTTCTGACGCACTTCTGACCAACTGCCCTGAGCACTGATACCGAACACACTCCTGTTAATCATTGTGAATGCCCAGGGTTTATGGTGTCTGTGCTATCTGAAGAGGTCCAGGTGATATGGTCTTTGTTGTGGTTTTGTTAACGGGAAGGACTGAGCTGATGACTCTTAATTTTATTTGTTAAAGTGCACACAGGTTCACAAATCACAGGCCCATCACACTATTTGAAACGATTAGTAAATTAACTTTTTTATGTTTCCTGGAAGTGACATTTGATCATAATAACGTGGGTAATAAAAAGCTTTCATTATTAATCTGAAGTTGTATTTTATATGCAGGGAGTCTGTGTTTAATCAACAAAGATTGTAATCTCTGCTTTTTTATTGAAGCACACAAACATTAAAACATATGGAATCACAAATTTGATTTTATTATTTTAATCTACTGACTCTCTTAGTTCCTATTCATATATATAAAAAATACAATTTAAAACAATCAACAGAAGCTCCAGCTACTCTATTAGCAACCAAACTATTTTGCAGGTAAGCAGATTGGTTGAACACAGTCTTCCATGTTGCAGAATTTATAGTAATTTTAGCCTGAAGCAATATATGCTCAAGGGCAAGGCTCATAGCTCACTCTCTGACTCAATCAGTAGCCTTTTGATTAGCAAAACTACCATTGACTTTAGTCAGGGTACACATTCTATTTCATTTTTGTGCAAGAAAACCAGGCTGTGAGGGACAGATGTAAAATCTGGTGTTATTGTAACAACATATGTTTTCCAGAATTTTTTACATTTTTATTTTTGTATTTTCAGTGTTGCATTAGCTGAGCATTAAAAAAAAAATATTAACAGCATTCAAAAAAAAAAAAAAAAAAAAAAAAACACTAATTAGCAAAAATATTTGGCGTGTACACTGACTCCACATCAGACACATCTACTTCATTTTAGAATGGTATCAGTTTTATTGTGGTGTGGGAAATGTATCAATGAAACTGTTCTTTTACAGATAAAAGCACTTTCATGTTTATGCAATAATTTGCTTATATCTTGATAGTGTTTTAGACAGAGATATTTTTTTAGATCTGTGGTCAATATCTCAAGTGTGGTCTATCAATACCAGGTAGTATATTGTACAAATGTAGAATGACTTCAGTATAATTTCACTTTGAACATAAGTTCCACATTGTTACATTCGACTCCACCAGTTGGGATGAAAGTAACACATAGGTGGGTCAGAAGTAAGTGTTACTCTTGGTTTTATATACAACACATGACTATGACTTTGTTTATATGTAACTGCAACCATACTGACATATTTTTTTCCTTTATCTTTGCAAAAAATTATTAAATTACATTTTCATTTGAAATTTCAGTTTAATCAAATGTTTCAAAAGTAACCCGGGAGTACAAATTTTTATTGTTTAGAATATTTGATTTATTGGCAATGTCAGTCCATTTTATAAAACATTTTTTCAACAATATGAACATTTAAATGTAGTTAAATTAGCATAATATAAATTCTCAACATCATGTAACAGTAGTTTCCATCCAGTTGTTTTTATGTGTAAATTCAAAACGTGCATAAAAACATCTGGATGGAAACTCTTCAAATTCATAGGTGGAGGTGGAAAAGCTATATGTCTAAAACCTAAATGGTACTAAGGTAAATGGAAACAGATTGAGTGAATAAATGTTGACATATTCCTGACTGTTATGTCCAGAAACGCCCTTTCATAAACATCTGGCTGATTCAGACCTCTGTCTATGATTCTGATCCTCCATCTTGGCATATTCTGTTGGTATAATATGACATAAACATTTTAATTTGAGCCGCAACACACAGAAACTCATCTCATTAGCAGTGGGACAAAAGAAACACTTGTCACTGTAGCGAGACTAAAGTAACAAGTGTTACTTTCGTCCTCAAAGAAACTCTTGACATTTAAACATGATTTACTTTTATACTGAAATATAAACTTTAGGATGTGTTACAGCTTTAATTTACCTTTAGACATGCAGAGCACATGTAATCTGTATTACATAATTATTCCAAAAATGAATTAAATTACATTTTAAAATTCTCTGAATCAGACTATAGTTACTTTTTTACTGATTACATGTAATTCACACAATAGCAATAAATTATTTATAATTTATTATAATTTATTGATTTTCCCTAATTTCTCTTTTTCGTCTTTTACATTTGGGTTTCTTAGCATATCAACATTAACCAACATCAGCTTCTGATGAACACGTGAATTTTTTTTTTTTTATTTAATCATGTATTATTTTGTCTTTGGAAGACTTTTTTGTTTTTGTTTGTCAGCCAAACCCCTCTCACCTAATATATTTACTTAAATTAGCACTGAGATTTTAAAATAAATATTTTAATAATAAAATGAAAGCTCACATCTGCATATTAGCCTACAGTTAATGGTCACATGACGACATGCAGGCAAACATTTAAAAAACGTAAATTTTTTACTACGTATTTTATTTTGACTGATGCTATTTTAAAATGATTTGTTTTAATTTTACATTTTTACGATTTAATTAATGATTTACATTTTCATTTTTCACATATCTTGCTTTCGTCCTCGCTCCCCCATCATTAAACACTCGTTTCTGACGTTCTGTTGAATTGCATCGTTTATGTATGCAGAACAGAGGGATGACTCAATATAATTTAAAATCAAACCATTTTATTTATCTACTTTTTCATGCCAACCCTAAATTTATGAGATCACATCATCAACTGCATGCGTCATGGCCAGCGCCTCGCGCTTTTTCTCTGGCTCGTTTGGGCGACACTGACATCTGCTGGGTGATTTGCTAACTCAAGTTCTACAAAATCATCAGAATTTGAACTTACATAACATTAAAACACATTTAATGAGATAATAACCAGAATAAAACATCGGTTGACCCTCAAAAGACATCAGTGGCTCAGCGTTAGAGAGTGAGAGATGCCTTTCACTTTTATTATGCATGCAGCGCTCGTGCGTAAGAGCAGCGGGCGCGTGCGTAAAGAGGAAGAGCCGTAAGTCTCTCCAAAATGGCGACGACCATAGAGACTGGCAATGCAGGAGCTGCAAATAAGAAAAAACACCTCGGAATCCCAGAAGCAATATTTGTGGTCAGTGGGAATATGGAATATAGCTAATTTTCTCATCTGTGTTTTCGATAGTTTCTCGTAAAAACAGTTTGTTGTTGTGTTGGTCTTTAAACGGCTTTCTTAAGTAGAGAGCCCTGCTCTTCTCCTTATAAGGCTGCAGGCTTTGCTTGCTCATGTCTTGAATGTGCACTGAGCGTTGGGTGACAGATAACACACGATTAACCAGTATTTAAGTACTTCATATGATGTAATTAATTAAGGAAGCCCATAAGATGTCGTTAATGAGATGTGAACTGTAACTGTGGTTCTGTAGGAAGATGTGGATGCCTTCATGAAGCAGCCGGGCAATGACACAGCAGACGCCGTGCTGAGGAAGCTGGATGAACAGTATCAGAAATATAAATATATGGAGCTCAATCTGGCTCAGAAGAAACTCAGGTTTGGTTATGATCTGTTCTATGCTGTAGAATTCTGTTCTATAATCCGTTCCTGTGTCAATGCTAAAGGATGCTCCTCCTATACATATGTCTCTACCGGTTTCCTTGCACCATTGTCGACTAGGGTTGTTCTTTTGTTATAAGGAACAAATAAACAGCGATTTGCTGCTTCATTTTTTCATAACCCAGAGTACACAAAATATCGTCGCTAATTCTACTTGACTGATATTTTTTTTTTATTCTGTTTTGCTAAGGTTGAAAAGCCAGATCCCACAAATCAAACAGACATTAGAAATCCTACGGCACATGCAGAAAAAGAAGGTGAGCCTTTCACAATTCTTTACTTCCCATATATTCATATAAGCAAATGGCTGGATAGAAGCAAATCAGATATCGACTCTCTAATGCCTTAAAATGTTGCTTTTAAATTAGTGTACTTTTTAATTATTGTTACCTCTCACACTTTGTCTCATCTCTTAATTTTCTGTTTTCCTGTTCTTATTTATGCACGTCCAATCACAGGACACTACAGATCCCATGGAGACACACTTTCTTTTGGCTGATAACGTCTATTGCAAGGCCTCTGTCCCACCCACAGATAAAGTGTGTTTGTGGCTTGGGGTAAGTGTTGACTACTGTGTTTCATTGTATTAATAGTTAACATGAAAAACAAAAAAATGATCACATTTACTCTCTTAACCACCTGTTACATCTACAGAAACAGATGATTTGCAGACAGATAAAATCAAGTGCTTTTCTAGGCTTTATTGTAGTACAATATAGTGAAAAGTTTGGACACATGTCCCATTTGTTTGTCCAAACTTTTGGCTGCAATCAGCTCTGGTGGCTGTAATACCAGCTTTAATGCGGTGCAGACATGTGCCTTTCTAACGTCACTGAATCTGCTTTTAAAAATGAGCCATCCATTCATCCATATCATCAAGCAAAACTAATGCTGGGTACACACCAAAAGATTTTTTACATCTTATAAGATTTTCAAAATGTGAAAGACCCCAGACATGAGGATAAAAAAACAAAAAAAAACGTTTTGCTCCTATAGTGTGTGGTGTGCCATGATGTGAAAAAGACAGCACACAACACACAAACAGATTTTCAACAAGAGTCTCGACTGTGAACACAAGAAATCTCGCAAAATCCTGCGAGACTTCAGAATAAGCATGACGGATGATATGCAGGAAGAAACTGCAATGATAGTGTTTGGAATGATTTTGTACACGACACGTTGTTTAAAATTCGTGCTGTTGCCACAAATGAACAAGCTGATCCTCCATCTCTGCTGCCAACATCAATTTCACTTTGTACTGCGCCATGACTGCTTCAGTCTTCCATCATCTCGCTTTCTGATTGGATATTGTTTGCGTGGGTTTGTCTTCAGGGTTACCCCCACACATCAGGATTTCTGATCGTAAATATTAAACATTGAATATTTATTATTCACGATCGGTGCGGCTCCGACATTCTTCCGATCAGGTTCAGACGCTCTTAACACATCTCACACCAAGGGAACATCTGATAAAAAATCTCTAGAACCATCAAGATAATCGGGACATAACTAGGATTGTTAGAAGGGGGAAATTGGCCCAAAATTAGCCCGATTATCTTTTGGTGTGTACCCAGCATAAGAATTAGACAATCAAATATTGGTGCGGTTGAGTGGTGGGCAGATCATTTGAAGCAGCAGACTCGGATGAAGTTTGAGCTCATCCGCGCATCTCTACACTACAGTGGGTCACCAGTAGCAAACATACTCGACGTGGAGCGTACTCTGCTGGACAAACTAAGTAATTATACCATTCAGAAGCATTTAATCTGCGTTATATGTTTGGTAAAAAAAAAATATATATATATTCAGCATATTCGCCGATACCAATAATATCAGCTGAACGATATATCGGAAAGGCCTCTAATTCTAATTGTTGTATTTTTATTTTTTTATTCACCGGCCTGATTCAATGAGAAACACTTCTAACTTTGAAAATATTACTGTTTTGGCATTTTAAATGTTCAAAGCATTGCTTTTTACTGCCTGTAGTTTTTGCAATTTTGCTAACTTTTGCTAAATACAAACAAGATACGATCAATAATTGGATAGCTAACAAATATAAAATTCTAATGTTGACAAATCGGAGTACTATTTAACCAATTTTTCAACTGAATCCTACATAAAGCATACGTGTCTGCACAACTATTGTGCAGCTCAGTTGTGTTGTAGGAGGGTAGGTAGGGGATTGTACAGCTTGTGCTCCTCTTGAACTGATGAAAGTGTTTGCATGATTAGCCGTGTATCACATACCTGTCTATAGTTAGTCTGTACTTTTGAATTACATTTGGTTTTGTAACACCTTAGTTGGAAATTGGAAATTCAGTCCAAATTGAACTTGAGAACTAAAGAGTCACACAAAAGCGGATACCACACAGCGCGTGAATAGAGCTGTGTCCAGAAAAGGAAACCCAGATAAAAGATCACCAGAAAGTAGAACGGAGATATTAGAGATTAAGGATGTTTGTTAAGTACATTCAAGTAATTAATATAATGTTAAACTTTCAGTATCCATGCCTGTATAGTGGATGTGCAAGAGCTGATAAGCATTGCATGTGGCGGCAAAGATGCGCAAGCTTGTCGAGTGAATATCTCTGGAAAGTTTGTAGTTCGATCGGCTATTTCAATGAAGTAAAATGCGCAAGTTACTAAAGTTATTTTATGGTAAGGAGAGGCAGGATGTGAGAGTGAGTCAGAGAGCGCGCACTTCTGTTGCATGAACCTGATTGCCGTTGCTCCATTAGCGTATGCATTTGCGCGCTTTAAAGGCCACGTACAGTGCACATGACGCAAATTACATCACCAAAATAGTATACATACTCGTATAATGTATAACAAGTGGTTCCCTGCATTATTTTAGGAAAACGTTGTGTGATTACAGTAATGAGCTGCTGCAATGGAGCAAATTAAAAATTTACCTTTAAAATTAACAGTGAAAGTAATGAAAGCTTATACAATACATTTTAACAGGTATAATTAAGAAATATGTGTTTGCTTAACATGATTCATATTATTATTATTTAGTTTCTCTACCCAATATATATAAAAAAAATAATACTGTGAAAATATTCGTATCGGCAAGTATCAAAACTGAAAGTATCGGACTCATTCTGTGGAAAAAAAAAAAGAAAGAAAGAAAAAATTGGTCCCTAAAAGTCCCTAGCTTGGATACAATATTTATGCTAAATGACAAACACTCAAATAGCTTATTGAGCTTAATTGATATAAAGACAAACTATCTTACAGCTGTGGTTTTTGTGTTTGTGTGCCAGGCTAATGTCATGTTGGAGTATGATATTGATGAGGCCCAGGCGCTGTTGGAGAAAAACTTTGCTACAGCTTCCCGGAATCTGGACTCTCTGGAAGAGGACCTGGACTTCCTTAGAGACCAGTTCACAACCACCGAAGTCAGTATCCTTAAACCATGGCAAGTGTGTGTGTGTGTGTGTTATATATACACGCATACATACATATAATCCTTTTTTATTTATTTATTTATTTTTTTCAAATAATTGTCTTTGTTGAAAATGAGTTTGTCAAACATATATTCTACCATTAAAAAAAATTGGGGGCTGGCAAGATTTTTTAATATATAAATAAAAAATACATTGAAAGTGTTTTTGAAAAATATAATTACAATTTAAAGTTTTTTTTTTTTTTTTTATATAATCTATTGATGACAAATCTGATTTTTCAGCAGCCATTACTACAATCTTCTCTGTTACATGATCTGGCTCAAAATCATTTCCAATCATCATCAATGTTGAAAACAGTAGTGCTGCTTAATAATATTTTTGTGGAAACATTCTTTGATTAATAGAACAGCACTGATTTGAAATTAATTGAATTTTTTGTAGCATTATAAATGTATTTTTGTTAGTTTTTCTCAAATGAACACGTAATATATTATTCTTTTAAAAAAAAAAGCTTACTGACCCCAAACTTTTGAACGGTAATGTATCTGAAAGAGATTAAAATGGTCAGTATTTCAATTTTTTGATGTGGAGAGCATTGAGACATTTCCTTTTGTTGCTTGTTATTGACTCTGTATTAATGAATCTTGTTTAGATTTAACATTAAAGCCAGTTGTGAGAGAGATGAAGTTATGCTCCGGCTCCAACACCAGCACTATTTTGGTGGAAAAGTGCAGATATTTATGTATGTGTGTTTATGCGATCAACGAGTGAATCATGTGGAACATTCCTCATCAAAATTCAGATCACATTCACTGCCTCTGCAAACTGTTGTGTATTTTAATGGTTAGTCAGACATTTGTTCGGCATCTGTAGATTTCCTTCAAGGAAGGACTCTTTGGTTAAATCAGATACAGACCATTCCACCTATTCGGATCTGTTTGTGAAAGATTTCTTGAAGACTCTTGTGTCATCAAAGTGTAATGTTCTTTTTAATTTCAGTGTAAGGAAATACTTGCCAACTTTTTCAGATCCACCTTAACCACTACTCTCACAGATATGGCACGTGTTTACAATTGGGATGTCAAAAGAAGGAGCAAAGACAACCTCCTTAAATCTGCTGAGCGGTCCTAGAAGAGGAGGCCTAGTTTGGTCCCACCCGAATTCCTTCCGCATCAGAAAATTCACCCCCCATGTATCTGTTTGTACCAACACCAACTGTTATCTATTGATTTATTACTTTTTAAAGTATTTTTTCAAGTAAAAAGGTGAAAAACATCAAACAAAATTAATAATGGTAGTTTTCTTTTTTTATGATGGATTATTATCTGTTTCAGAGGGGGCTTCTCTCCACTGGTTCTACACATTTGTCTTCCTCTGTGCTCTTTTTTTCCTCTGATTTGTTGTTTGGGAAACATATGAAATTTCAGTTCTGTTAAATCAAAACTGTTTAAACTACTATGGGCCTCAAATTTCTTTCTGTGTAATTTTTCTTGCCAGACCTTGCAGAGATCGTTGTCAAAATCCAGCATGCACAATATCAGGGGGACATCCGGTTTAATTTATCACCCTCTCTTCTCCTTTACTTCCCTTTTCTTAACACTTCCTTCTCTGATGTCAGTTTTTTCATCTCTTGTCCTTCATCTGTACTTATTTGTCACATTGTAGCCATTAAACACTGAACAGATAATGAAGCAATTTGGGAAAAGGCACAAAATCGATGAAATGGTCTGTGTTTTTAATCTGCGTTTAATCAGCTTTTTATAATTCCTGATCTGATTGAGCTTCTGACAGTGATTGAGATTAATACAACTAATTAAATATGTGCCTGCAGTTCCATCAATTTCTTTCTTTCTATGACAATCACTTGTGCACTACTGAAACTACTAATGGTGTCTTGATCTTCTATTGCCTTTCAATTATATTTTCTTGCAGCAACGCAACTGCTGTACTGATAATATCATAATTTAACTGTAAAATGACCCTTAATTCCAACAGGTCAGGGGTGGAATGTTAATCAAGTTATAATAAGCAACCAGAACATTTTTAACATGTTACTTTAATCTTTAGTACATTTCATGTTCCCTTGATAAAGAGGTACAGGGTGTCTCAAAATCACTGAAACAGAATCAGTAGTGTTTGTACAGCCAGTCTTTGCAAATCCACATCAGCCACAAAAAGCTTACATAGCGAGCAAGTGGTCAACCCAATCCAAAATCCTCTGGTTCTTCCCTGAGACCCTGTCTCAGCCATGTTTTGAAATGGCTTCATGTTATCCAATAATGTAAAAGATTAACAACTCAGCCAGTTTTGCACTGTTATGAACTGTATAGACACATATTCTCCGATTTGATTTTGAGAAACATAGTGGATATATATATATATATATATATATATATATATATATATATATATATATATATATATTTTGTAGAAGTAAAAGTGAAGAGCAAGTCATTTAAAAAAGTAAAGATGTTATAGATGAATAAAGTTAGGGTTAAATATGTGGCGATACAAGCTCTATAGATGGAGATGTCTTATGTGAACGTGTGAAAGGTCAATGGCCCTCACTTCAGTTAGAAAACCTATGGGAAGAGCTTTCTTTTTCACATTAGATAGTACAATCTCAGGCTGTAACACTCAGAAACACTCTTTGGGATAAAAGGTGTAAAAGATGTACATAACTACAACAGGTTAAGGTTTCTTTGTAATTCTGGTGAGCACCAGAGGCGTTTTGTGGCAATGTGTGATAAGTGAAATTATAATATTTTTAAAATGATGCACAAATGTATTAATCCATCTGGGGCTCATGGATGTGCTTCCAGTAATCCCTTATGAATCTTTCCGTTAGATCATAAAAAATTACCATCTGGGTGATATGCATTATCATACCATGTGTCATCCGTATCTCACCATTTCAATTACAATTGAAAACCCTTTTTTACATTTTTTTGTTCATATGGGATTCATTACAGATCATGTGTTTTTCCACTCTTGGAATTCTTCATGTAGTATATTGCAGTATATCTCCTTGCCTTTGTCTTTCATTTTACTAAACTAATCAAACACTTCACACCTTCAGCGATCAAATGTTTCTGAAGTCTGAAGTTTTTGAGTCGACAGAAATGTGTATCCCAGCTTTGAAGACAGCAAGCAAAACTTGTGTTAGTCAGTTATCTCTCCCATGAGACAACCAATAGAAGATACTTGGAACAAGCTTATTCTCGATATTGGAGACGTCCAAAGCCAGAACATCTTTATTTGGGAAGTCAAACTTTTGTGGCTCAATAGAAAGAATTACAGATGTGCAGATATAGTTTTTGAATGGCCTTTCAGCAGGAGTTCTGCAAAAGTATTTATTTTTTAACTAAGCTTCCATTCTTATCAGTTCAAGTTGGCCATATACAAGATTGTGTGATTGAGGAAAATTAGCAAAGTAGTATAGAAAAGTGAAACAATGTGGTATAGTGGGACTCATTTAGGCAATCAGCAGGCAGGAAAGGGGTGATGTCATTATCAGTGAGTTGAAGACTGACCCTGTGATTGGAAGAAGCGTTTCTTTTGTCCACCAGGGCCCAAATGTTTGATAGGTACCAGGGTGTTGATTACAGACTCAACAGAAACACCGACGATCGCCCTTTGTCACTTCTTCTGATGAATGCACTACGTTTGGTACAAATCCACTCTTCACTCCCTCCCAACCCTCCTGGATGGTAATCTCCCCACTCTTCACCAGCTCAAATATATCCCGTGTTAGCTCTGTAAAAGCCCTCTCCACGTTTATGGCGTCGCGTGCTGAAGTCTCCACGTAGCGCATGCCATATGCAGCTGCTAGCTTCTCGGCCTCTTGCCGGCTGACCTGACGCTGTGGCTCCAGATCACATTTGTGACCGACCAGCAAGAAGACAATGCTGTGGGGCTGCACGTGGCTGCGTGCCTCCTCTAGCCACTCGTGAACGTTCTGGAAGGAGCGACGGTTGGTTATGTCGAAGAGCAGCAGACCTCCCACTGAGTTACGATAATAGGCTCTGGTAATAGACCTGAAGATAAAAAATAAATAATGTTCCTGAATTTAAAATGACATAGTTCACAGAAGGCAATATTGCAATTCAAATTTGAATGTGAGAAAGTAGCATTTCATAGGCATGAAATGTATTTTCTGAAAGCATACTATTGAACTGATTGTGAACAATTCATCCATGTATATGTAAAAACAAAAAAAAGTTAAATTTTTAATCAAATGGTCAATGATCTTTCAACAGAATTTTTCTTAGAATTGTCTGCAAGCTCAGATCTGCCTCCATCCAAAGTGATTTTGTGTTTTGCAGATTGCTGCTTTAGTATTGTAGATTATTTCTATACTGAAAAACATAATGAGCATATTGTAAGTTTTAAAGGGTTTTCTTGCCAAAAAAATATAAGAAATCAATATTTACTGTACAGTGTTCACCCTTGTTCTTCATAATCTCTGTAATTCGCTCTGGTATGCTGGATATTAGCTTCTGGGCCAAATCCTGACTGATGACGATCCATTCTTGCCTTATTAGTTCTCAGGGTTGATCACAATTTGTGGACTTTTGCTTGTCCAGTCACCTTTTGAGAACCAACATGGGACTGAGATCCGGGGATTGCCTGGACACTGATAAAAATTTCAATGTAATGATCTTCTTTATCACTCTTGCTTTGTGACATGGTGCTCCATCATGCTGGAAAATGCACGGATCATCACCAAATTGCTCATGGATCGTTGGAAGAAATCGCTCTTGCAGGACATTTTGATACCATTTTTTATTCATGACAATGTTTTTGAGCAGAATTATGACAGAGCCCTATCCCTTGGTTGAAAAGCAACCCCACACATGGTCTCAGGATGCTTCACTGTTAGCACAACACAGGACTCATCTTTTCTTCTCCAAACAACTGATTTTCCAGATGTCCCAAACAGTCAGAAGGGAGCTTCAACAGAGAAAATAACTTTCACCAGTCTTCTGCTGTCCAATCCTTATAGTTCCTGCAAAACCAGTCTGTCCTTTACGTTTTTCTTGAAGAGAAGTGGCTTCTTCGGTGCCCTTCTTGACACCAGGCCATTGTCCAAAAGTCTTCGCCTCACTGTGTGCAGATGCTCTTAAACCAACCTGCTGCCATTCCTGAGCAAGCTCTGCACTGGTGCTGACACGATTCTGTAGCTCACTGCTCTGGAGAAGATGGTCCTGGCGCTTGCTGGACACTCTGGGACGTCCTGAAGGCTTCTTCACTGCACTGCAGTCGAACCTCTCTCCTTGAAGTTCTTGATGATCTGGTAAATGATTCTTTCAGATGCAATATTCTTTGTAGCAATTTCCTTGCACGTGAGGCCATTTAGATGCAAAAGTTTTCAGCTCCGTTTGGCTTATTGGTTAGAGAGTTTGACTCATAACCCTAAGGTTGTGGGTTTGAGTCTCGGGCCGGCAATACCATGACTGAGGTGTCCCTGAGCAAGGCACTTAACCCCCAACTGCTCCCTGGGCGCTGTAGCATAAATGGCTGCCCACTGCTCCGGGTGTGTGTTCACTGCTGTGTGTGTGGCACTTTGGATGGGTTAAATGCAGAGCATGTATTCTGAGTATGGGTCACCATACTTGGCTGTATGTCACGTCACTTTCACCTTTTCAGTTTAGAAACAATGTGAATGAAAACAGCTTAAACAGCAAACTTTGCAAAATGCTAAATTTATATCACTGACACAACTTTTGGCCATGAGTGTAGATAGAAAGACAGATATATATGATATTTGAAAGTGCTGAGAAATAAACAAATGATGTGTGTATGACAGGAAAGGAGACAACAGGAAATGTAAAACTGCAACAGGAGGCAGAGATGAAAACAAGGTAGATGAAATATGTGTAAAAAGGCATCAGAGTGAGACTGTAAGAAAGGTCTGAGCTTGTGTAGGTGTACTGCTGGGAACGCACTGAGCTGTGAAAGATGCCTAAGGGCCTCTAGAGTTACTGACATCACTTTTAAGTCAGACATTTGTGACATTGTAGATGGCAGTGCTTCACCAATATTTATATTTCCTGTAAGAGTTTTGTAAAATCTTTTTTTGGTAAAGAAACCTTTGAGCTACATTCATTAGTAAATAAATATAGACAGTATCTCTGAATCACCTATAGGGCGAAAAAAAGAAAAATCAGTGACGCGTGAATCAGTCTGTCATCAAGTCTGGGAGAAATACATCAGCATGGATACCATGGAAACACCTATCATGGTCATATTTGACACTGTAAAATCAATAATTAAATATGTAAAATAATGTGCCAATCTGCATAAAAATCTTTCTGAGCTAAACAGTGATATAATTTACATAGACAAACATCTTTATGGAATAAAAATCATCCACCCTATGAACAATTAATACATTATTGGACATTTACAGTGATGCAGAATCATGAGAAAGGTCTAATATAACATAACCCAAGACAAAGATTTACAATACCTGAAGCGTTCCTGTCCTGCAGTGTCCCAAATCTGCAGTTTAATGCGTTTTCCAGGTTCGATCTCCACCAGGCGGGAGAAGAAATCCACCCCTACCGTCGGGTCTGACACCTGTGCGAAGCGGCCTTCCGTGAATCGTCTAATTAAACACGATTTTCCAACAGTGGAGTCCCCAATAACAATCAGTCGAAATTGGTAAAGCCAAATTGCCTCCATGTTTACTCAGGTCTGTCAAAGCAAAAAGGAGAGAAGTAAATTAGATGCTTCCAAATCTCATGATTTCCAAGGACAGAAAAAAAACAAAAAAACATTCTTTATTTTATTCACCCACATTTTATGTCAGCTTGCTTTAAAAGTTTACTAAAAGGAGTTAATAGAGCAAATTTATCTTTAAAATGATTGAAACCTCTTCTGAGAATGTGTTGTGCAGGTTACAGTATCTCTGTACTTGTTTTGTGTGGGAAGGAAGTTGAATCATCCATTCAAGTTTGATCATAACGCCTACATCAGTTATGATAAGGATCTGGTGTTTATTCTTTATCCACCACTAAACTTTTGTAAAATATAACAAATATATACAGCCAATTCTATATAACTGGCATACTATTTTAGAATTAAATTAATGCTGTTTATCGGTAATGGAAATATATACACATAATAATTTGTTTTAATGCAATGTTTTAATGTTTATATATTCTAAGTCATGTGCAGGTTAATGAATGCAACCTCTTTAACAGTTAACATGACCTGTACTGACAGTGTGTGATCCTGTTAGATTACTGAGATTTCACTGAGGCTCGTCTGATAGCTGGACTAGCTGACTATCGTTGGCCTTGTCAAAATAACGACTAGCCAATACTCTCTGTTCTATATCTATAAAACAGACAACTGTTAAAAATAGCGTTGTCTTTGTGTAGAGGATCCCTTATTAGGTGCTCTTTACTTACGTTTTTTATTTGGTCGGTTCAAAGCTACCAAACGGCAGATTCCATAATCTTTAAAGGATTAAAGCCTCTTTAGAAACCGCTGGATGAAATGACGGAGATAAACTATTCACACATGCCGATTAATAAACAAAACATTCGTCTCTACATAAAACAAAACAAACAGGTGCAAACCACACTGCGCGTGTAGGCGGTCTATTTTGCTTGGATGTTGCTAAAGATCAGTCGGCGTGTTGTTGAAATGATCCCTGCCTGCATCAAAGTCGCGTAAAGTCAAAGATTTTTGATCCACGTCATTTTTTGAACCACGCTTGGAAGATGGAGAAATGTTTGGATGTTTTTTTGCTGATGAAATGGAAGCGACAGCAGAAGCATCATATAGCCTGACTCATCCCGCATCAGCACCAGTACCACAATCCTCCTAATAGCAGCCACAGGCAAATCCGTTCATAGCCAAAGGGCGCCTTAAGATAAACAGAGGCCCCTGGCATTATTAACATTTATTTATTTATATTGGATGTCTTGTTATAATTGTATATGTTTTTGTTTTGTATATATATACAAATATATAAAATAATAATATATTATTATAATATATAATCACATATATTAGAAATAATATAATATATGTGATTATGCAAATTGACTCAAATTCACTCTTGGCGCTTGTGGAGCAGCAGAATTATAGTCTTTTACATCAAGTAAACATTACGTTTTTACAGGCATTATACGAAGGTAATAATAAAATAAAATGCAATCTTTCCTGGTTGAAATTTTTGTTTACAGGTATGATTTAAACACCATAAGTTACACAAAAGACGAATTTTAGTAGACCGAAATATCACTTCGGAAGTTGGCACAAATGTGGACTCACATTGGTGGTTGTTAAATACGTTTTTATTTTGAAACATGCCGTGCTCACGTTTAATTAATTAAATCATAGCATAAACTACACAGAATAGCTCTCGTGCTAGGTTTCTTTACTAGCAAGCATTCTGCTCACAGCATATCGGTGTAAACTGTAGGTTATTACAAGCAGGGTGTCGCTGAAAATGAGTGTGTGAGTTTGTTTACAGAATGCTTTTGTCACTGCTGCAAATTCCCATATACACAAAATAATTATTCGAAAAGTATAATTTACCTGGAGCCAGTAGGCATATCCATAGACATTCAATATTTTAATGCCTTTCCTTGACTCACTCATGTTGTTTCATAAATAATTTTATGATTATCTCTTGGAACATATGAATTTTTTCATTTGATATATTTTCAAATAGATCGATGATCATATGGTTTGAATTAGACTTCCTAGATTTCAATGTTTAACCAACCTTGCTTTTAACTGAAAAGAAAACTGTCCCACTTTTCCTGTTGATCTACCCCACTTCTAAAAAAGAACATCTAAACGAAACTTTCAGTATTACATTGAAATTATTTTAGATATAAATTTACATTTAGGGCGGTTGAAATATCACAAAAAGTAAGCTTAGTCTAGTCTTCTCCGTCTTGAGTCTACTATGTTCCTTTAGGTTTAATTCAATGTCTTTCTTATGCGCCATCTATTTCAGGTTTTACGAGCAGAAGTAAACCAGTAGCCTATGACGGGAAATGTAGTTTACAGGTGATTCTCGATACTAAACGCTGGACCTTCTGGAGTTCTTTCCTAGTCTTAAAGTTCTTGAACGGATCAGCGCTACTGGATATTTGGCTCGAAAGACTCGACCACGGATCCGCACGTAGCTACACTACGAAAAGTTGTCGACAGGCGAATAAAGTGTGAAACTTCTCACCTCTCGAAGAAACGCTTTTTTGACAGCTGTTAGGCGTGCGTGCGTCTTCAGCTCCAGCGAAATATTACGATCTTCGAAAACCTAGACGTGGAGAGTACTTCGACCAACACGACTTTAATTTTACGTTAATAATAACAATATAAAAAAGCTTTCTTTCTTTTGGACAGAATTTGTCATGTAGTTTAGACCGCTGAAATGCAGCAGGAGCGGCTTCTCAAAGTCCTAGTCATTGGAGATTTGGGTGTGGGGAAGACTTCCATCATAAAGCGATATGTGCATCAGGTTTTTTCTCAACATTACCGCGCGACAATCGGTGTTGATTTTGCTCTAAAAGTCCTGAATTGGGATCACCAGACAGTCATTCGACTGCAGTTGTGGGACATTGCAGGTCAGTTACTGAAGTTATGTATAGTTGTCTTTACCTGCAATGTTAATGTTTGTCACTTAATCTAAAATGTCAATAGGCTTATGCAAATAAATGAGCATATGGGAAGTTGAGAGGAGCCTTCAAGTGATATGACGTGCCATACCGCGTCAAAAACTATTCTATATCCTACATTTTCTGAATTTTGTAGGCTATCTATATTAGGCTATCCTTGCAATTTTGTACCTTAAACTAAAAGATCATGCCCGTGGTATCTGTCAGCTATACATTTATACATAAAAGGCAGCTATTTCAGTCAGTTAAGTTTAATTGCTTGTCTTAAATGTAAAAGCAAAGTGAAATCTGCAGTGATTAGTTCATTGTAGTTTTTAATACACTCTGACTTAATATTTACTTTTAAAGAAAATTGAGCAAAACTCACAAAATACAGTGGAAATTATATTTTTGTGAATTGGACCGAACCAAAACTGTTTAGATAAAAAGGTGAGATTTAAATTTAGAAGTTTCAGACCTTTGACCATAAGTTTCCAAGTACTGATGTTTTATTGACCATCCAAAGTGGAAATGCACTACTTATTCAGATAGTATACAGAAAGACAGATAGCGATACATAACTAGAGTTATGCTAGAGTAATGCTTTTAACTCTTAGCTCGAACAATGTCATTACATGCAGTCCAAAACATGCCTTGTTTGAGATTTTCCTGCTCTCTGCTGGAGTATGTGACCTCACAGTGGTATGAATCCCTCTCTGTGTCTATATACTCAGAATAAACTGAAGCACAGGGTCAGGAATGTGTGTATCATCTCTCAAGTTCATATTCACTGGTCTTATTGACTAGTGACTCATGGGCTCACTGGTATTGGTCTCATGTGAAGGTCTTCACATCACCTATTAGTGAAAAACACTGTAAGTACTTTACCTCTCTCTCACGCATAAAGAAAAAAAATCACACCAGCTCCAGGACAAAACATTCCCACAGTGCATTTAATTCAACATGGCTGACATATTGGAAAACTCAGTCAGGTTTACATAACTCTAAAATCTCTCTCTCTCTCTCTCTCTCTCTCTCTCTATCTATATTTAGGTTAAAGGTAACAACAATAATGTTAAATTCACAAAAACTGATAAGATTTAAATAAAGGTTTCTATCAGCATAGTCACAGACTGAAATTGAATTTAACTCTGGATGTGTGTATGACAGTCATCCCTAATTGAACACATTAGTTTTCTGACCTCACACAAGACCTCATACAAGTCAAACTTCAAGGTACTCCACTGTGAAACCTGAATATTAACTGTGAAAGTCTCGCTGCCTCAGTTCGCCTTCATTTTTAACATGATAATGCATTAATACAGATTAGGTACATTTAATATCTTCCACAAAAGAATGGTTCTCCTTGTAAAGCCTTTCCAATCCATTCATGTTCACAATTTTTTCTATGTGGTGCTATGAGATCAGGATTAAAATGTATGTAACTTCGATGATGCAAGAGTTGGAAAAAATCTGGAAACATTGGAGCTAGCGCACCGTGGATTGTGTCATAAAGAAATGTAAAAGTTACCAGACTAACTACAAAGACCATTTATTGACATAATATTGAATGATTTGATTCAGTTTGTTTCAATTCGATTAAAGATACAGTTAAGCAGACATAATAAACGTTTATGATTACAGATTGTGTTTGTAATGATTACAGTATAGGGATGTATGTATGATATGTAGGGATAATAATGTATGCTGACAAAAATGTGTGTAGAAAAATCATCACATCACTATAGGCCTCCCACCAACACGCTTGGGCACAATTAGTTAACTGTTTCCAATTATGAACAGGTCAAATTGTGAACCGTGTTTAAATGGAAATGCATCTGTCTGCTTTGACAGATTTTTTAAAAGAGCATAAGGATTTTGCTTTTCCAGTGTGGTCAAGCACATGTGATATGTGAAATGGATGGATAGATGATTATGTTGTCTGCAGTCAAGGAATCCATGCACATTTGAGTAGTCTGGTGGAGGAGTGTGTTCAAGTTAATGTCTAGGGTTAGGCAGTTTAAGAAAATGAAAAATATTGTGAATATATTGTGAGATAGCTCTTCTAGACCACTATAAAAATACAAATAAATAAACAAAATAAAACATTTTAAATTAAACCTTGAAGGTATAGCACACAAATAAATTAATATTTGCTGAAAATATACTCAGCCTCAGGCCATCCAAGGTGTCGATGTGGTTGTCTCTTCATAGGAACAGATTTTGCTCACCAATGGATCCTCTTGTAGTTTAAACATCTGCTAAAAACATGACAAAAATACACAATCCACATGGCTCCAGTCCATCAACTAACATTTTTTAATTTCAAAACACTGCTTCGGGCCTCTATCCATAATTTTGCTTTCTCCAGTGAAAAAAATCATCTTGTCTAAATAAAGACGAAAATATGCACAGATCGAGCACCATATACAGAGTCACAAGTGAAAATAGTTCTAAATAAATCAGTTGGATTTGTTGAGAGGACAACAGGGGATAGACTTTTGGGGTGAATTATTCCTTTAAATATCATACACAGAAACTAACTTAAAACACTTTTTTTCTGATTTATTCTCAGGGCAGGAGAGGTATGGCAACATGACACGTGTGTACTACCGAGAGGCCGTGGGGGCACTGGTGGTTTTTGACCAGACCCGCGCCTCCACCTTCCAAGCAGTGCTGAAATGGAAAAAAGATCTTGATTCTAAAGTTGCCCATGGAAATGGGCGTCCCCTACCAGCTGTCCTGCTGGCCAACAAGTGTGACCAACAGAAATATGGTTTGTGTTCCCAACTGCCCAAACTCGAAAGTTTCTCTAGGGACCATGGATTTGTGGGGTGGTATGAGACTTCTGCGAAGGTACTGGTTATAGGTTATATATTTGATTATATTACCCTTGCTAGTCCCTCGATGCTTGTTTGAAAAGACACTTCTTATTATTACAATTCATATCATTCCTTCTTATTTTTAACAGGACAACACGAACATTGATGCAGCCATCATGTGCCTTGTAGAAAATATAATGGCCATTGAGGATGTTCCTGTGGAAACGGACCCTGGTGTACTGATCCTGCCTGCTTTTGATTATAATCTAAAAGAGCGCAGTGACTCTAAATGTTCTGTCTGCACAACATTCCAGTCCAGCAAAAACCCACAGTGAATTATAGGGTGAGATGATGAAAAGAACACAGAACAGAGTGGGAAGGAAAAATATAAAGAGAAAAAGAGAGAAAACGGTCACACCCTTTTTTGGTTCTTCAGATAGTGCTGAAGTAAGCCTTTGTGGGAAAGAAAAGACCATGAAGCCTTAACACTTACATGCACTAACATTTACACATACCAAAAACTATAATGTCATCAATAAAACATGCAGCGTTTACACAGAGTTTTCTCTGATAAATACTTAACGCTATAGACTCACAACTAAATAAGGCTCTTGTGGTTATACTGCAGCAGAAGAGCAGCGTGCGCACATTTGCCTCTACTTTGTGTCTGTTTAAGACTTAAAAG
The DNA here is from genome assembly GCF_003368295.1 of Carassius auratus. Taxonomy (NCBI): domain Eukaryota; kingdom Metazoa; phylum Chordata; class Actinopteri; order Cypriniformes; family Cyprinidae; genus Carassius; species Carassius auratus. The sequence continues at coordinate 31,261,439 of NC_039274.1, forward strand.
ACTTTAAGTCTGCATCCTCAAAATGTGTGCATGCATTTGCGATTACATAGCATAGGGGTGGGCTGTTTCTAACACAGTCTACAACAAGCGTGTACACTGAACGGTACTTGAGGTTCTAAAAACACAGTTAAGTAACTAGACCGTTGCTGCTCATCAACCTGAGATAAACTTGGAAATTTAGGCAAGATGCAGACCATATATGGCAAGACCATGTAAACCGAGAGCAACTAGACAAAATACTCTCTGTAGTGCTTTCTTTAGAGATATGAGTGCACAAATCATTATGATAGATGAAATTATTATTTATGTTGTATGAAGGTTTATATCAGAGATCACGGGTGATGTAAGATCTTCAAATGATAGTGAATTAAATTCAGAGTTAAGCAGTCATGTGCCAGCAAGCATGCAAAATGAAATCCATTAGTGTGAATAATCAGCAGTGGATTCACACAGTCAAGTGTGTGTGTGTGTGTGTGTGCACATAAGCACATGAAAGCATTAGCATCAGACAATTAATTGCACTGAAGTATCTCAGCAGAAACCGAGGAGGCGCGTGACTAGTGTTTAAATGTGTGACTGGATGTTTGAGTGTTTTTTATGTCATGACATACATGCTTACTCTCTGCTCACAGCAGTTTGTTTACCATGTATGTTTTGTCTGACATGCAGAGGTTTTTCTTCAGCTCCTATCATCAATGCTTCATTGCATAATGTGATGCCCACAGCTCACTTACTAAATATGTATTACTTTTTGACATTTTGTTTGAGGAAGTGTTTTGGATTGTGCAATTATCTGTATAATGTCACATCTCACAAAACAGTAATCAAATGTACGTTTTCTCACTCTCTCTCTGCTCTGCTAGTCCTCTTTGCCACATAACAGTCTGCCACATGGTACATGTATCTAACAGTGACCTTTACTAAACCTACTTTTTATTCAGCATACAGGATGATGACTGATTTTAAGGCAATTTATATGTGACAGTTAAATATTTCTGGAAAAAAAAACTATATACATAAACTTAAATGAGAAGCTTTAACCATTCTTTACTATGTTTTTTTCTCACTTTGTTTTCTATGTCCCCAGCCTTGCTGTATTAGCATATTTAACAATTTTGATATAATAATAAATATTACAGTACATAAAAGGTATGTAATTACTTTGGATATTTAGATTTTACTGGACATAATATTAAAAACATTAGAAACTTTGTGACCAGATTAGCCTGTGCAGAAACCGTGTTAACCATAATTCATTTTAAAAGGATGTACATTTCTATGAATGATAATATAAATAATAGGCTTGTCAGCGGGAGACGATTTTAAATAGTCAGCCCACCTACCATTTTATAGCCTACAGCAAAGAACTGATAAATGAAAACTGGTTATATCAGAGCCATGTCAATTATTATACAGCCTGTTATATTATGATTATAAAAACACTTGACTCATTAAAAAGAAAGAGCATATCTAACGCCTGAAGAAGTGCTGTATTTCCAGCCTTGGCCAATAACTGTATCTGAGAGCATCCTCGGCGAATGTGTATTGATCGCTTCACATGTGGTTTAGTTGTAGCGGTGAGGATTCAGCTCCTTCGACTCTCCAGCAGAAGGATGCGATAGAGTCACGGCGCGTGCTCGTTCATGATATAAGGGAATTCCGTACAAGTGCTTTGGACAGTCAGCAAACTGTTACCGGCTTTCGTGCTCATCGAAAGGTTAACGACTTTCGGGACCAAATCACCTTTGAAAAACCACCGGGAAGAGAGGCTGTGAAAGATGTTTTCCTGAAATCAAGTTTGAGCAGATATTTTGGTAAGCAGCACACTTAAAAGGGGCATTATGTCAGAAAGGGTTCATTAAAAGTAAACTGCAATTTGTAATAATAATAATAATAATAATAATAATAATTAAATGGATTTAAAAAGCTAGATGTTTTTCTGTTTTCCAAGGATGATACAGCCCGGCGGTAAAGTCTCCATAATGCTGTGGATGAAGACAGAATCGGTTCTTCTTTTTATTTTTCCATTGATTACAGGTATGATAGGCTAATGCCTGACAGGATCCCGCTTAACATGTTGTTGCGTTTATTACTGCCTTTTATTAGGTTGCCAGCTGTCTTGCTCTCTGTTTATTAATATTAAATAGTTAATTAATAATACGTGGTATTTAAAAAAATAAAAGTTGTAGCATGCTGTTTATTAACTAAAGTGTTAATTCCCCAAGTATTTCAGCTACAATGACAATGACACGAAAGACCAAACATCAAAATTAAAGCAAAAAATTAATCTCTCCATTATTACATCTCTAAAATAATATAATCTGAATCCTACTCTACAGTAAGCTACACACTGAGGGGCATGAATAGCCTACAATACAATATGCAAAAAAGATGACCTTAGCCTTTTAAGGTATATTAATTAGATACTTTATTGTGATATGACTGGGACTGATTATATAAATATACAATGTGCAATATAAAATACAGTACAAAAACTAAAGGTAAAGGTGGTTTCAATGCATTAGGTAAAATATTGCTAATAGACTGTGATGCTATGATTTGACTAATGAATAAATTGCTAAATAAAACTAACAGCTTGTCTCTTCTCAATTTACCAGCCCAGAACTCTGAACTACCTGCAGTAATGGACAGTGACATGCTCAGTGAATTTGCTTACCAACCGGGGCCATCGTACCTGAGTCTGATCCTGTTGGCTCTGACCGTGGGACTGTCTGGCAGTGTTTACGTCTGCGTGCTGCGGTACATTTGCACTGGCTGCTTCCAGCCTGTAGTTGTTGGACCTGAAGACGAGAGCATGTCAGGAGTGGTGTGATAACAGCTTTTGTTTGAAATAGTGTGTGTGTTCATGACTGTGAGTTTAGTTTTTGTGCTGGAGCACTTATGTTGGTCATCTTGAGTAGTTTGAGCAGACGTTCATTTTCAGTGCAAGGCTTTGCTGTAATTGGCACAACCTTCATTTTTTCCCTTTATTTTCAAACTAAAACAGCAATGTTTCATTTAGACATCTCGGAGAATCTCTGATTGATGAAATGTTGCAGTTTTATTTGAAAATAAAGGGAATGGGCCTTGTTGAACAGTGTGCAGTTTTTCCCTCATTTCCTTTCATGTCTGTTTTGGATGTGCATATTTTTGCCTTTTGTATGATTACACATTGGTTGAGAAAAATCCCTGAATACGATGTTTTTATGTTCCCATATTTCTTATGAAACACTTATAAATCATTATTTTTCATTATGTATATAAAGAGTTTAACACATCTTAAGGACATCAGAATTTTAAAAGTGTAAGATAATAAATGGCTTGTCACTTGAGATAAAAGCATCTGGCAAATGCAGGCTCTAAAGCCTGACTGTATGTTGGCAGTAAAAGCTTTCATTTAGCATCCACGGAGTCATGCATTTGACTATACTAATGACGCAAATGTTGACTGAATGAGAGGGAGAAGTACACCATTTTAGCAGGCTTTCCATGCTCTCTCAGTCAAGAGATCTCACTCACAAATCCTCTCCTTGTGTTTTTTATGACACAATCTGCAGTACCACACACTGAACCTTAAATGAATGTATAAAGAGCTTTTGTAAAATCAATTCTGAAGCAATTTGGAAACCAAATTTTCTAATTTCTTGGTTCAGATATTTTAGTTATTTTTAAAGATTTATAAGGTGATGCAGAACAGTTCTAAGAATAAAAAATTCAGTGCAATTTTCTATTACATTTATAAGCAGAACCATATTGTGTTTTTTTCCATGTCAACATCTCTTGTTTAAATAAGTAGGATGCTCCCTGAGGAAGTGATCAGTTGCAGAAACCGTTGCCAAGGGCTACTGCTGGATCCAGTTGCCATGGAAATAGTTCCATCTGTTTTCCTCTAGATGGGGCTGTCACATCATCTGCTGTCACATAAGCAGACTAGATGTTAATTCTGCAGACCAGTTTAACGTTTTGTGTTTTTCCAGTGTCAAAAATATTAATGTTCATTGAAAATGCATTGTCTTTGTTCATATGAATATCACACCATTTATATGTTCTTAGTAAATTTATAGTAATTTTGTTTTAATAGTAGCTTTGTCAGTGATGTAAAAACCTAAAACACCTATTTAAAAACAGGTTTACCTTGTTAAATGTTTTTATCTTTGTTAAGCATAGCCTAAGAGCTTGCCCTGACATCTAGATAGAGTGTCATCAATTTTTAAAGTGTACTATATATAGCCATTTGTGACACAAGTGAGCTATTTTGATGTTAGAATAAGACTTGTTTTCATGCTTCTCCCAAATGAAGTCAAGGTTTGACACCATTGTGGTTTCATTTTTTCAACCACTTCCTCATAGAGAGAGGTGTGTTTTAACTGTTGTACTTCCCTTCTGAAACCTTTTCTTTTGCTTACCTCATTTTTGACACACTTGGTTTTAATGCTTTAGAAAAGGTCACAGGTCATCACTTTTTTTTTAAATTCATGGTCATGGGACATGTGTTTTAAAATTTCAACACACTCTTTCTGATCTTCATTTTGCTTCATTTGGATGTCATAATACGGTGAATAGCACAACACAGTCAGTCAGCCATTCACATGTGAATAGACATGGACAAAGTGATCTGAAAGCTTTGTTGTGCTTCTGAAACAGTTGGATGTCGTTTCCAGAGAGAGACACAGACAAAGTCACATAAAAAGGTTGACTGAGTCATAATCTTTTGAAACATTCCGAACATATTTATACTTCAAAAGATCAGAATGCAAAATTCAAACATCAAAACTTTTACAGTTAATTGCAGCATAGCCTATAAATTTGTTAATACTAATCTAATACAGTAATACATAATCACCTTTAAATTCCCTTACGTGATTTATAAATTAATATAATTTCGATATCTGAATAATTTAGAATATTTATACAAATACAAGAATATTTCAATTAGTGCTGTCAATTTATTTGTGTCCTGTGCATATTATATATATATATATATATATATATATATATATATATATATATATATATATATATATATATATATATATATATATATATACATATATATATATATTATACAAATTTGTATCATATACAATTATAACATTTTTCTTTAATATATATGTGCTTGGTGTGTATTTGTATTTATATATACATAATAAATATACACACTTTTATTTTTGGATGCAATTAATCGCTATTATTCACTTGACAGCACTATGACCAAATCTGATTGGCTGATTGATCTCATTGAATGATTTTGATCCTTGCAAAAAATATTAAATGCCGTCCAAAAAGGAATAATATTGTGCTTAAATTACATTACTTTAAATGCACGTAAAAAAACGTTTAATAAAAATGTGTAACCTAATATAATATATATTATATAATAATATATAATATATACTTGGAATCTCCAGGGGCATTTTAGGCAAATGGATCAGCTGTCAAGAAAGGATCACCACAAGAGTGCAAGTAAAGAGTGGCGACGCTATTTCCCACGAGCTCGTGAACGCCGCTCGCTCCCGCCCAATCAGACTCCAGCTCGTCGTTCACCTGATCACAGCGAAGCCATTTTGTTCTGAGCTGCTCCGCCAGCGCATTCTTCAGCAAACCGGAATAACGTAGAGCTGACAGTTCGAACCACAGACACCGCGTCAGACAGGGGTTTTACAGCTACACCACCCCTCATTCAGTCCCGAACAGCTCAACGTCTCTCGGTCTCACCGTAGGCGGAACCGTGTCGTATTCGCGGATTAAGGGAGACTTTAAGCGGGACGGAAGGGAAGAGAACCAGGCATCCGGTTAAAGACGCGCTGGCTCACCGAGCTGGAGTCCAACTTGAGCCGGACACTTTCAGCTGTCCGCGTCGGGATGCGTGCTGGACTTGTTTTTAACAATATTTACCAGTCTTTTTGAAGATTTTGTGTCATCTAGGAATAGCTTAGGCTCGCACGGGATTGTTTTTTTTTGTTACTAGGGTCTAACATAAGGAAACTGGAGCACTAGTTCAAGTTCAGATGTGATATATCTACTCAGCTGGCTGGGCAGATAGTTTAGGTTGTCGATTAGATAAGTCGCCTACATAATACTTTGGTTTATTTACCGGTATAGTTGCAATGTTTTGAGTTGATTCAGCTTTCTTAAAGTCTCTCGTAGGATTTGGTTTATATGTCTATGCATATTTCTCGCAAGGAAACCTGTCGGAGTTACTGACTGGTTAGGTCTCGGTGCCAATATAATTATTAGGTTGATAAAGACAGGAAAAACCACAGAGCAGATTTGCCTATCTAATCTCAAACTAGTCTGCTGTGCTTCTCATATTCACTTTGTTTTCTTTTACAAGGTCTGTATTGTCGAGGCTCAAGCTGGCTGACAGGTGATATTTTCTGCCTGAATCCTCTGAGCTGGCCTCACTGATAGCTATGACATTTTCCAACAGTTGTTTTGTATCTTCAGACTTCAATATTACAAGTATCTGCTCGTGGTGCCAACGCTGTAGGAGTAATTTTAGCTAACAAAAGCTCAGATCGCCCCTCCATATCAGTCACGGCTTATCTAGTTGTGACAGTTTTACTAGTTAGGTCACGTTTTCCCTTCATTTTTTGCTACAAGTGTATGAATTAGTGCCAGTTGACTTTGTGGCTGGTCCGAAACTTACCAAACTCATCAGTTTGTATCAAGTGTATTTTTTGTAAAATCGTCAACTAGATCTTAGTGGAAAATACACCTTTGCGGCCAAACCAGGTCAAGTGTAGTTGTCATTTTTCGTATCTCAAGAGTTGAATAACAATGTCAGGACAGTCCATCACAGACCGCATCGCCGCGGCCCAGCACAGCATGACTGGATCAGCCATCAGCAAAGCCGTCTGCAAGGCCACAACGCATGAAGTCAGTGGACCCAAAAAGAAACACCTCGATTGTGAGTATACCAAAAACACACAGTCTCTTCACAGGTAGTCTTGGGTGCTTTTTAAAAGCTCAAAGTCTTACCGTGTCCCTGGCATGCAGTTCAACATCCTCAGCTGTCTGGACACCGGTGATGAATTGAAACGTGCTTGTGATGGGAATGCTGATCTGTCTTTAGACACGTCAGTTCGAGGAGCTGATGCCACTGTAAAGTGGTTGTATACACTCATTCATTGGATTTGTGACTCATTTTAATTTAATACAATGATCTATGTCTTATTTCGGAAGTGTTGTGGAGGTTGTCATCATGCAATCAGCCTCGATCTATTAATATCTGCTTCATAATAAGCAGCCGCTCCGGCTTGAATCAGTGAAAGTAGCTGTCGGGGATTCTTATGCATCGTGTTTGAAGTCATGTGTGCGTAATATCTTCACGTCTTGTTTGATCTCTCTTTAGCAGTAATCGTCGAGACATTGTTGGAGCGGTGAAGGTTAGGTGTGTGTGCAGTGAAGCATTGACTCAAATGATTCTTTTGACAAAAGCAGAGTTAATGCAGAATGCACGTCAGTTTAATCCTCGCAGTGTTTGCAGAACACAGCTTCATGTTTAGTCTAGATTTGTTTCCTGCGTCAGCCACCTGTTATGCATCCTAGCAGCTAGAGTGTGTTGAGCAGCCTGCTTCGATGCTTCTGTTTTAATCTTGCAAAACTGCATAACACAATGTTTGTCGTAACTAACTCAACAACACAATTACTGAAGGTCATGTGTTGCTTACTTCCTCTTTTTGCTCAAAGCTGAGAAGTATTAATCATCCAGAAACATTACTTGCTTAAGCCGGTTCTTGGTATTGGGTAATTTCGGAAGTCTGACGTATGTTGTTTTGCTTTCACACAATACATCACAACTATGGATTACGGATGGGTTTGGATAAAAACCGGGAGGGTTGTGTCTGTCTCATTGACTGCCAAGTAAAATACACTGTCAAGGTTCAGAAAAGTTTATTATTTTTTTGTTTTGTTCACGTTCAAAAAGTATTCTCGTTACTTCATAACATTAAGGTTGAACTACTGAAGTCAGATGAACTATTCTGACGATGTCTTTGATACTTTTCTGGACCTTGACAGTGTATTTTACTTTGCAGTCAATGGGATAGTCACAGTGCCTTTTATGGGTTTGGAAAAAATTTCATTTTGGGCTGGAGTAGCCCTTTAAAGTTAATCTTTAAAAATATCTTTGAGTAACCCTGTTAAATGTAATTTTTAGACAACCGCAAAAAAAAAAAAAAAAAAAATATATTATATAATTCATATTTATATTTCTAATGTTTCTAAAGTTTTTGCTCAAATTCATTTGATGCATGAGTTAACTTTTTTTATTTAGACAAAATTGGATGCAATTATCAGTTATATTTGCCATAACTGTCTTAACTCAGTAGTTTAAATCTAAATTTGGGGCGTCAGCTTGCACTAGATTTCATTAGTCCACTGGGATACAGTGTTGAAAGAGCAATAACTAATAGCTTTGGGAAAAGTGTGCAAGGTTTTTAGCGTTATATTTTTGACAGCTGTTCAGGAGGTTTATTTCAAACTATTAGTAGAAAGTAAACAAAATATCCTCAAGCACATCTGTAGATTTTATTGCAGAGTTGCCCACTCCTTAAAAACGTAATAAAAAAACAAGCTGTATTCTTTTTAGCTAATGATCATTTAGCAGCTTGCCGCCTAAGTGGGTTGAATTTGATAAAAATAAGATACAGTAAACTAGTGGTTACATATATATATATATATATATATATATATATATATATATATATATATATATATATATATATATATATATATAAACGTGTATTTTAGGTAGGTCTTTAAAATTCTCTTCTCGCAAGGCACTGTTTCTTTGGTTATTGCGTTGCATCTTAGATAATTTTTTGAGTGCCTTGTCACAAGTGCTGCTTTCTCATGAAGCAGAGGTTAAAAATAGTAAAAAAAACACACCTTAAAATCTTTGCATTCTTTTCCTTTCTATTGCTTTTAATCTAGTTGTCTTTGAACACAAAAGTATGTCATATAAACGCCCCCAGACTAGTTTAGGAGAAGCCAAAAGCAGCCTTATTATTGTATGGGTCTTCGTTAAGTCTGTCTCTCAGTAAACCCACCACACTGATTGATTTTGAATGTAGTTTTGCATGTCTAAACCAGACTTTACAGCCATAGTCAATAATCATGAGACTATTCCACTAGCAGAAATCTGAGTCTGGAGTGTGTCAGGGTTAAAGGTGAAGTGCTGCTGATTTTGAACCAGACCACTTAAATGATGCTGTGCAGCAAAGACAAAACAGCCATTGTCAAACATGTCTGGGAAAATACCACCCAGCCTTTCAGAATACAGATTAGCCTTCAGGATGCTCGGTCCACTGCTCCACAAGTAGCTTTTACTTATGAACTCATTGTAATTTTGTGGATGATGGATGTAGTATTGCTTGAGAACCAAGTAAGGAGAAATAGACTCAGGAGCTATGGTACTTAAACTGATAAAGAAGGTGGATGCCTTTGAAGCACATATTCAGTATCAGTAATGGAGTTTTTTGGGAAGGAGAAGCAGTTGATCAATGTTTGTTGAGCATCATTCAGCACGAGGACACAACTGCACCACTTTAAGAGAGCTTATATATGCTGCATGACACATTGCTTCTGTTCCCCTCACACTTCTAGTGCTGATGTGGCCTATTTATAGCTGCTGAGGGCCTTTGGTTCTGTTTGATAGCTTGTTTTGTACCTTATAAAAGCCCTTGGCTCCTCTTCTGACATCTCCTCTGCAAAACCCGGGACTTTATTTATGACGCATCTCAGGGGAGTGAATTCTCAAAGCTCTTCTTTTTTTTTTTTCATTTCCATATGTGCAAAACTGCATATTTTCTAATTCGGTTACACAACTATAATCTTTTATTGCATAAAACAATTATTAACAGACAGACCCAAATATATAGCATAATAACAGGACGTTTTAAGTCTGAGGGTATTTATACATGCAAAATCAAATAAAACTATTAGACTTTCTTTATGCTAACCCAAAGGACTTGTGGTCCAAAGGTCGCAGGTTCAAGTCTCTGTACCAGCAGGGTTTGTAGGTGGGGGGGATTGAATGACCATCATGCTCTTCCACCCCCAATACCATGACTGAGGTGAGACCCCTGAGCAAGGGTTCACGGTGTGTGTGTTTGTCTTAACTACTCAATGCTGTGTGTGTGCACTTGGATGGGTTAAACGCAAAGCACAACTTCCAAGTATGGGACAACATATTTTAAATATTTAAAAAAAAGTTTTAAATAAATCTTTAAAAAGATTTCACTAACCAACTAGTTGCCATTCCTAATTTAAATATGCCGTTTTGGACCGTAGATGTTAATGTATCAGCTTTCATGCTTAAAGACATGAATGAAATTTTTTCAAATTTTCGTTGCCTTAACATTTTCTCAGGCTGTGTGAGAAATAGAGTATTGACTGATCTTATATATTTGCGAGGCTTTTTTGTTCTTTTCAATATAGACTAAAGCTTTACAGAATTCTACAAGCTGTGCTCCCAAGTTGCTGATTAGTTGCAAAGCTGTGCTGGTGAAAAAGAGGAAAAAAAGAGAGAGAGAGAGAGAAATATGGGAATGACATGTGAGGAATAGCTGCGGTATTCCACAGGACTGTGCCACTGAACTCACTGTTCAGGAATCCCAAATAGACCCTTTTACAAAAATGTCACCGTCATCACATTTAAGTTCTCCGAGTGCTGATTGAAAACCGACCTCGTCTCACCACATCTCCACTTGAACGTTAGAGGACCATCCGCCAAACCGACCCCAGATAAGCATAATTTCCTTTTCCAGTACTTCGCAATCACAGGAACAAGGCCATCAACACACAGCTGGGAATGAAATGGAGGCAGAGATACAGACATTGCAAACAAGGTCTCAAAAAGGAACCAAGCTATTTTTATTTTGAGGAGAATTCTCCTTGCTATTCTCCTTGAAGCTAGCTGAAGCGCTCATTAAATTCAAAATGGTTTGCTGTTCTTATCTGCAGGTTACTGAGGTTGGCATTTGTTTTTGAGTATAGAGAAAAATCTCTCTGGAGGTCCTCTAATCTTAGTGATCAGCTTTTCCACCAAGGAAACCATCTTTTTATTTATTCTTATTTTATTTATTTATTTATACATTTTTCTCTGTAATCAAGCTTTTCATGCTAATAAACTTTCATGCTTTTCTATCGGAGTACCATTTTGTCAGTAAACGGCTGCACCCTGCCCAACAAAACTTGCCAAGTGGTCACATTGTTACCTAATTATTGTTCTGAATTTGAAACCCGTTTCTTGTGGTTCCTACAGATTCAGAACTTGAATCTTAGGGCGGTTTTTGCTTTTAAAGCAAGGACAATAGTTCTAGGGTGATGGAAGCTCAAATGCTCATTGCTGTTGTGAGAAACAGCTAGTCAATACAAATATTGATGTCTGGGTCACGAATTGATACATTATTTTAATTTTGTTTCTTCTGTTGTGATTATAACTGTGAAATCACAATCTTTTAGTAACAAGTTTGTCATTCATCTTCTTTGGACTTCACTGCTTCGGACAAAATTAGTACTGAACTTGGAGCCATAAAACTAGTGTAGAGAGTTGGTACACAATGTTGTGTGCCGTTGTTCCAGAATGTTTATTGCAGCACAAAAACTCAGTGGACTTGCACTCATTCAATTAAAAATATAGATTTTTTTTGTCTGAGACTATATTGTGCAATAAAACATTGCAATACATTGAAATGTCAATTCCAGCTCCATTTTTAGTGCATTATGGGCCATTTCTCCTGGAAGCAGGGGTCATGGAGGACTGACCTGGAGTCAGTGATTAGTACGATTGGAACAGGTAATTAGTATGGCAGCTGTGATGGTTCAGAGGTGAGCACCAGCTACACTCTTCTGGCCGACAGCTGGACAGATTGTCAGGCCACCTGGACAATTTACTTCCCCGTTCACACACACACGCACACACAGGAGAGGCGTCCTGCCAAACTTCCTGTGCCTCATCAAGGCTCAGTCCTGATTAATTTGTAAGCCTGGGCACTGCAGAGAATAATCATGCTGTGAATCAAAAGCACTTTAAGTTGTAATTTCGCTCATTTTTCATTCTTGCATGGAGTTGGTTTTAAATCCAAAGCAGTCTCTGCCTGCCAATTATGTCAGTAATATGTGTGCTGGAAACCCAAGGATGTTTTGAGCCTCTGTTATCTCCAACTGGTGGCAGGCTCAGCCTGGTATGGATGTTTCCAAAGGGTTTCATTGTCTGTCAGTTTAACAAATAAGACTTTGACACATGCAGAGTGAAGATGGGTGATCTCATCACTCATAGCCTCTTCATTTACTGCCCTGCAGTGACATCACTGGGCTACGATTTTCTTCCACCTCTTTTCTTGGATTTGATTCTCACTGCCGCACCTCATTTCGTGCACCGGTGCACACATCTCAGCATGGAGCCATGCAGGTGTGTGTGTTCGTAAGGGATAACGTGGAGATGTGATTGTCTGTTTTAGTGCAAGGCTATCAGAAAGTCTATTTAAAGGCTGCGGTGTGAAACACTACATTTTCTCGGTTACTCTTGGAATCTACTTTTTTGATCATAGTGTGTGATACTCAGAAGCTTTTGTAAATGAGAAAACTGGAGATATGTATTTAATTTGATTGCGGTTAAACAAGGACCAAATCTGTGGTTTTAGTTACTCTTGAAAGCAAAACAAAGCAAAACCAATATATTGTGCCATATTATTTCAGTGATTTTTATTGATTTTGATTTTGGTTATATAAGTTTATTATTACATTAATGAAATGTATCAAAGTATTTATAATTAAACTTTAAATAATTAAAGTATTTCACAATTACCAGAGCTGCTTGTCTTTGGGGAAATATTTTTGGGACCAATGTCACATGACTGCTCACTTTGGTGTAATGGTAAAGGCAGATGCCATTCATGCCAAACCAGGTGTTCGACTTTGAGCTGTATACTCTGAAATATGCATGTCTATAGCAACACTTTTAACCTCAAAATGAAAATGAATCAAAGGACAAAACCACAATACAACAAGCAACAGTCACCTTCTTTAGCAAGACTTTATTTATCCAACTCTTTGCTAGCTACATTAGAATATTGAATGTCTTATTTTCAGTTAATCTTTCATTTTTATGGAATTAACACTAATCAATAGTAAACAGAAATATAACATAACTACATTTGAAGCTGGTCAGGTCGGAGCTCGTTTATAAATGTACCATGCACATTTTTGACATTTTATTGGCATCTTGGTTTTTCATCTAGAATCTTTTTATGCTGCTATTGCAAAATTCATATGTAGATGGTAATCTGACCAAAGAATGATCTCTAAATGGACTGGGAAAAGTTTATTTGATAGTTTTTGCTGATTTAGGCAACCTATTATGTTGGTTTATGTGAAAGCACACTTAAAAAAAAAAAGTATTGATACAATATAGTGGATACAAGATTTCCCTTAAATATGCAATGTCTCAAATCTCAGGTCCATATGTGCATACAACCACATACATTCCCTGCATCAAAGGAAGGTTTTTTTTAAGCTCCTTTTTTAATCTGTTATTTGTGTCTTTCTCAGTCAGTCTTTCTCTGTTTAAGATGATGAACTTTGCGATCAATATCACCAAATGTGTTCTGTTTTAACTGATTAGATCAGCACGTATCCTCAATTCAAAGAGTTTTTCACTCTTTCTCTTTCTCTTTCTCTTTCTCTTTCCCTTCCCCTCCCTCCCAAAGGAGCCTATCAGCTCGCAGGCTCTCCTCCTGACCATCATAGAAAACGAGCAAGAAAGTGAACGAGAGCGAGTTCAGGATTGGAGAGAGTGTGAGTGAAATGGGTGAAAACAGTGTTGAACCAGCAGTCATCTCGAAACTCATACCCCAACAGGCTGCAGTGTGGTTTTAATAATAGTCACAGTGTATGAATATGCATTAATCTTGGGAAGAGAGGCTGAATAACTCAGTGTAGTTGACTTGAATCTTCAGGATTGCACACACTTATTAATGCTGTTTGCAGTACTATTACTACTGCTCACTGGAAGTACTAAACTTTGGCACATTACTCGTTTGGTAACCTTCTAATTTGGTCTATTACGAAAATGTTAATTTTAAAAATGAACAACAGGGCTCAAACTACACTGTTGATTCATGTTTATTACATTATGCATTTGGCACTGTTATAGAGTCCCCACAGGTCCATAATTTTTTTTAAAATTGCATAAATTTGTTTTTATCTAATTTGAGGTCATAGAAAAGGTATAACAAAGTCTCATCTTAAATCTTATAAAGTCTCTATTAGGAGGTTTTATGCAAAAACGGAATTACAATCCGTTCTAATGAGATGATTAAAGTTCAAACTAATATGATGGGTTGTGCAGGAATAAAATATTAAAGCATTAATTATAATCAATTGTATAGATTGTTATCTGTAAAATAATCGATTTATTGCCTTTTATTTAAACACGTTATTACCATGCGAGCAAAATCCTATTTTGATCAACCTCTAATTCATAGTAGGTATTGGTATATTGTTATTATATGAACCAGTTTTAGTTACAAGATAAAACATGTCTTGTGTATTTTAAACTTGCAGTAATCCTGTTTTGCAGTTGAATGTGTGTCCTAGCATGTTTAAGTAAAATAATTTGAGATGCATGGTTTATTTTGAGATTGAATGGGTTAGTTTTGTAGGGACACGGTTTTAATTTTATTTTGTGTAGCTCTTAAAGTGCCTTAAATTTGGTTTTAAAATCCGTGGAAACCCTGTGTTATCCAAAGTGACTGTGTTATATTGCATTCAAGGTGTACGTTTTAAGAGTTCATGCATTTCCTGGAAATCAGTGTTTAATAGATATATTAAGAGTTCTAATCATCTCAACCAGTAACTGCTCTGTCAATGCTAACTGAAGTAAATGTTAAATTAGATTCTGTGTTTCACAGAATTCTATGAAAATTATTGTAAAGTGCCTCTATGTAAATATGAGTTACACCACAGGCTTATCTACATACACTCCACAGGCCGTTTGTACCTCACTGGCATCCTGTAAGTGTGTTTTGTTGATGTATATCCCATACTAGTGTACCATCTCTTTTGCCAGATCCTTGTGATTCATCATCAGTCTCCAATTGGGAGCTGCACAACTTACTACTAGAACTTCCTGTTAGAACAACAGATGGGCCTAGGGCCGACATCTAACAGATATGGAGGTGTATGGAGGTGTCATCTCCCTCATTACCTGCTCTGTGTGTGAAAAGATGTTTCTCTCAAGGGACGGGGGCAAAGAGATTTGCCTTTGAAGAAGAAAAAGAACACTATGGGCTGTAGGAGGAATGTCTTCATTATGCAAACAGGACAGAACAGAAACCAGTGTTTCGAGCCTCTGATGGGGTTCAAGAGATGCTGCTTTCGGATGCTAGTATGCAAAGCAAAACTGGGATGCTGATGAATATTTAAAGACGTGACGCTCTTTGGATCTTCTCTTGTCTGTGAGTGTTGCATAACAGAATGACTAGGTTAGAAACCTGTCTAACCCTTGGTGTAGCATACAGGGAGAGAGATTATGAGAGTGCGCTGAGATCTGCCCTGCCGTGTTTGTGTCCGTGCCGTGTTTACTGGAACCATTAGAGATGTGAATCAGTGATGTGTGTTGCTCTAACATGTGCCCCATGTGTGTTTTCAGACTTGATCCACTGCACCAATGAGATGAATGTGAACGTGCCGCAGCTGGCCGACAGTATGTTTGAAAGAACCACCAACAGCAGCTGGGTTGTGGTCTTCAAAGCGCTCATCACCACACACCACCTAATGATGTACGGAAATGAGGTGAGAGATTCTGCAGTGGTGCTTCATATGTTTTTTTTTTTTGTTGGCCCATATCAGACACCCTTCTGTGCTGTTACTGTTGAAGATACAGCTTGGTTAAATTGACCCTACATGACAAATCACACCTCGGCACTCACACTTTTGCTGTTTGTGACAGAGCTTGTATGACACATGATTCTAATATGCTGATATGGTGCTCAAGAATCGTTTTTATCGTCATCAGTGTTGCTGTTATGCATTATTTTGATGATTTCTTTGAGGAACAAAAAGTTCAGCATTTACTTGAAATGGAAGTCTTTTGTAACATATCTTATTACTGTTACTTATTTTCATTTTAATTCATCCCTTTTAAATCAGATGCAGTTTCTGATTTGAGCCACATTTATCTGTGATGTCAGTGTATCCTGTTTTGGTACATAAATAACTTAATGTATTTGTTTTCATTTATTAGTTTTTGTATTACGTAGTCATGGAGGACTGGTAAACAGAATATCTAACTGCTGTTGGACATTTCTGTAGATAATGAATGCATTTGGAATCTGCAATGAAAAACGCTATCAAGCATGTTCTGTTCGTGTTGTGGTGGAGTTAGAAAGTGCATGGTTTATGTACAAAAACAAGAATTAGTTCTATACAGGCACAAACACAGTCCACTAATGATTAACAGTAGGTAGGTGAGAATAGGACACACACAAACACACATGATATATACAGTTAGGATGTGACCTAGATGTGCACATGGACCCCTTAATGTATTGCTCCTACATGAGCTCCTCTAGAAACGCACACGTTTACCTAGCTATAGTATCTAATTGAGGACGTACCAAATACTTGTTCTCTTTCGGTGTAAAGCTAATTGTAATAATTTTATGCTTTACTATTAAAGTTTTCACATTCACTTTTCTCAAAAGGACATTTTTGTCAGTTTAGGTAACTTTAACTTGAAGTTAATTCAGCTCTAAGAGATTAAGTCCAGTGTAGGATTCGTCTGCTTGATTCAGATCGCCACTTGCATGATACTTTTTAAAAGAACTGACTCATTTCTTTGTGAAGTGGTCCACACCAGTCATAATACATGTTTGTTTTAAAGTGCAGCCAGTGAAGAAAACACGTCTATTGTATCATACCATTGTTCTTTCACAGTAAACAGTCATTTTTAACTCATCACATTGAATTTAGACTGTAGGCTCACAATTTGGGTAAAATATAATTACATTTTCTGTGGCGCTGAAGATTCTGCAGGAAACCGTGGCAAAGACACACAAAAACAATGGCAGCGCTAGTGACTCTCACACGCGTCCTTGATCAGTCACTTAGGCTATAAAATAAAAAGTCCTTCACTATATGTCCTGAGCTCGCCAGTGTCAGAGATAGATAAAGCGTGCAGGACTGTCCTTCAGCACACCCTGCTCTGCGGCATGATGAGGCAATTATCAGCCAGGGGTGGTTTTTGTTATCGGAGCTGAACGTCTGGTCCAGGTCGAGTCTGGTCTTAATCCTTGACCACGTAATGGCTTGAAAAACACACGTTTGGTTATCACTGTCTGTTGACGAGCGAAGACGTTTGGAGGACATTTGTCTTGTCAGCAGTAGCCCTGTGAGAGGGCACAGAAAATGCCATAGATACGGTGTAGTTGATAAGGGAGTTTCCATATGCGTTTGTGCAAATAAGAGAGAAAAAGGGCGATGTCACTAAATGGTGGGACAGATAGAGAATGCACAATTTTCTGTAGTGACGTCATTGGAAATGTATGTTGTGTAGGGTAGAGATAGAGAGAAGAGTGGGTTGAAGAAACATCTGGGATAAGGACCTTTAAGAGAGAGATAGAGAGAGCGAGAGGGGCAAGGGACAGAAAGAAAATGAGTTGGAATTTGAATCAGCTGGTTCATGTTGGGTCACACAGTGGACAAATTGATTAACCTTATATGGAGACACCTCTGACACCACTGTCCATCTAGAATGGTTCATTTTGGACACAGAGGGAAGACAGAGTGGGCGAGTGAGCTAATAAATGAGAGAGAGTCTCTGTGTGTGTGTGTGTGTGTGTGTGTGTGTGTGTGTGTGTGTGTGTGTGTGTGTGTGTGTGTGTGTGTGTGTGTGTGTGAGAAAGGGAAGTTCATTGGATCAGGTTAACGCTGGTGGCTCAGATAAAGCTTTGTTCAATCAAGATAAATAACCCCCTGCTGATTGTATGTAAAGAGACCTGTCTCAGTCTGCTGAGAGATGTAAGAACTTATCTTTTTGGCTTCATCATTAACTTCTCTGTTAATACTATTTGAGTTGAATAGACATAGACAAAACAGACATTCAGACGTTCATATTCAGAAAACACTGGCTAGAAGACTGAATCAAATTTAGATTGAATGAGAAAACATTGAAATTAAAAGTTGCATCTTTATTTTTAATAATCGCTGGGATCAGATCATATGTACCCAATGCTGAAAAGGACAGTGCAGAATTACACACAAGTTTAGTTCATAATTTCAAATGAAGGTCCACCACTATGCTCCCCATGCCAGAGTCTAGTATCTAGTATTAAATATGTTTTATTAAATTGTGCCGGTTTAACTTCTCTCAACCTTAAAAAAACACCAGCCAACAATATATAATTTTGCTTTGACAAAATGTCTCATGCAGCTGTGTCTATAGAAAATCTAAATTAACTATTTTCTTTAATAGATGTTTCTGGTCTTATTATGCAGTTCATGTTAATCCAAAGATGAAAAAAAGGACTCAAAATTTAAATATTTAAATAACTTTCACATCTGAAAACGTCTTTCTTGATCAGCTAATGTCTCTCAGACCGCATGGACTCCTGGATAATGTTCATTAATAGCCAAATAGCTGTAGGCATTGTTTCAAGCTATTGCTGTAAGTAATGCAGCCTTTCTGAAATCTTTGCTGATAGTTAACACACAAGATTAATGTTAACACAATACCACCAAAAAGTTTCAGCATTTAAACATGTTTTTAATGAATCCATGTAAATGTTGGTCTTGAAAACGCCTTTTTCTCTGGGAGGAAGAACAGAGATGCTCGGTACATACTCCGGGATTCTGATGTGTTTCTACACAGAACAGCCTCTGATTTATACAGTACTTCTAAAAGCTGAAATATGCTGCAATACAGCCTTGCTGTGTGAGGGTTTAAATTAATTTGATGCTATTTTTAAGACCAGAATGTGCAATGTATAATCCATGGAGTTGTGTAGCGATTGCAAGCAGGAAAACAGGAAAAACAAATGCCGTTCCATGTTGCGTTTCAAGGCTTTTTTGAGACCGCTGTGAAACGGGCTGTTTAACATTCTGGCCATGTGCTGACTCTGAGTTCAGGTCTCTTCTGTGTGGGATCTGTTTGCATAATGGATGCTGTATGTGAGTGATGTGTGCTAGGAAAGGTAATTATTACCTTTATGAAACATTCTCTCGCTCCCCTGATGACTTCTCCTTCTCTACCCTGCAGGCAGGAATGGCAAATCTAGACCGAAAACAAACAGCTGCTGCTCAGCAATCAGTAATTCAGAAGTAGGGGAGTACTAAACTGCACGCGGGAATTGGTGGCTCACCTTGTTGGATTGGACCATTTACTTTTTCGTTTTTAAAGTTTCAGTGACATGAGTCTCCTAAAAACAGTTACCCATGATGCTTTGCCACATTTTTTCATAATAGCTGTTCCCCACACAGGTGTCCTGGAGGGTTGTTTTTATTTTATTTTACGTGTTACGTGTTGTATTTACATTTGTTTTCTGCTGGTGATATTTTGGGAGTGGGAAGCATAGCACTACATCAGCTTTGTATAAATGTTTTTTTGGTCACACATTTCTGTTTTTGTATTTTGGTACGGTAATTTTAGCTCTGAATCAGATGTTATTCCAGCTCTCTACTTTACAAAAAGAATGGGTTTTGTGTTTGAAAATAATCGCTATCGAACAATGTGCCTCCTCTCGCATCCTGTCATCATCTTTTTGTGCTTGCCATTTTTCTTTAAGCCTTTATTTGTTTCTAACCACCATAATTGCTGAGGTGGTATCCATAGAAACCTCAGAGCATGTATGGATCGAGAGAGCGCAGACCAGCAGCCGGTACATTATCAGGGCATCATCATGCATCCTATTTACACACGTTCCCTGCAGGGTTAGCGTTCTTGTGCACCATCCAGCACACATACAGATTACATAGAGGAGATCCAGTGCTGCTTCTGGATCAGTTCCCAAAGGCACAAACAAAATCAGTGGCTAAAACATGAGCAATCTCTGTTCCCGGATTGCTGATATCTTCCCTCAATCTGAGCTGCTGTGTTAATAGAAACTGCTCTCTTTGGGAACGCTCGCTCCCTGTCTTAATAATAAATGATGCTTCACTCTAACACTACTTGAGGTTTGTTCTCACATTAATTATTTGCTCAGCTGAGAATGGCGGACCCTTTCTGGTCTATCAGTCTATATTTGTCGTCCTTCTGACATCCATTTTGTATAACCTCATCTATGTAAAAAAAATGTAGGGAGATTGAGGGTTTCATGCAGAGGAGCAGGCAGGCGATTGTGGATTTGCAGACTCCACTGAATCAGAAATCCGTATTGATCTACGCTCTGGAATGGAGCAGTATTCTCTGCAGTTTGGTACACACTGGCTCGGCCATGCATTTTCCACAAGGTTTCTCTCCAAGGTTAAGCCACAGTGCCAGAGCTGCCATCCTGGGGATTTTCGGTACGCCTCACTCCGCTTCTCATCTGATCCCTAAAGATTTTAGGCTGGTATTTGAGGCACCGGTGCAAATCAAAAGTATGTCAGTAGTTTTCTTTGAGAATGATTGGGAACACACTGTCAGGGAGTTTTGATGCTAAGGACCTCTAAATTTGAAAGGAATCCCCTTCCTAAAATATTAAGATAGCTCCACTAAATATTTTCATTTATAAAGACCCATTTATACTACATAATATTGTAGAGATGCAAAAAAAATTGTCCAAAATAAGCTTTCCAGAGAAAAAATATTATATATAATATATTTTTTCAATAAATATTTCTGGAACTATATGTAGATTTCTCTTAATTTTGTGCTGTTAAAAACTAGAGGCTTTTGTTAATTTATTTTTTGCTGATATTTTCCATGCATCTCAACTGATCAGAAACATTGCTCTGCCTTACGTTCCATCACAAAGTTATGTTCAACTTATATGAATCGGAAAATAAATACACACAACTTTGAAGAAAAGTTTTATGTGGTTTATTGGAACATTCAAGTTAGCCCATGTCTATATTAAATGACTGTTTAACTCTCTTGTCTGTGCTGTTTCTCTCCTATGGGGTACCTGAGGGGTTTAGTTACTTCAGAAACAGAAAGATTATGATAAATCACAGGACAGCGTTGACCATTTTCTGCATTCCTGAATGATTCTGTGTGCACGTGATCTGTATGTTACAGGAGAGCTTGTGTGTTGTGCAGCAATGTAGCAGCACATTAGCAGAGATTAACTCCCTGTACAACAAACGGTTTAAAACATGAAATCACCCAATCAATACTGATTATCCACATGCTACAAACATGCCTGATATATAACCTCCAGCACTCAACCATCGCCATCATTATAACCTTCAGCTTCTTTCTGATTTGAGTGATCCACATATCTGTCAGGCTAGCTGATTATGTTTAATGCATGAATTCTCTAGTATGGGCTGTTTACATTAATTATGCTTGTGATGGAGCGGTCTGGGTGTGAATGAAAGCCATGATGCTCCGGCTTTCAAAAAATCCACTCCTCACTCCAGTCAAAAATCACGCCGCTTCACTCCTCGCCCTGCTCTCACTCCACTCCTCTCAATTACTGTGATCCCCAGTGTTAGATCACTATTCTCCAATCGTCCTTTTTTGTATATTGTTAAAATGCCGCTGAACTTTTACTGTTTGTCTGCACAAATTTTAAAATAGAATGAGGAACCTCACACAAAGCCTCAATCACATTACCAGGGCCACCCCACACCAAGAGCTTCTTAAAGATCCATGATCATTGATCTTTCGGAGAGTGGGTGGCCACTGTCCCTCTATATACACTGCCTACGGTTCAGTGGATCACCACTCTTGATCCTCCAATTTAAGCAGAGCTCTAGGAATGCAGTATTTTCTTTTGCCTCCCATCCCTTCAGATGCGTTTTAGGTACCTTCTGGGATTTCAGTGACTCTTGACCTTTGAATACTTTGGCCACAGGTGAAAAATGGCCCCTGCCAGGACAATTTCATTCCTCTGTGCCAAGCAGATTTTGCCTGACTGCAGGTCCTGTCACCAGGTCCTCATGCTGGTTCCTTCCCTGGGGTGAAACGAGCCTAAGGCTCCATCCCAGTATGTGAAAACCGTTTCCTGCTGACTCTTTTTCTCTGGTGTACTGATTTATGAAATAAGATCAAGGCTACACTTACTGCATTCTGGATTAGACTCAGTGTGGGACTGATAACTTTCTAGTGTCTCGTTAATGGCATTAACAAATACAGCTTCTAAGAAACACAATTTGTTCTATTCAAATGTAATTATTCAGACTATTCATTTGTTGGCGTACCAGCCTATAGTGTGTTGCAAATGGATACAGACTGTTTGCTCTTTAACTGAAGAGTTGCTCCACCCTAAACTGAAAATTCTCTCATCATTTACTCACCTTTATGCTGTCCCAGATGCACCATCCCAGTTACTTTCTTCTGTGGAGCACAAGCAAAGATAAAAAAAAAAAAATGAAATAAAGATATAATTAAATAAAAAGTTGACTCTTCATAACCGTAATCCATACTACCCCAGATGATTAATAAATGTCTGTTGATGCAATGTCTGAACTGTTCAAGATCAATCAGTGAAGTTTAAAGTAAGCATGAAATTAAAAATCACCATCCTATTTTCTAAATGCATGTTATTGATATTACTGTGGATGATTCATCCATCATGCTTTTCTAAAAAAAAAATTGACCACAGGCAGTTTTTTATAAAAAAAATTGTAACTCGAACTTCTGGTGAAACTACTTCTTTCTCTTTGGTGATGTATGCCGGACATCTCCAATTATTTAGTCAGTTTAATTCCTGTCCTTTTCTTTTATTCAACTGCAAGCCTTCAGGTCTGCCTCAGTCCAATCAACAATCGATAGACTTAACCGAGCCCCAATCCTACAAAAGAATGTTTCGCTCACAATTCGGCAGAAAATCTGTCTCTACTTTCATTAGATCAAAAATCTTAACCCTGTAGTTTATTGACAGGTGAGTGGGCAGAACTTTATGTGCGATATACTCACTAAATGAGATGTATTCATTTGTGTAGCCACTTAATTCATTTTCTGATCTCAGAAATTCAGAATATGATTTTTCTGATCAAATCACAAAACAGTTTGGTTGGTTTTGAGGTCGGTGTAAAAGTTCTGTTTTCCTGTCATGTATGTCATGACATGCATGAATGCATCCTAGTAATCTTCTGCATTCCCAAAACTCCCATCATGTCTTTTCTCAGCATCCAGAACACTGTGTGCTTCTCTTTTCTCTGTTTCTCAGCCCATAGGCTGAATGGAGGAGGGGAACAGCAGCAGACATACTTGGCAGCTCAAAGAGAACTCTGAGGAGTCTGGTCTTTTACACAGGTCTAGGTTTCAGCAGCGGGGTGCTTCTGCACGTCAGGAATGGAGTCGCTCCCGCATTCTGACGGATTAAGAGCTGCAGAGTCACATCTAGTGTATGACTTTATATTTTTGTGTCAGCATTTTGATTATCTGTTCTCTGTTCCCGCAGCGTTTCATTCAGTATCTGGCCTCAAGAAACACGCTCTTCAATCTGAACAATTTCCTTGATAAAGGTGCATTGCAAGGTAAGAAACATGAACACCTTTCCTGTCTCTAAAGCTTTGTGTGCGCACACACGCTGATGACAAACCCCTCGATCTTGCCCTCAGGCTATGACATGTCCACGTTCATCAGGCGGTACAGCAGATATCTCAATGAGAAAGCCCTTTCGTATAGGCTGGTGGCTGTAGACTTTACCAAGATGAAGAGAGGGTGGGTAAACCTCACATCTGCCTCTGTAATATTGTCTACATAGTCAAGATTGTGTTCGAACACATCGTCTCAGCAGGACACAATCGAATCAGGCTAGCTCATTACTCCGATAATTAAGTTGTTTGTAAAAGCTGATTTTTTTTTTAAAAGACCTAATTAAGATTGTGGGTAAGTGGCGATTTCTGATTGTTTGTTTATCTGTTTGTGGTGCAGTATTGATGGAGTCATGCGTACCATGAACACCGAGAAGCTGATCAAAACGTTGCCTATCATTCAAAACCAGCTGGATGCACTGCTGGATTTCCAGGTTTGTGATGGAGTTCATGCATGTATGATTTAAAGCTTCCTAATTATTCAGATCCAATCAAAATGTATTTATTTATTTTTATATAATTGATGTTATATTGTCTTCTTTACTGGCTTAACAACCTTCAATTTGAGAAAAAACATCCACATACTATTGCAAGTTTGGGGTCAGAAATGTATTTGAAAGAAGTCTCTTATGCTCACCATGGCTGCATTTATTTAATTAATCAAAAATGCAATAAAAACTGTAATGTTGTGATATTAAAATTGAAAACAACTGCTATCTGTTTTAATGACAGCTACTTTTTTAGCAGTTATTACTTCAGTCTTCAGTGTTGCATGATCTTTACAACATCATTATAACATCTCATCTGTTGCTCAAGTTACATTTCTTTTTATCAGTGTTAAAAACAGCTGAATGTTTTGTGTAAACCTTGATGCAGTTTTATTTTGTGCCTTTTTTTCTGAATACTTTGAAAAATAGAAAGTTCAAAAGAACAGCATTTATGTGAAAACAAATCTTTTTGTTACTTTATAAATGTCCTTATGAATTTGATCAGTTTAATTCGTCCTGGCTATGAAAACAAATATTTATTTCAAAAAAAAAAAAGAAAAAAAAAAAAAAAAAACTTTTAAACAGTAGTGTATATGTAAAGAATTTAAGTAGGTTGATGAAATGCAAGAACATTTACAGTATGAAAAGTCCCTTGTTCTCTTCTTTTAATGAAAGTAATTCAGCTTGGATAGATTTAGTCCAGATTATTTGACTGCGCATTGTGATTGAAGTGATAATCAGTTCCCCTAACATCAAGTAGACTTGGTGACCCCTAAGCCCTAGGTTGGAAAACCCTATATTAACAGAACAACATTGATGTTGATTCACTCCAATCTATTTGGTATAATGTGTACTCTATCCTGTGGATCTGTGTCCATAGGCTAACCCTAATGAGCTGACTAACGGAGTGATCAACGCTGCCTTCATGTTGCTCTTCAAAGACTCCATCCGTCTGTTTGCTGCCTATAATGAGGGTGTTATCAACCTGCTGGGTAAGAGTAATCCACTCCCTCTCTCTCTGGAGAGCATCCTTCTCTCACACTACTTTAGGGGTTAACGCGTGTTGTATGTCATTTTCTCCTGATAACCCCGAAAAGAACTTAAATGACACTTTCATTTTTGATCGTACAGATAAGAGCAATACATCAATCGAATCTGTAAAGGGTCTTTTTTTTGTATACAGACATAATAACAACAAAACTTTGTGCATTTATAAAATAAAAATAACAAACAATCCTCTGTCTGCAATGATCTTCATTTAGACATGCATCATTAAAAATACAAAACAAATATTCTGTGATAAAGTAATCCTTATGAAAACAACGCGATGTCCGTTTTTCACGTCTCCCTTCATCATCTTCTAATGTGACCACACCCCCACGCTGAACGTGCTATTCATATTATAATGTTTCACTGAAGCACGCGGCTTGAATACACCCACACAACTGACAGCAGACAGCACAGCGAGACTGTTCAAGTTTTTTTTTATTTTACTGTTTGCTTTGCGATGAGAGGAATAAGACATAATTCACCCGCCAAAAAAGTGATGAGGATTACCTCAGGATTTGAGATTTGGATTTCCTCAGAAAAAAAAGAATGAAGCACTTTATTCAGCAGAGATCATAAACATGAGTAAGTCTCTTTTTATTTATTTATATTCTTGCACTAGTTTTTACATAACCTGTAAACATTTTACTAGTTAGATTTTTTCCATAGACTTTTTCCAAACAATAATTCCTGACTAAATGTATAATCAAGTGAAACATTATGAAGTTTCAATAACAATATACAATACTATACCATTCAAAAGCTTGATGTAAATAATATAAAATAAATGTAACCGTAACAAATGTAACAAACTTTTTTTTTTCTTTTTTTTTTTTGTTAAAAGGATTTCTGAAGGATTGTGTGACTTGGAGGAATGATGCAAAAAATTCCGTTTAAAAGTCAGCTTTAATTGTTCCTAATAAACTGTTTATCTGCACTCGCAAGTGGATATTCAATTATGTTGTGGGATAATTAAATATATTCTAAATAAACTACAAACATAAAATTAAATACATTTATTTTGTCCTCACATTTTTTCTTGTAACTCTTTCCCTCTCAGTGACACAGCTGACTAAAAGGCTCATTATTGCAGCTCATTATGCGGGGCTTTGTCTTCTCAGGTGTAAATCACAATGTTTTATTGCCTTTTATTCAAGAGTTTTAACATTTTTAGTTTTTCACTAACCACGCAACGCAACCACCAACATTTTTCTCAAAAACACAATCATGTACATACATGGCGCTCACATATTATTAGGGCCCAGTTTGTGCTGATTACAATGAGATTAAACTTTAACCAGTTAGATGTTTATAAGAAACTGAGAAAAGCACAAATGTCAGACAAAACTTCTCCAGGGCCCAAAAATACCCTTAGACCTCAGAGGGTTAATCACTAGTAATTTCATCCAAAATAAACTGCAAATCAGTCCCGTTGTTAGTAGAAAATGTTTCACGTTTTCAAAACGTCTATATCTTGAAAATTGGAGGGACCGTATTTTCTACATCTGCTGTCAAATAGCCCACTCCAGACTAACCCACAGGTTTTTGTTAATGGATCAATCCGTCCATCGCCGATGGCTGATAGACAGAGAGAAATAAGACATAATTAAGTTTGAGCTCTAATTATTTGAGCTCTAATTATGTTGTTTTCCATGATTTCTATTGTTGTATTATTTTGTTTTGTGACAGACGGCCATTTAGGTTGGTGGTCTAAAAATGCATTCTTGCTAGCTGTCCTTGAGCAAACCATTACAGCAGCTTTTATTTGCCCCTGCCTCTGTCAGACAGCCCCAGAGTGTTTTGACAGTCCTCTGATGGGTAATTGCAGTCTTTATCTGTTTGAGCTTCTCTGCTAATCGTGTGTGTCTCTTGTCCTCCTGTTTCAGAGAAATACTTTGATATGAAGAAAAACCAGTGTAAAGATGCTCTGGACATCTATAAGAAGTTTCTGTACAGGATGACCAAGCTGTCAGAGTTTCTTAAAGTGGCTGAGGTACCAGTGCAACACACACACACACACACACACAGTGTTTCGATATGAGAGGTCTGAGATTAGACAGGATCAACGACCCCTCTGCCCCAACAATTTCTCTCTCTCATATTTTTCCATCCTACAATGCTCTGGCATTCATATTCACTGGTATGATTCATGCACAGATGCCATATATTTAGTGTTCTGGCACTGCAATGCATAAACATATACGTGCCTTTTCTGCCAGAAGGGATTCGGATAGCAATAAGTTTCATTCTTTGTTTGAATCGAGGTTAAACTGACCTTTGTTTTAGTTTTTTTTTTTAGTTTTTTTTTAGATTTTACCTATTTGACACTGATGAATTTCTGTGCTGTTGCCTTCTTCCTCTCACTTCCCCTCCATCCATCCTGCCAGGCATTAGTCTGGTTTTATTTCCAGGCTGTTCTTCTGATACATCAGATATCTCAGGGATGGGATTTGATTTGACAATGAGTCTCTAGGTACAAAGTCCATCACCATGTGAGATTCCTGTCTAATTTTTATTTATTTATTTATTTATTTTTACATCCACTGGCTCTCATTTAAAAGTCATCATTTGTAAAAATAGTTTTTGAATGTTAACCACTCCACACGCCACAGTCAGCCGTGTGAGACATTATCAATGTCTTTGTCTGTTCCCATTGGTCCTCCGTGGCTCTCGGCATGCCACAACTCTGTTATTTTTTCTTTCATTTCTAGACACTGCATGACTTAATGATCCTTCATGTTTGTTCTTTTTCTGATTCCTCCTCCCTCACCTCGTTTGTTTGTTTGTTTACCGCTTTTTTGTTTTGTTTATGACACAGCAAGTTGGAATTGATCAGGGTGACATCCCAGATCTCACTCAGGTCAGTGTACATTTCATCTCCACTTTCTGTTTCTCCTCTTCTTCCTCACTACGCTGCTGATGTTGTCCATCGTACCACCGCTCTCCCTTCCTCCTTTTTCTCTGTTTCACCTGTCCTCGTCCTTTCTCTTGTTGTCTTACGTGCTGTTTTTGTACCCATGCTCACTGTTTTTTAAATGTCGTCTCTCCTGTTTGGTTTAAAAAGTCAGACTTAATATTAATAGCTTCAAGACCTAGTGGTAGAGCTTGATAGAAATTGACCAAACACTAGTTCCCTCTCAGATGTGTTTAGTGATGATCAGCATGACTTTGTGAAGTTGCAGTAAGCACAGCTCAAAGTCGATGTCTTTGTTTGAGTGTTGACGTTGAGTGATGAGTTGGGTTAACGACACACTATATTAAATGAGATGTTTATTCCCCTTCCATAACACATTGTTTATTGTTCCTTTCAGACGACTAGAGGATCTTACCTTGTAGGTGATGGGTTATATGCACTGCTTGCATTTGAACATTATAACATTGGCTGCTACTAGTGCTGGGTGAAATATCAAATATTGACAAAATCTAAAAAGTTTTGTGTGTCAGAAAATTAGCCAGAATTGTTAATTTTTGCAAAACAATTATTTGGCCATCCAATTTTTAGAAACCTGTGCAAGTAGGCCAGTTTAATAATCTCTATAAATGAAGTAATGTTTTAAAATTATAACAAATATTTGCTATTTAAACCAGGGACATATAGCAATAAAAACTGATATGTCTGATTAAACACACAAACATAAACTTATAATTAATAATAATAATAATTCATTACATTTATATAGCGCTTTTCTAGGAACTCAAAGCACTTAACACAGTCGGGTGGTATCTCCTCATCCACCATTATACATTTTTCTGTGAAAAATATGCGGGTAAATATTAGAATTTAAAAATATATATTGTTGCATTGTTCTATATAATTATATCACACACACACACACACACACACAGACATAGATATATATATATATATATATATATATATATATATATAGAATCAATGTTCATTTAATGAAAAATGAACTTTATTTTTCATTATTTTTACTATATTTTTTACTACAAGTCATTTTAGAGGAAATGCTGTGTATGTTGAGATCAAATATCAACACATTTCTATTTTTTTTTTTTTTTAGCTATGTCTCTCAGCCCTAGTTTTTTTCTGACTGCATCAGCGGATTCATCTCTTGAAATCCAGGCTAACTGATTGAATGTGGCCCAAACTGCCATCCTCGGCCCCCGTCACTTTGCAGGCATGGCCGTACATTGCTTTTTCTGCTGATCTGAGACCAGATGTGCAGCTGTCTCTTTATAGTTTGATCAAATTGTAAGCTTAGATCAGCATAAAAGCAAATCTCCTGCTGGGTTGCATGAACCCTTGCGATCTCTTGCGAGAGCTATATGTTTTACCCAATACCCTGTTTCTCCTTAATGTGAGAAAACTGCCCCAGCGGCCTTAAATTTGTAGGCTTGAACTATTAATATAACCTCGCTTTGTCCTTTTCCGTATCCGCACGCACATCTATAATGTAGTCATTTAATCAAAAGCCTGTTCATGCCGTGTCTTCTCTGAGGAAATCAAATCAGACAGGAAAGGAGCTAATTAAAAGCTCTTACACTTTCATCTTTCTTTTTTATCTCACTTCTGTGAAAGCCCCAAATTTTCATTTTTAGTTCTATTTGAATTGTAGCCTGCTGCATATGTGTTTTTCCCCCCTCTCTTCTGGCTTCTGTTTTCTGTGGAATGGATGAGACCCAATCTGCCCTCTCAGCGATGTGGAGAAAAAGCCAACCTAGATCAGATCCAGACATGTTGTCTAGCGCTGCCAGCTAGGCTCAGTCGAAGAGCTTACCTTACCTTCAGTCCATAAAAGCAGTTTTTACATGGGTTGTCTGTTTTGGAAACTTGGCACAAAGCACCTGCTCTTTTCACAAACCGTGAGCTCTGAGCTTGTGCTAACATTTGCTCTCATTTGAATGAAGCATCACAGGATGTGTGTGCTCTTAGGTGCTAACATACACATCCCGTGTTTGCTGATCCGGGACCCGTGTAATGCTTCCTCTCGTTGTTGTTCAAATAATTATTTTCAAAAGAAACCAATCTGAGATCGGTATAAACGGCTCAGAGGAAGGTTTTAGCTAGATTTGCGACTCAACGCAAAAAAACTTCACAGAAACCCCAAAGTACTAGTTCCAAAAGCCAGTGTAAATTGTTTAATGTCATGGTCCAATACTGAGATATATCAGTGACCTCATGGGTCTGCCATGCGTTTGAGATTTGGGTCTTCGACTGTGCATGTCACTTCTTCTCTTTCGAATTTGTACTCTTCCTCTCTTGTTTTTTGTGCTTGTTTATCCTTTACCTGTACGCCTCTTACTAAATGCTTAAAGCATGCTCCTGTTATTATTTGCTGAAACTCAGGTGGGTCGGGTGTGTGTATGTTTGACCATGTGAGTGTGTCTTCTTTAAACTGGTGCTGTATGTTCTCAGTGAGGTCTTGACTCGTCTCTTTCTCCTGCAGGCTCCCAGCAGTCTCCTGGAGGCTCTTGAGCAGCACCTAGCCTCTCTGGAGGGAAAGAAAACCAAGGAGCTCTCCGCTGACAACAGGTTTGAAATCCTACAGATCCAGACAATCCAGCATCACTCTGTACAGCCCTGTTTGGGCATACATCCGTAAAGTCATTTTTCAAATTTTTGTCCATCCATTGAAATTGAGTGGTTTAATCCAAATCTTCAGGAAAAAAAAAGATTGCATTACACGATGAACAAATTTAATTTTAGATGATCAACGCACATACATAGTTCATCAGATATTGTAAACAGACGCTCAGTCAGTGATCAGTAATTGATTTTCCATATTTACAATATTAATAAATGAATGGACAAATTCCATTCCGCATTTCCATCAGTTGTAATGGCGTTGAACAGAGAAACCAACATTGATTTTTATCTATTTAATTTAATTTCTGTCTCTTTCTGTTCATTTCAATCTTTTGTGCAATTATTACTAGGTTTATGCAAGTCAATGCATACATTATTAAAGTGTGTTTGCATTTCTTAAAAGAACAAATGATCCTCTGCTGAAATTCCAAATAAAACAGGAAACAAGAAAAACATATTAAAACTGTAAAACTTACAATTTTCTTTATCTTTATTTTCTTTACCTCTTTTTTGTATCTACTGCCATCACATTGAGTTGTGGGCTGGTTGAAAAATATAACATGATGGTCATTATAGTGGGCAACCCATTATGTGTAATATAAAACAACTTTTATTAGGCTAATGAAATCTCATTCATCTCATGTGAGTGTACTTTTCTATAGCTTTGAAGATTAGACAAAAATATGTGGTCAAATATGCAAGTTGCTGTATATTCTGAATAATACCTCTTAACAGCACTTTACTTCACAAGCCATATGCCGAAGCACTTGATACAGCAACAACAAACCATCGGCAAGAAATGTATATATAGCCACATACTCTGGCTTGTGAACAGTATTAAATTGATCAGCTCTTAAATAAGGAACTGATAGGGAAATCTCACTGTGTGTTTCTGTGTTTTTGTTTGTAGAGCCAACACTCTGTCCAATGCGGTGTCGTCTCTGTCCAACACGGGCATGTCCTTCTCCTTCTCATCCAGCAGGATGGACGAGAAGGAGAAACAGCTGGCCCTGGAGGAGGAGCAAGCCCGTCTGCAAGCTCTCAAGGTGGGTTAAAATCGATCCCATTGCGTTCTGTGAATGAACATGTTCGGATTGCTAATTAAGTTTGAAGTGTAGACAGGAAGTGATGTTAGCACTTGGTTCTGTGTAGAATATAAAGAGCGTACCCAGAGAGGTTTGTTGCAACTGATATTTGGCAGATTTGAAGCTGCTGTTCTGGGAACATTTTGTTCTACACATACAAGCGGATGTGTGTTTACAGAATACGCCCTTGTACCTTCAATGATTAGTCTCCAGCAGTAAGTGGTCAACGGGGTTAATCAAACTTCTCTGTTCCAGTCAGGATGTACTGTCATACCTTGTGGGACACAAACACTCACACCAACATGCACACAAACTGGATGACACACACGTCCGTTGTGTGGAATGTGTTGTCAGATGCACCGTGGCTCTGTATCTGAACAGTTCAAACATTCAAAGCAATTTCAAAAGTCCAACATCAAAGTATTTACACAGCTCATGTTTAGTTTGTGTGAGATTGAACTGGTGTTTCTTTGTGATTGTGTTACTCCAGGAGTTTTACGGCATTATCACTTTCTTTTTCTGTGGATTCTTTTCTTCCCACATTTTCTTTTTGATGTAAAGGGATTAAAAAAGGCATAGAACCTTGCCATGTCGCAACCTACTTTCTCTCACTTTAAAAACTAGAAACTAGAAAAAAAAAGCTTTAGGTTTGCTTGTTAATAGGGCTGCACAATTTGGCCCGAAATGGTCTATAATAATAATAGTATTAATAATAGTTTACAGATTTAATAATATAAAAATTATATCTAAAAATAATTATATACAGTAATAATTATTGTTGTTATGATTCCAAATAAAAATAATAAAATAAGATTTGACTGTTTAAATATTTTTTTGTAAAGTAGAATATAGGAAAAAATTATATAATCACTTTAGAATGCAACTGTAAAATTTATGACTAATACTTAATACTCAAATAGTAAAGTTTTCTTTTTTTTCTATAGTGCTTGTAGATTTTCTTTTGTTGAGAAAAATCTGTTTAAGAGTGCTTCTCAGTAAAAGTTTGGGAAATGGTTGATACACGTTGTATTCCCAGATGCATGTTCTAAGCAACCCAAACTCAGTGCGTATTTAGAGACAAGCTTGTGTGGAGCAGCATTTACTGTGAACCGTGTCGCAGCAATACCAAAAACACAAGATCATGAGCTGCTCACGTGTAAAAGAACACAGTACACAGTCTAAGTTTAGGTCTAAACCTAGTGGCCAGACTTTAGACCAGACATGACTCTGGTCTAACTCTGATGGTTTCTGTTGGTCTGATGTCAAGTAGTTTGCTCTAGTGACTTTCTTGGCTTGAAGTAGCTCTACATGTTGATGATTTATTGGCTTTTCTTGCTCTTTTCTTATAGTTGGTTTAGGCTGCTCTAGTAGTTTCTGAGCTAGTCTGCTAGTTTTTGTCCAAGGAAGTGTGACCTGAGAGATCTTCTCTGACTTCAGGCATCTCTTATACACCGACAGTTCACACACACGGACAGCAGATCTGAGCTGACTGGCACTTGAGCTGCCTGAGTGGATGTAATCTGTCTGATTTCACAGAGCTCAGCTGAAGGAAATGTTCTGTGCTGTCATTCTCTACGGTCACCTTTGCAGGAGGAAGAAGCAGAGCAGCCCAGTTTATACATGTTTACATTCTCTTTAAATGTTTTCTTCCTGTGTTTTTTTATTGTATAGAACCAGCGTCTAAAGGAGATCAACATGCAGACGCCCTCCACCTCGCCCAGCACACAGTCTATGGGTAGTGTCAACAACCACACTGCGGGCATGGACCTGTTCACCAACACCACAAGCCCACCCTCAACAAACAGGTCACTAACACACTGTACTTGATAGCAGTACATATTATACCATACAGTAATATAAAGCTCAGTAAATCTACAATATATGCTTAATTGCTCAATTCCAGTCTTCGTGTGCTACCGCTTTGCATATTTTGCATGTCTCTCTTATTAAACACACCTGATTCATATAACCAGCTCATTAGAAGAGAGCTCCATGCATGAAACTGTGTTCTGGTGCTAAGAGATACATACTAAATGTGTACAGCGGTGGTACGCGAGGACTATTGTGCATACGCCAGTCTGAGATTTTGGGATCCAGAATCATTTAAACTGGAAATAAAGCTTATGTCAGATAAATTAAGAGATATCTAAGATTCAGTATACTTTATGGTTCACTGATCAAATAACAAAATTGTGACTGATAATATGAAGAGATTGGCACCTTCAAATTAATATTTAGAAATTAATATTTCAGCATCTTATATACACGGTAAAACTTTGCAACAGTACTTGATGTATTTGACAACAGTTTTTGTTGTTTGCCTGTTTTAAACCGCTGCTGGCATCATGAATCTCATGATTCGCTTCTTTCGACAATCAACCTGTTGTGGGAGTTGCATCATCAGCGAGCAAGCTCCCACAACAGGTTGATTGTCGAAAGAAGTGAACGGACGGTCACGACCCAGTCTTTTCTCCCTGCCAGGCTTTTAATGCAATTTTTTTTTAGGTGTTTGCCCTTTTTTGGCTCTGGACTCTGAGCTGCTCAGTGATTATACTCCAAATTAGTTTTCAAAGCCTTTACAGAACACACAAAGACTGAAAAACAGCATATTTAGACTGTGCTGTACACTATGTGAGGACGGGGAGTACTAGATGTGGACATCAACAGAAAAATAACTGACACATTAATACCTGCTGTTTTCATTCGCTCCCTTTCTCAAAGGCTGTTGATGAAGTCACTTGAAAACAATGAAAATCAGTCCAGTTGCTTTTGACTAAGTTCTACCAGACATTGTATAATGATCTAGAAATGTATGATTTTGTATTATATATTTAAGATATTTAAAAATGTAAATTAATTTTGTGAAAAGAGTTAACATTTTTTTCATGATCCCTCGAAAAACAAATTCTAAATAACAGCATTTATTGGAATATTTTTTTTTTATGTAATAGACTTTACTTTTAATCAGTTGAATTTTATTGCTAAATAAAAGTATTAATAGCTTTAAAAAATCTTATTGTCTTCAAATATTTTTAATTTAGTCCAATGTTTTGTAATTTTACTTAAATTTATTAAACTTGTAGTTTGTACTGTGTTAAATATACACAAGTCTGTGTGGTAGAATTTAAATGTGTTACTTTTGCACTAAACTTCGTTTCTCTTGTACAGCATGCCAAACCTCACCAGTGACTTGTTTGACCTCCAGCCTGCCTTCGTTCCTGCTGTGCAGAGCACTCCTATCTCCACCGCCAGCAATGCCTGGGGAGGTGCGTTCCACTCCACCCACATACATACATCTGATCACTGATGCCATGTCTATTGCTTTACCACTTAAGATCACTGACCTTTAATTTAGACATGACGTGTAGCCAAGTATGGTGTCCCATACTCAGAATTTGTGCTCTGCATTTAACCCATTCAAGCGCACACATGCAGCAAGGAGTAGTGTACAAACACACACACATACACACCATGAACATTCCTTCCCCCCACCTACAATCCCAGCTGCTACCGAGACTCGGACCCACAACCTTTGGGTTACAAGTATGACTCTCTAACAATTAGGCCACGATTGCCCCCAAGAAAGCTAATAGGTGCGCCCAATGTGGGGCTCAAACCCACGACCCTGAGATTAAAAGTCTCATGCTCTACCAACTAATAAAGCTAATAAAGACAAAGGCTGGTAGCATCTGCCGAAACCTGGGAGCAAATTGCAGTAAATGTTAATGCAGTTATTTGTTTGTTCACTTGCTAGTTCACCCATGTACATTGTCTGTTTCAAATCCTCACAAGCTGTTTGTAAGCCCTGTCCCAAAAGCTCCCAACAGCCCTTGGTGTTCACACTTTGGTGACATAATGGCTGTAGACTGTTGAGAAGTAGTTTGCCGTGGTGTTCGCTTTTGCAAAAATGTGCTTTAATGGCATCATGATTGCAAGAGGAACACTCTTCTAAAACACCCAGCGATTTTATGGACTTCACAGACTCACTCTAGAGGAATCCTGACCAAGCAGCTTGCTAGGTTTTGCAACCCAACCAATGTTTTGTTGTGTTTGTGTTCTCCATACCCATCCATCCCGTTGTGTAGATTTACAACAGTGTTTTAGATATTCCGAAGTTTGACCTATTTGGGTGCCTTTCCACTCAGGGATTATGGCTCTGCTTGGGAGCTGTGCTGAGGGTCAGAGGTTCATTTTCAGCAGTTCAGCGCACCTGCTGTGCTAGTGTGAATTGAGGACAAAGGGTGCAGAGTGTAGACACACTCCCAGATTCTCAACTATGCCAGAATTTGTAGGTCACCGTATGCACTTGGAGAGCCTAGCCAGACTCCAGACTCGGGTCTTCTGGGATCCACATATACTACTAACAGTGCAAAGATACACCAATGCAGACGGAGGGATAAAGTGTTTAAAAAAAAAAAGGGAAAGACTGCTGAATAATGAGGAGAGCAGTGAATAAAGAGCCACAGGCACAGATTTAAACTGTAAATTATTATTTACATTAGAAATCATGCAATAATAATAGGAATCCACCAGCATTTCAGCTGTTTCAAGTGCTTTGGCTGAAATGGTATTTAATGACAATTTCAGATAAAAATTCATGTAATGCCATTCTCAACTGGATGATAACTGTTATCAGAAACATTATTGTGGAGGAAAAATATGCATGTAAAATGGTCCAGGTTTAACTGGGTTGCAAAAAATATATACTATGATTATTTAGACACATTGAGATTGACAATTGTGATATGATGAACATTTAACAATTTCATTTCAGGCAAAAAGACAAAATCACATTTGAAATAGCATGTGCAAGACCATAAACTAACTAGATTAATTAGCCTTTTTACATGAATAAGCTTTATTGTTACTTAGTTTTTATTTTGATGAATTGTGCAGCACTGGAATCAATCTAAAATCTTAATAGTTAAAAAAGTATTAAAAAAAACTCTTTCTGACCCCAAACTTTTCAAAAGTAGTATCCATTTGAGACGCACACATGCTGGCTGCACAATATGTTATTATATAATTTATAATTATTATAATTTATAATTTCGATGCATCACTGTTTGTTCCAGGAATTTCAGTGGCCAAAAGATGAGGCAACACTTTCATATTTTTTTTCCCACAGAGCTACAATCATGTTGTTTGACATCTTTCCATGTTTTGTATGCGTGTGTGTTACTCTCAGGTCTAGAAAGCAGCACTCTTCATCCCATGGCCTCCATGACTTCCATGTCCTCCATGAATGTAGATTTTGATGCTGTATTTGGGAGTAATGCTTCCAATACTGATGTGAAGCCATCAGCTGGTAAAATGTCTCACAAGTGTGATTATTAATAACTGTGCTTATTAATCTCTGAAGATTTGACCCTTGTCAGGGTGCTTAATAACTGCAAAACTACATAACCCTCATCCTAAAAAAACCCTCTTCTGCTGGTTTTGCTGTATTTTGTGTTTGTGGAGCTTTGCTGCTGGAACGCTGAAACAAACTGTACAGCTGACTGCAGCACCTGCCCGCCTGACTTGGTTCTAGAGAGATTGGGAATGTTCTTTTGGGAGTCGCTCAGCGTATTTTTCTTTTTTTTTCTTTTCACTTACACGCTCATGTCGCTGCTCTCTGGTTGTGGACAGCCTGTTATCCTCCCTTCATCCATCTACTGTGTGTGTGTGTGTGTGTGTGGAGGCTGGGTGCTGACTGGCATTTTTCTCCATCTGTTAATCGTCTGCCGTTACACTCTTTATCTGAACACAGACAAGATGCGCACAGATTTCCACTCACCACTACACTCACTCACTCTCTGCCCCTTTACTTTGCTTCCTTCCTTTTCTTTTCTTGGCCCCTTTTTCTTACCTTATGCTTTTTCCCGTTCCCTCTCTTATGCTCTCTTTCCTGGGTTGTGATGGCTGATCTGATGATGATTTTTGTTGTTGTTGTTGGTCTCCTTGTTCCTGCTGGCGAAGCAGGAAGTAGAACCGTAGAAATGTATGGCATGTGGCAGCAGACTGTCTCTCTCGCTTTTTCTCTCATTTACTAAAAGAATTAGCAAAATGCCCTATGCTATTAACCATTTGAAAACCAGATGTCAGCAATTAATGAAACCCATCAGCTGTTTGAAATTCAGCATTAAATTGCATTCACAAGTGTTATTTTTGTTGTATTTATATACATGTTAGTATTTTTAATTAGATTTTATTTTTAGTATAAGTTGAATGTTTTTTGTAATTGAGCTTTTTATTTTTATTAGTTTTTTATATTTCTATATAAAATCATTTTATTCAGTTTTTTATATTTCTATATATTTAATATTTCTGTTTTTATTTTAATACTTTTTATTACAAGCATAAACTTATTTTAATTAGTTGCTAAGGGTAAACAAAAAAAACGAAAGTTTTTTTCCTCTGATATGTTTTATTTTATTTCAGCTTTATTACAGTTACCAAAAACTAGTTTTAATAATTTGTTACAAATAAATACCCTGATTCAAAACATTTTACTTGTATAATGTGATATATTTTTGAATTATTGGAATTATTAATTTTTGAATTATTTGCATTGTGATTGGAAAGTGGGCAATCCTTAAAAAATGGAGACAACACTGAGGTTGCAGTTATTTGTCGAAAAGATTTCAAAAACTGTGTACACACAGTATTGTGATAACTATTGGCTAGATTTTTAAAAAGTCTGTGTTCATATAAAACAACGTCTGAATAGCTGTTGGTTAACATTTAATCAGTAGCCTGTGTGGCCTACTGTGTATGTCAGCAAAATAAAAAGGAAAGGAAAGTGTTTCTGAGAGTTCATACATTTTATTTGAAGACTACGAAGACATTTTTCCTCTTTGAAATAACATGCACTGATTAATCATCAACAATAGGCCTAAAAACATGTATTAAGAAAACAAAAAGAACCAGTATTTTGTGTTCATGTTGACTTTATTGTGCTCATAAGGAGAAGAATGAGACCAAAAGGAGATGACAGATTTCCATTTTATATAACGTTTCTTTAAGGACCCCTGTTGTGTTAGTCCCTCTTAGATCTCAGGGTGGTTCCTCTCTTTCTGACCTGTTCTGACCTGTGTTCTGCTTTAGATCTGTATGGGTCTTTTGTCATGTCATGAGTGGGCTCACAGAGGCTCATCCCTGCTACTCGCATCATTCTAAACATCAGCAGGACTGCAGAACGCTTTCTCTTCTCTCACACTTGTCTCTCTGATCTATAATAATTTGCCCTAACCAGGCCTGATGCCACAAGTTTCCAGCGACAAGCAATTTGAGTGTCCACACTGAAAGCGTGACTGCTACACGATATGACACCCATTGAGAGCGTATTTGATGTTTAATGTAGTTATATTGAGTTGTGATTTGCTGATATGTATATAAATATATATAACACAATTTTTTTTTTTTTTTTTAAGACTTATATCTCCACTTATCAATACAGAGTAATGATCTTATACCGCTGTCCATTTGTACAGATTAATATTTATCCTTTCAGCTAACCTTAATAACCATGACCAACACATAGTAGGGAATTTGGTTTAATCAAGTCTAACTGATACACAATTCATTTAAATAAATACTGTAGAAAAACAAATCTAAAAAGCTTTAATCGCTGGATGCTTGTGTCGCTTCTTGTTAGGTGTCAGTCTGCAGCAAAAATAAGTGGTTTGTCACTCTCATAATACTTAATCAGTGGAATGATATTCTATCTGTTTCTCTATCCCTCTTTCTCAGGTCATGATGCGTTAGGAGACTTGTTGAAGCCCACGGTGAACGTTCAGAGTCAAGCACCAGTCATGCCCCCTCATACAGGCAGTAAACTGTTGGCCAATGACCTGGACTCATCCCTGGCCAACCTCGTAGGCAGTGAGTCCCTCTCCCTTGCACCATTATTGGTCTCTTTGTGTGCCTTTCGTTATTTACTTGTTCATAAGTCCCTGACCTTCAAATTGCATTGGTGCTACTCTACTGAACAGCGAAGCAGCAGCCATATGGTGCTGTGTGTGTGTGTGTTGGACAGAGATGAATTAAACCCAGCTTAGGGGAAATGAATAGGTCTGTGATGCCTCAAATGTTGTAAGTCTTCCAGTATTACGCTGATGTGGGGCTGTTCTAACAGTCTATTACTTTTTCCCGCTCTCTTTTTTAGACCTGCACTTTGGGGAATACCAGGCAAAAAGTGAGGATTTACATTTAATTATCTAAATCATTACTGCTTGTGAGCTTCACGGTGTAAATAGAGGCAGTGTGTTTACATGCAGGTCTGATATGCAGTGGACTCAGCCTGGAGAGAGGAAGCTGACCGGTGGCACTAACTGGCAGTCAAAGACAATGAGCAGCACCACCGCCTGGAGCCCCGCCCCCATGCCACCTGCTGCCATGCCACCTGCCGCCATGCCCGTGCCACACATGGTGAGCACACAAACACTTAGATGCACACTCTCACTTACACACTGTGATACAGGCATCTAAATATACCTGAACTACCTTTCAAAACGTTGGGGTTGGTAAGTCACCAAGGCTGCATTTATTTGATGTTGTAAAATATTATTGGAATTTAAAAAAAAAATGTTTTCTTTTTTAATGAAGTAAAAAATGTGTGTTATTTATGTGATGGCCAAGCTGAATTTTCAGTAGGCATTACTTCAGGTTTCAGGATCAGATGATCCTTTAGAAATCATTCTGATATGCTGATTTGGTGTTTGAGTAACACTTCTTATTACTATTTATGCTGAAAACAGTTGTTCTGTTCAATATTTATATGGAAACATCATATTTCTTAGTGTTTACTCAAACAGTAATACTTTATTTACAATACACTTGATTCTGTTTGGTCACTAAACTTTATAATTGACCAGGCAGCTGAAGTCATGCATCTCTGTGCTATTTTTATCATCTCTCATATCACTCTGCAGACTCTTTCTTCTTACGTAACAATAATGTGCACTTAATATTTCATTACCATTTATTTATTAGTACTTAAATGATTCAGGTTAATGATCAGTCAGCTGGGCATTGTAGCAAAATAAACAACTTTAGGGTATGAAGGGGCTTTCACTTTGTTCATCCAGTGACCCCTTATATTATATACAGACATTCTTGTATATCTAAACCTTTTTATTCACACACAAACATCAATTTAAATATTCTTAAACTTATAAACCCAAAGCAATCCATCTGTTGTAAAGCTCAATTCACAACAAATATCCAGATTTCATACACTAGATGGCAAAAAAAATAATTCATGAGTTCATCTTTATTATTGTTATGTATTGTGTAGCTGCAGGAAATATGAGAAGTGCATGAGCCTTCTGCTTTGCGATTCTCTGCTAAGCTTCACAGACTTGATTTAGAATGCGCGGCAGACTGAGTGTAATGCAGTAGAAGCGCAAAAATTTAATTTATAATTTATAATATAAATTTATATTTTGCTGAAATATTTCTAAATGTGACATGTAGATTTTTAAACCAAAAAGGAATGTATTTGTATGATATACAGTATTATAATATAAAATATATTTAACAGTCGACAAACTGTTAGTGGACCAGAAGATTTTATTAGTTGTTAGTCGCAGAAAAAAAAAAAAAAAAAATCCAAAGGCGAACTCACGCAGTCTGTGACTAACAGATTGTTAATGGCTGGTGTATGTGGTACTACATACACCGGGGGGCTGGCGAAGTGCCCTTGAGCTAGACACTGAACCCCCAACTGCACCCCGGCACTGCAGTATAAATGGCTGCCCACTGCTCCGGGTGTGTGTTAACGGTGTGTGTGTGCACTTTGGATGGGTTAAATGCAGAGCATGAATTCTGACTATGGGTTACCATACTTGGCTACCATAATGTCGCTTTCACTTCACTTTCATTATAGGCTAGTTACATCGGGCAGGACATCCAAACACTTGCCTATCATTTATCTACATCAATATATGGCTTATCATCTGAAAAGTATTAGCAACTTTGCATGGCTGCTCAATCTAATGTTAACCCAGAAAAATGTGTGCTGTTTAAGTGTGTGCGGGGAGTGGAAGCTGAACAGCAGCTCACTCGCTGCAGGACAGATGGAGGCACATCAGAAAAGAGAAAATAAGAATCTGTAAAGATGCTACTTTTATTTGTGTGCACTCACTTTTGTAAAATAATGAAGAAAACAGGATGCGCTTTCTGCCATCTTTCTCTATGAAATGGAGCTCGAAACTATGTATATCTTTGCCTTACAGACATTACAAATATATCTAGCGAAATGTATACTTTCAAATGAACCAATTCAAATGGAAAACAAATATTCTCATATTTAGTAATTCTAATGAAACATGCATACAGTCGCATCACTACTGCAGAGATGACAAGTCCGTGTCACCGTCTTCATCTCTTAAACCGAAAAACAAAGAAAGCACTAGTTTATCAGTGAATTTTAAAAAATTGTTCATGCAGCCTCCTTACTGTTTTTCTCTGACACATTCATAATCATTACTTCTGTCGATGCGATGATGCAAGCTTGTTGCTTATTAGGCAATTAAATGGTTGATCCAATGATTTAAAGGGTTAGTTCGCCCAAAAATGAAAATTGTCATTAATAACTCACCCTTATGCTGTTCCAAACATGTAAGACCTCCTTTTATCTTCAGAACACAGTTTAAGATATTTTAGATTTAGTCCGAGAGCTCTCAGTCCCTCCATTGAAGCTGTGTGTACGGTATACTATCCATGTCCAGAAAGGTAAGAAAAACATCATCAAAGTAGTCCATGTGACATCAGAGGGTCCGTTGGAATTTTTTGAAGCATCGAAAATACATTTTGGTCCAAAAATAGCAAAAACGACGACTTTATTCAGCATTGTCTTCTCTTCCGTGTCTGTTGTGAGAGAGAATTCAAATCAAAGCAGCTGGATTTCCGGTTCACGAACAAATCATTCAGTTCACCAAATCGAACTGAATCGTTTTAAACTGTTCGCATCTCTAATATGCATTA
The DNA here is from genome assembly GCF_003368295.1 of Carassius auratus. Lineage (NCBI taxonomy): Eukaryota > Metazoa > Chordata > Actinopteri > Cypriniformes > Cyprinidae > Carassius > Carassius auratus. The sequence continues at coordinate 31,304,275 of NC_039274.1, forward strand.
ATCCACAAATGACTTAAGATGTTAACTTTTTTTAATGTGGCTGACACTCCCTCTGAGTTCAAACAAACCAATATCCCGGAAACCAATATCTTAAGTCATTTGTGGATTAATGCATATTAGAGATGCGAACAGTTTAAAATGATTCAGTTCGATTTGGTGAAGTGAATGATTCGTTCGTGAACTGGAAATCCAGCTGCTTTGATTTGAACTCTCTCTCACACAGACACGGAAGAGAAGACAATGCTGAATAAAGTTGTCGTTTTTGCTATTTTTGGACCAAAATGTATTTTCGATGCTTCAAAAAATTCCAACGGACCCTCTGATGTCACATGGACAACTTTGATGATGTTTTTCTTACCTTTCTGGACATGGACAGTATACCGTACACACAGCTTCAATGGAGGGACTGAGAGCTCTCGGACTAAATCTAAAATATCTTAAACTGTGTTCCGAAGATAAAAGGAGGTCTTACATGTTTGGAACAGCATAAGGGTGAGTTATTAATGACAATTTTCATTTTTGGGCGAACTAACCCTTTAAATGGTTTATTAATAAATGTGTGATTAGTCGACTAATGCTTCAAATGAACAACTACTAGTCAACCAGAAAAATCTGTAGTCGGGGACTGCCATAATTCAAAACTTAGAAAATACCAAGATATATATATATACCATACAGTATATAGCGATTCAGCCAAAGGATACAGAAATATGAATTTTTGCTCATATCGCCCAGCTCTACTGTGAATGACTAACCTTCAATGTCTCTCTTTCTGTCTCTTTCCACCTTTTCTGTGGTCTGCATCGTTCTGGCCTGTTTCTCCTCGTGTCTGATGTCTTCAACTCTGCTCACTCTATCTGCTCTGTATGTTTCTGTCTTTCTCTCTATCTTCTTTCATGTGCTTAACCCAGCAGACTGGAATGTTCTATGCTAGTTATGTAAGTACCTCCAATAAGGTTCTATTAAATTGAGTATCATTAATCGGGATCGATTCGCACATTTCCCTCTCTTTCACACCTTATTTCTTGATTTCTATCTTCACCTATTTGGTCAGTGTGTTAAATTTTCAGTAAATTGAGTTGAATTGTGGGTGAAAATGGGCAGTTATTTACTTGGAAGAGTTGTGCTTTAAAGTCAAATACAAACCATTGTCAAGTTATAATCTTCTGAGGTGTTTTGCATCCTTTTCCTAATAATAATAAAAAAAATAGTAGAGCTGTTATTTTAGCGTGTACTCTTGAGACTAATTAAAAACAATAGTTTGATGTCTCTCTAAACCTCTGGTTCCAGGCCGAATGACCCCAAAAGTTTCCTCACACTGTGTGAATGGGCTAATAATGTATATTCTACTGTACTCTATTTTACTGTAACTTCCAACACCCTCCCTATTGCTGGTAAAACCCAGTAAATGTCATATGTTGATTTCCCTGTGACATATAGATGTTTGTTCAGTCTCTCATGTCCTTTTTGTAGCATTTGATGAATTATTCATCTTTTGGATCTTTGACTTGCAAACCAGACTTGTTCAAATGTGTGCATTTGGGGGCTGCAATTTACATAACCTGTTTACGATTCAAAACAGATCAGTAAGATTGGGATCGGTAAGATTTTTATTTTTATAAAGTTTGCACTGATTCGATAAAAAAAAAAAACAGTAATATTGTGTAATATTAATTGAAAAAGAACTGTTTACTATTTTTATATTTTAAAATGTAATTTATTCCTGTACTGGCAAAGCTGAATTTTCTGCAGCCATTACTCCAGTCTCAAGAAATTTTTCACATTATCATACATTTCGAGAACAGTTCAAAAGAAATTCATTTATTTTAAATTGAAATATTTTGGCACATTAAATCTTTTCACTCTCACTTTTGATCAGTTATATGCATCCTTTTACAGTATAGTAAGACAACAGTGCAATTGAAATGCATCATTTAAATTAACTGAGACCAAATTTATTTAAAAAAAATATTTATTCATTGTTTGGTGAATTTCTCAGTGTCAAATCCTCGAGTCATATTGTTTTGCTTCAGTGTTGTGCATTGTTGCATGTGTTGAATGGACCAGCCTAGAAATCAGTGCAGGAGAGTTTTAAGTACACTTGACCTGTCATGAGTACAAAAGAGTGTAATTAAACAAGCTCTTTCAATGAACCAGACATGATCAGTGAGTACACTAGTGTTTGATGAGTGAGTGTGTCATTGATCACTCGGTCAGTCAGTGCACTGATGGTTGATTTGTTAACCCTATTTCCCCCTCACAGGCTCCTGCTCCCATGGCGTTTCCCATGACAACACCTCAAGTGCCTGTTTATGGAATGGTGAGTATTGTGACCTTACAGTGGCTAGTACGTGGATATTGTGTAAATTAATTTAATTGGTAAAAGCTAAAAGAAAATAACGCTGCTTGTTGTATTTGGGTGATTTTAGGTCCCTCCTCAGCTGGGACAGATGGGAGGGGTTCCAGTAATGACCCAACAACCCATGTTGTACAACCAGCCTGTTCTCAGACCCACTAACCCTTTCACCCCCATCCCTGGAGCCCAGGTAAACACACACACACACACAGTGGCCTCACATGCATTTAATCCATACACTGCTCTAATTTACCAAACCTTTATATTGTAGTTATCTTTCAGTTTCAATAGACTGAAACTTAACATTGAAAGCACAATAGACCACTTACTGTCTATTTATGCCATTAATATTGAACAAAACTACTTAGACAGGATTAAATTGGTCTTAATAATTCCTTAATGTTAATATTGTTTCTAGCAATGCAGTAAAGTTTTTTTTTTTTTTTTTTTTTTGTTTAGTACTGTTACGATTTCAATTCAATATTCTAATTTTCTGAGATACTGAATTTGGGATTTTCCTTAGTTGTCAGTTATAAACATCAAAATTAAAAGAAATAAACATTTGAAATATATCAGTCTTTGAATATAATATACAAGTTTCACTTTTTGAATGGAATTGGTGAAATAAATCAACTTTTTGATGATATTCTAATTATATGACCAGCACCTGTATGTTTGATCATAGATTTTAATGTTAGGTGTTATTTAATAATGATTAATTACAGATGTATACATTACATGTATACGATAAATGGATACATTTATCTTTAAATTGATTGACAGCCTTAGTATTAATATTATATTATTTCACTTTTAAAATTTTGTTATAGCATATTAGTTTTTGCTGTAGTATTGAGAATCATCAAATTTCACTAGTATTCAAATTTCATCAGCAGAGTTCATTGGTATTGTATTTAACTACTGGAATTATAGTATTGAAACATCCCCATCACACACACACACACAAAAAAGTGCAGAGATGCTCCATTTACAAGACATTCTCTACTGCTGTATTCACACGGCCATAGCTTATTAATAACTCTTTGTGTGTTGTTTTACAGATGCAGTTCATGTAAAAGTAGCACTTAAGCAGAGCGCCAAACAAGACGGCTGAAAAGAACAAGCAAGTGAGATGAGGATCCGACTACCACCAAATAAAAGGAGATCAGGACAAAAAGAAAGTGTGCATATTGAAAGGAATGTGTTTGTGTCAAGAATGTTTACCTCACTGTCTGAAACGGCTTACCTAACACACACACACACACACACACACACACACACAGCCCAGACGAGAGCGCATATAGTGTGTCATTTTTCATCTCTTGAGGTTAATTTCTTTCCTGGGGCACAGTGTCTACTGGCAGGTGTGATACATCATAGAAAGCGTAGATTTTACTGCAGATATTAAATTACCTTACACAGAGCACTCTTCCTTTTTTTTACTTCATAATTAATATGAATTAGATCTAAAGCCCAACACTTTGGACTTCCTGTTAATGTCGTTGTTTGCTCTGTTATGAAGATGCCTGTGTTGAGTTCAGGAAAACTGAACAGTACAGGTTACAAGGTTATAAACATGTTTAAATCGCTCGTCATCACAATGTCTTGCCTTCTCATTTCAGAACAAGGAAAGAATTTGACCTCTTATATAAGGTGATCTGAACCCCCAAGCACTTTACACATGTGTTTATGTGTAACGTAGTGTATAACATTGAGCTGGTCTCTTATATCTAGAACATTAGTAGTCTAATGTTAACAATTAATGTGTTACTGATGGATTCTGTTCTAAATGGTTAGTCAGTCCTTCTTTGTTTATACTGGTTAAAGGTTTTCTGTTTCAGACATGCTGGTGCTCTTGCACATACATGCGCACACAAATTAGTGTCCGGTTGAAAAGCCCCTCTCACTGGCCTCCCACCTTGTTTTGTCACTCCAAGGACACTGATAAACATATCTGCTCCTACTCTTCTGTGTTAACCAAACATGTCATGCATTTACAACTACATCTCACACTCTGAGCCCTCTCCCAAATGTGCCACCCATCCAGGGAGCAGGCGACCAGAAGCATTGGAGAAGGGTACAGGGTGTGTGGCCCAATTCAAAAATCAGTTTTTAATGAGGGTTGTGTTCAATACTTTGTTTATAAAATCCTTTTTTTTTTGTTGTCTAGAGCATGTTACATTATATATAAATATTTTTATTATTTCAGAAAATGACATGAATTAAAATGGGTCTGTTTTATGTTGCCAAATTATGTACGTATGTGATTCGAGAGATGCCATAAATTCTTGGAATTGGACGTGAGTATCTGTGTTTGCCAACTCTGGAACCAAAATCAATAGCTAAAATCTACTTTTAGTGTGTTTTTGTGCTGTCCCTTAAGAATACGGGGCACTGTAACAGGGTATCTTTATTTTTGCTTGTGCAGCCAAAGCATTTTTGGTCCTCTTGAAATCCCTTTAACCCTTTCTAGAGCAGGTTTCCACTTCAGCCTTCACATCATCCCACAATTCCTGCTTTGTTTCTTCATGCTAGATTTAGGGTTTATTCTGCATGGACTGATGGAAGAAATGCTGTGGTAACAGTTGTGCCATGATAAATGAGCCATAAGAAGCTATGGTTTACAATGGTTTTAAAATCCTACTGATTTCAGAGTTTCTACTCCTTGTCGTGTCTAACAATGCTTTTCAGCCGTTTTAAAATCACTGTAGACTACAGCTTCATGGGGATTATTGCTTCTTCACTACACATAGCTGGAAAGGTTTCATTATGTAAGCACACACAAATGCAAAGTTTTAATCATTTATTGGTAACATAATAATCCTTCTAAGCAGTCAGTCTTAGACATTTGGAGCTCCATTAGGGTGAATAAGTCTGATTTTGACCGTCCATCAGTTCAAGTGTGCTCTTTGCTTAAGACATCATCACAGCAAGTGTCATGTTGCTTTAATATGTGCTTTGTGATTGCCTGCCCTTCCTTTTGTAGAAACAATGTGCATCATGTTTTTCTGCTTGCTTATTTCTGTGTGAGTGCAAGAGTCTGTTAATAATTCCTTTTTGAGCACATCTTAAAAATCTTGTGGGTTTATTTTCGGAGCACTGTCAGGGGGTCCAGCAGGTTCAGACTGAAAGCTGTTTGCATGCAGGCTCACTGTTGATGCTCTCGCTGGGTTTACAATGGGACCGATGCTGTTTAATTAGGATCTCTTCTATTATCCATTCACAGGAGGCTTTGTGTGTGTGTGTGTGTGTGTGTGTGTGTGAGAGAGAGAGAGAGAGAGCAAGAGAGAGAGAGTAAATGTACATTTGGTGGGCTTCAGTAAGGATGATAGATCTCAAGATGTACAAGGGTGCTATCATGAGCCGGGGTTTCCATGGTAATCTCCAGTTTCTGGTCCTTGGCACAGGTCGATGAGCACAGTGTTTGCTTCTCTTAGTCACATTTAGTCTTTTTTTAAATATATTATTAAAAGCTCTGCATGCATTAGCAGCCCTGCCTGCAGTGGAGACTGTCTGAAGTTTCTTTGGCAGCCTCTGAGAGTCGTGCTTTTGGAGAACCTATAGGCTTGTTGACTTGTTTCTCTGGCTACAGGTCATTAATGCTTTTTCTCTGACACACCAAAGGCTTTTCTTTACTTTGTTTTGCTGAGTTGAGGTGTTCAATAAGCCAACTATCTTTTTTTATTTAGAATCCCTGATATTTGTAGAAACCCAAGTCCCCATGTTCTTTCTCTTACAGCTCCCTCTTGTGGTTGCAGTGTCATCTTTCATATAAACAGCTGCTAGTTGGTCCTTTGTTTGCTGTTTAGGGGCAAATGTCTTCATGTATTGGACTCACCGCTCTACAATCAACCTTTATTTAATTGCACCCGGCCAGACTCCAGTGTACCTCTGAACTACTTAACATGATTTTAAACATTTCGTCTTGGCTCAGCAGGAGCCTTTCAGAACCAGTGTGTCAGCGTGTGCCACACGTCTCAGACCTCTGTTGGGGATGCTTGGTGTTCAGGCCCCTTTCACCATTATGCTGTCATAGAGCTGTCTTAGCTTCTCCTGCTTTAATGGTTTTGTTTTAGGTGAGCTATCTGTCTGCTACATTCTTATTAGCATATCTTTGTCTTTATTTTCCTGTTACAAAGATATATGCAGTATGTTCAGAAATATGTATTCAGTATGTATCAGCCCAGGGCAGCAATGCAGCAACTTTTAAAAATAATCAGTTTATCATCAAATGCCAAAAAAAGAGAACACACAACCTCCATGTTTGTTCGTTTCCCCACTGTGTTTTTTGTAATTTATTTATGCAGACCATAAGGAGTTTATTCGGCATGGTGAAAATAAAAAGCAGAAACTGTGGGATTGTTTAATATATATATATATATATATATATATATATATATATATATATATATATATATATATATATATATATATATATTTTGTCTTCCATTTTTGTTTGCATTTCATTCACATAAATAAAGTCCCTTTTCATTCATGAGTTGTTGGTTATTTTTCCTTGGTTTCATTTTGTCTGTCATTTCATCAGATTGAGGGCCTGTTAAATCCCAAATGATGGTTACCCTCCAGTTAATTTTGGATGACCTGAGGTCTGGTTCTTTTATTTTCTCTTCTCTGGCCTCTTGATGAATTGCACTTCATGTCTGCCTCACGGCCCATAATGCAGGGTTTTTACAGTATGAATGCACGTTTTAAATACCTGGTCAAATTTGTGTAGTGAAGTGTTGTGTTGATTTCGCGTCTGTAAATGTGATTGCTGTTGAATCTTGCACGAGTTTCACTGCAACGGGAACCACCTGATGTTCTTTGTAGCACTTTTTGACAGTGGACTCCGAAACAGGAAAAATTATCCAATGTTTCTGTGTGTATCTTCTGTTTTGAAGTTGTCCAGACAGTTAAACATGTATGTGAAGCTGTACGCTTATAATGGATGGAGATGGACGTACAGCAGCACCTTCCATTTTTTGGTCCTTTCCCAAACTTCACAGCAAGTCTTTGGCTGTTCAGTTCATCTAAATGATAAAATGGTTTTGTGACAGGTCAAATTACTCTCTAGTAGACCGTTTCCCATCATGACATTAAGGTAGTTCCTGGACCATGTTTCCAGGCATTTAGTCTGATTCCATTAGTTACTAAGTAACTAAATCTGGTTAGGATAATTCAACCATTTGCTCTACTCATCTGAAGGTCAACCACACAGTGCAGTCACTATTTTTTCATTATGTACTGTTTGGACATGTCTGGTTGTGCTTGTACATCAACTCTCTCAAGTGTGACAGAATGCTTGTATTGGTTGTCAGTGTAACTAAAACTGAATCAAACTCCCTCTTCATCTGCAACAGCCTTCGGTTTCGCCGTGAGCTTCATGAACCGCACAGCATCGGTAGAAGTCAACGATCTTGTGATACCAGTCTCTCTTGAACTGTCGTTTCTACGCCTGCAATGACCAGAACCAAGAGATGTGATGGATTTAACCCAATTTTCGTTTGATTGCTTTATGATTTGTACCCGTTTTCTTGCATGTTTTTGTATCTGACATACCTGGGAAAGTTTCACAGTTCCATGTAACGTTTGCGAAGTTCTATTAAATTTGGTGCTGTTTTTAGTAAGCAGTTATTGTAGTGATGGACGGGTTCTGTGTATATCTGTTATTTTTATGATTTGTCAGTGGTTAGTTGTGCTGATCTAGTATGTTATATTCCTTCTTGCAATTTCTGCTCGAGTCAGTTTTTGTATGTTCTTTCATTCTTTCTTTCCGTCTCAGTCCCTGGATTTGTTGTCTGTATTTGTGAAGAAAATGTATGGTTGCAAGCCTCTACCCTGAACCACGAGTGAATGCCTTGTGAATAAACGGATGTAACGCTCGCTCTTGCCGGTTTCTTAATAAAGGACATTTTTAACATATTTCATGTTTCCTACTTATTCTGAACATCTATTAATGCCGCAGCATAAATGGCTGTCCACTGTGCCGGGTGTGTGTTCACTGCTGTGTGTGTGCACTTTGGATGGGTTAAATGCAGAGCATAAATTCTGAGTATAGGTCACCATACTTGGCTGAATGTCACATCACATATGTTGACCAAGGGAGTATATGGAAATATGTACAAAGCTTGTGTACAGTCGTGGCCAAAAATATCAACCCCCTTGGTAAATATGATCAAAGGTGAAGGTCAATAGGTGAAAATTGATCTGCATTGTTATCCTTTTGATCTTTTATTAAGAAAATTCACAAAAATGTATACTTTCATTAGATAATAGGAATTTAAAATGGGGGGAAATATCATTATGAAATAAAGGTTTTTCTCTAATACACATTGGCCAAAATTAATGGCCCCCTTTTAATCAATACTTTTTGAAACCTCCATTTTCCAGTTTAACAGGTCTAAGTTTTCTCTTATAATGCCTGATGAGGTTAGAGAACACCTGACAAGAGATCAGAGACCATTCCTTCATCCAGAATCACTCCAGACCCTTCAGATTCCCAGCTTCTCCTCTTCAGTTCACTCCTCTCATTTTCTGTAGGGTTCAGGCCAGAGGACTGGAATGGCTATAGCAGAAGCTTGGTTTCTAGCTCAGTGGCCCATTTCTGTGTTGTTTTTGAGGTTTATGTTTGAATTATTGTACGGTTGGAAGATCCAAACATGGCCCATTATAAGATTTCTAACAGAGTCAGTCACTTACTGATTTTTTTTTTTTTCTGTTGGTTTAATAGAATCCATGATGCTATGTGTCTAAACAAGATGTCCAGGACCTCCAGCAGAAATATAGGCCCACAACATCAAAAATACAGCAGTATATTTCATTGTACACATGGGGCACTTTTTATCTGTGTTCACCAAACCCATCTTAAGTGTTTACAGCTAAAAAGCTCATTTTTTAGTTCCATCTGACCATAGAAGCCAGTCCTATTTTAAGTTCCAGTAATGTCGGATGACTGAATATGCTTTAGTTTGTTTTTGGATGAGCTAGGATAACTTTTCTTGTAACCCTCCCAAACAACATGTGTTGATGGTGCTGTTTGACAATTTTTGAAAGGTTTTCTGAACCAGAGATGTTCTGAAATTCTCCAGCTGTGACCCTTGGAGAGTCTTTAGCCACTCAAACTCTCCTCCTCACCATGCACTCTTCCAGACACACGTCCTCTTCCAGGCAGTTTTGTAACATTTTCTGTTGGTTGGAAATTCGTAATTATTGCCCTGATGGTGGAAATGAGAATTTTCACTGCTTTTCTTAATTTGTGAAGCTCCATTAACTTTTTCTGCACATTAGAAATATATTCTTGGTTTTTCTCATTTTGATGGATGATTAAGGGAATTCGGGCTTTGTTTTCCTTCCTCTTTATATTGAATAAATCCCTCCTCTTGTGTGCTCAAAATTGTAAATATAAAGGGGAATATACTTCAGATATATTTTACTTATAAGAATTTCCCCGCCCCCCGGTTTCAAATTCTTAATATCCAATGAAAGGATACATTTTGGTGAATTTGTTAAATAAAAGATCAAAGGATTAATAATAGAGATGAATTTTCACAGCCTTCTTTGATCATATGTACCAAGGGGGCTGATATTTTATGCTTTTTATGCTTTGATAATCATGCTTTGAAAAACTGTAAATTTTTATGAAACCTATACATTGAAGATATATATAAGAATGCTTTAAGCTAGAATAAAACTTTTTTTTAAGTAGGGGCTCTGATCTTTATTTTGGTGTATTGCATATTAAAATATTCATAAAGAAAAATATACTGGAGGACATCAAATTTGAGTGAAAATCATCAGAATCGCTGGCTTTTTTCAAAAATGCTGGCGGGGAAAGAGAGGTACTATTTTAAACTTTACATAGTACATATATATCCCCTCTCCCTGGACCCCAGGAATGTGTCACACTCTCAGACAGACCCCGACAGCTGTGAGGAGAGGAAGAGCACATGGCTCTGGCTATTTTTAGAGTTCATTCAGACCAGAACGTCTCTTTCCCTGAACGTGTTCCTTCTGGATCTCTCCTCGGCCGAAAGTTCTGGAGAAGTTTGACAGCGGACGTGCGAGTTCATAAGTACCCGAGACGAACGCAGAACAAAGGATATAAACAAAGAAAAGTGACCAGTGATAAAGTGAAAGTCAACCTCAATAACAACCAGGCCAACATGGCTCTACTGTGTTACAACAGAGGCTGCGGGGCTCGATTTGACGCTGACAAAAACTCAGATGGTAAGATTTCTTCTTTATTTCTACTATTTATCAATATATAGCCTATTGTTGCAGTATAATATCATGAACGCATTTTTAATTAAACTGTATTTTTTTCATGAATGATATTACAGTCCGGATGTTACCAATTTACCAACAACATTTAAGGTGTTGATGCACGGGACAACTTTTTGGAGCAATATTGTTTGGGCACTTTCCCATTGACGATGGGCAGCAAATGTCTTTCTGGATACTTTAGATCAGTCGTGGGCCCTGAGTCTCAGCTGGTTGCCCACTGACGGCTACATCGCTCAAAAAGTTGCCCAGTGTATCATTTTCAGAGTTTGACAACTGAAAGAGCAATGTTTGATCACTTTTTGTACTAGACCTGTGAAGCTGTTGTTTTAGAAACTGAATTATATAAATAGATAGTGGTGAGCCGACAGCTGATTGCAGTGTAAATGAGAACCGTTGGCCTCCGTTGGACTTAAAGGGATAGTTCAGCTTAATTTGCTGGTCCCCATTGACTCCCATAGTATGGAGACCCCCCCCCCCCACTATGCTAGTCAATGGGGACCAGCTGTATTGTCCTGATGAGTCCTGTTCATAAAATATAGTAGTGAGGATGGACTTCTGTAGACAAAAGTCTTCTACTAACCCTATTTCCCTCTCTCACCACCTGAAGATGCCTGTCAGTTTCACCCCGGAGTGCCAATCTTCCACGATGCCTTAAAGGTGAGCTAAAATGTGTCTCAGTCTTTTTGTTTAGACTTCACACAGAATGCCGGCTGCTCAGTTCTGTCGTGTTCGCCAGCTTCTTACGGAGCCTAGTATTCCTGCTTTTGATTTATTCTGAACTTGGCTGTCTTTGGGTTTTTTCTCCTCAGGGCTGGTCCTGCTGTAAAAAGAGGACGACAGATTTCTCAGAGTTCTTGTCAATCAAGGTATGCTAATGATATGCTAATTGTGACGGTGTCATCTCACGCTGCTCTTCATGCTCTGGATCTCATGATATAAACTGCGTTAAGTGTTTGAAAATATATCGGTATAATGCAGTAACTCCAAAGTCCGGAACAAATTAATAAATACATAATAAAATAATTAAATTCTATAGCGTGACAGGCTTTCATCTATTTATATATATTTTGATATACCAAATGATCATATAGCAGCCAATATTAGCAGTGCTGTGTCAAGAACTACAAAAGCAGATGTGTAAATTCAAAAATAATTATAGTAGTAATAACTAATCTTTGTGACGGAGAGACATCCACATTGGCACAATCTCAAACATGCCGTTTATCTGCTCTGTGTCTGCTGATAGTTTTCTCAGTCACACGTTGTGAGGCACGTTCTGCTTTCTGTGCTCGTCCTCTCAGGGTTGCACTCGCGGGCGTCATAGTAATGAGAAACCTCAGGAGCCTCTGCAGCCGGAGGTGACGTCTGAGAAGGGAGACGTGAAGCAGAACAGTGGAAAGGAGATTATCTACCAGGGACCCAAATCTGCAGAAGCCCTGGAAAAAGAGAGACCCAGGTATATACAGTAGAGTACATATGCAGCTCACTCACACACCAACTCATTGTTCTGAATACAAAATCCCCTTTCCTTCTCTTTGTCTCTTTCAAAAAGAGAAGTACGGCTCCTTCTGACTGTTTTTCGATTCCCTCCATCCCAGCTCAGATGAGCCACAGACAAAGTTGCGGGTGAAGATCTCTCCCTCTCTGACTCAGATCATGGAGAAGATGGAGATCACTGAGAGAGAGAAGAGAGAGAAGCTAGGTGAGCCATTCTTATTGTTCCTGTAGATCAGGATCAGCACAAGCACAAGCATATGGATACTAGAGCTTTGGAGTTCATCTTTTGCAGCCAGTAATTCACATTTCGGCACAAATGATGTTTATTCATCGAATGATTTATTTATTAGCCTGTATTTAATGCAGTCTGCATCCAAATTATTATCGTTAACTGAAATTAAAACTAAAACCATAAAAAAGGTTACTTGAAACCGACGTTGAAGGAAATAAAAAATTAAAAAACATAAAATATCGATACAAGCGCAATAAAACATATTTTTGTTTTGTTAGCTTAACTTGAAGTACTAAAATAACTAAATAAATGAAAAACCACTGAATAAAAACTATACTGTATAGACAGATCTAAAAAAGCTAAATAAAAATGACAAAAACTATTTACCAAAATTAAAGTGAAAACTGAAAGCATAAATTAAATAACAAAATAAAAATAGGATAAACATATGGCAATACTTGACAATAAGGTTCATTTGTTACGACTTTTTTTTTTTCACATGAACTAAGAATGAACAATATTTCTTCAGCATTTATTAATCTTAATGTTAATATCAAGGCATTATTAAAACCAAAGGTTGTGCTTGTTAATATTAGTTAATGCACTGGGAATTAACATGAACTAACAATTTACATCTGTAATTTGGTTATATATACAGTATAATGTGACATGCACATTTTGAGAAATCAGCTGACTGCTTCATCTCACTGTTGTTTTGCCTTTCTCCCGTCACCTCTTCCCTCTCACTGTCCTGCAGAAAGTCAAGTCATCATAGTTGGGGTTAAGTGCAAGAACCCAGGATGCAAAACAGTAGGTGCTCATTTAATATGTAAATTACACCAAACAAATAAGCTTGCTTAAGGAAATCTACAGTTGCCATCTAGTGGCCATAATAAAGAATGACACTACAGACAGATCCCAGAGACTCGATCCTGGACCTCATCAGCCTCCTTTGGTCCTTACAACTAATTCATGAGAACAGGAGGAGTAGAAACTGATTGTAGTTTAGCTTTTGTTTTACCAGTGTAATGTTAAATGGACGCATAGCAGTAGATGAGTGAGAATGAATGACTAATAAAGCCACAGGTTCAGATCCCCGACTTGGATTTGACCTCAGTGCCTTCTGTTAAAGCTTCCATTCTCTGGGAAAGGATCATCTTTAATGGATTAGTTTGCTGAAATTACAAAGGTTCTTGATGTTAATTACACCGCGGAGCTGTTCTTTAGTCCATATGAGAACTAAACCTGTATCAGCAAAGTTGTGTGTTGTTTGCAATTGAATTAATTACGTTTTTTTTTTAACTGGTGTACGTTTATTATTATTTGCTTTTTTTCCACTATGAATTAGCTATAAACACGTTTTCATAGATGGTCTGAAATGTCACAAGGAATATAATTTGGGGTATTTAATTCATATATTTCATTTAATGTCATGTTATGCCATGTGGTTTCAGACAGTGTAAGCTGCAGTTTAGTAAAATCCTCTTCTTGTTATTCTCATTCAAATTCTATTTCACTCCTGTGGAAACTGAAATGTAATCTTTTGTGGTGAAAGGAAACAATTGTTCAATTCTGAATTGTGCATGGTCCTGTTCATCATGTTAATGGCACAATGTTGGTTCTCTCTTTTGTCAGACTTAATGGTTTTTTCTTTAGCCAGTGAGACAGTACGTATAGCTCAGCTACAGCCTCCTGCTCATTTATCTATCTGGATGAGTAGAAAAATAAGTGTATTTTCAGGTGTGAAGGCAGTAAACCGATGACACCGAGCTTATGCTGATTTCAGGTGCATCAGCACTTTAACTTATTTTTGCTTTTGAGAACATGCTGAGTTGCTGTGATTGTTTCTCCCGAGCAGAAATCTCATTCTTAAGGGTGTAGTCTGTGTGTTGGCTATGAATAGCTGTTTAAACACTTTGATTATTTGTGCATTCAGATTTACCAGGGTCCAGAGACGAATGCAGAGATCTGCACATATCATCCCGGGGTCCCCGTCTTCCATGAAGGGTAAGAAACAAGCAGAATTTGAGTCTTTATTTGGAAATAAGACTCAAGCTTTATACTAGAAAGGCCTATTTTCATTAAGCTTCTCATGTGCAGTCCAATTCAACAATAGATCATGATGTGTTCACACAAGTTCTCTCACTAAAGATATTTTTGTTAGATGAGACACGAGATGCATGATAATTCCCATCTGGCTTTCACTGTCTAGATACAAATACTGGAACTGCTGCTGCATAAGAACCACCGACTTCAACGCCTTCCTGGATCAGAAGGGCTGCACAACAGGAAAGCACTGCTGGATCCCCAAACAGGTGACAGCTAATGCACATTTTTGTTCCGTGGATAGTTATTTGCATGGACACACGATGTATAATCGTGCTTGTGTTGGGTCTGCAGGACAAGAAGAAGGTGGCTTGCAGGCATGATTGGCACCAGACGGGAAACCAGGTCGTGATCACAATCTACGCCAAGAACTCCAGTCCAGAGCAATCCTACGTGGAGGCAAACCGCACAGTGGTGAGTCCAAAACCACACGCAAAAGTCAATTCACATCAGCATCCAGTGACATTTTATAAATGTATTTGTGTCTTTGTCTATAAATCCTGTTTTTTTGTTTATCTCCATTAATCTGCAGTTAACATGCCACATTCAGTTTGAGGGTGACAAAGTGTTTCATAAGGACATCCACTTATGGGGGGTAAGATTGCTGTACAGTCTGTTATGATATATCCTCCTGAAACTTATAAAGTAATGCTTTTAGTTTAGTGCATGGAAACATTTCACAGAAATAGTTTGAACAACTATATACACACACACACACACCATATTTATTTACTCCTAAGTCAAACATTTGTGTCCACTTCTGGGTCCACCTCTTAGGTGATTGATGTGAAGAGCAGTTTTGTGAACATGGTGCCCTCTAAGGTTGAGGTGACCATGCAGAAGGCTGATGCTGTAGCCTGGGGGAAACTTGAGGACCCCAAACACAAACCTGAGCCAGAGGTCACCGACGAGATAAACACAGAACAGGAAGATGTAAAACCCGACTGGTACATCTCAGATGATGACATCAGTGAGTCTGACTTCGAAGACGAAGAGGAGAAAGAAGAGAGTGAGGAGAAAAAAGGAGAAAACCAGGCAGGTGATGGACCACCTGAGCTAGAAGAGCCTGCTGCTGTCCCCCCAGAAAAATGAACATTCATTCTGAGGTGTAATGGTTGTTTTTCTGAGATTATGTTTTTGTTTAAAATATCACATGGGCTTTATAAAAATGTGAGGTTAGCCTTTTTTTGTCTGCTAAAATATATACTGTATTTTCCGGACCATAAGTCACACTTTTTTTCATAGTTTGGCTGGTCCTGAGACTTATAGTCAGGTGCGACTTATTTATCAAAATTTATTTGACATGAACCGAGAGAGATGAACCAAGAGAAAACATTACCGTCTCCAGCCGCCAGAGGGCGCTCTATACTGCTCATTGCTCCTGTAGTCTACACTGAGCAGCATAGAGCGCCCTCTGGCGGCTATAGACGGTAATGTTTTCTCTTGGTTCTTGCTTCTAAATAAATGCGACTTATAGTCCAGTGCGACTTATATACTGTATGTTTTTTTCCTCATCATGACGTATTTTTGGACTGATGCGACTTATAGTCCGAAAAATACGGTAACTGTGTGCTTAAAAGTAAGAGAAGTCTTAAAAATCTCTTCAAACGTTTGGGGTTGGTAAAACTTTTTTTTTTATATTTTTGAAAGAGAGTTCTGTTCTACCTGTTCTGACTTTAAAATGTAGTTTATTCCTTTGATTGTAAAACTGAATTTTCAGCAGCCATTACTCCAGTCTTGTGATCCTTGTGTAAAAATAAAAATGAATTTAAAAACCTTTAATTCCCATTTTTATTGTATTAAAGTGAAATAAAATCGTACTAACCCCAGACTTTTCACCGGTGGCTGAAAATAATGTACATTTTCAGCACTGACAACGCAATGAATGAACAGTTTTAAAATGACAAGCAAACAGCCTGAGCTCTGTTAGGTGAAACCATGACAATGAAGTACAAGTCAAACAGCAATGGCCACACTTTATTTTTGAGTCAAGTTTGACAGCAACAATCCTGAAGTAGGTGTCTGCAGTCAGACAGAGTCCAAGGCCATGGAAGCTTGACTGCAACCCTTATGGCAAAAATGTTTTAAATAAAAAGGATAAATAATACATCTTAAAAGTAAACAGTAGTCTTGACAATGAAGAGGATTGGTACCAGCAAATAAAAAAAAATCAATCTCTTCTGTTTTGGTTCATTTTCTCTGTTCAAAGAAAAATTCAAAAATACATTTTCTGTTCATAAAATCATTGCCTTCCGCTTGTACCCGATTACCACAGTCATAACCGATGTGTTGGTACGCGGAGATGGTCAAAGTAATGTTTTCTATGTCAATCAAAACTAAACAGCACACAGCAACAATTCATCACAAATGAGGACGTTTAAAACAAAGACATGCAAAATAAGAAAAAATACAGTCCAAGTTTTAGAGGCACAATCATCACCTCGACTGTCCATCAAACTGTCATATCAAGACCATATTTGTAACGTCTTTTTCTTTTTTACAGAGCAATACTGTTAGACATTGGCTCACAACTATCAAGAAAATAATGAAATTGTCCAGTATTGTGTATATTATTTCTTTCAATGGAAACGTGTTACTGTTACGTGTCTGTTGATAAATACTGTTTGTGATCCACACATTAGGCAAGTTCAAGTTTCGCTTTCCCTCAGGGTTTCCATGTGCTGACCCCTGAAAAGGGGCCACAGTTTAGTAACATTCAGAAGTTGGATTATATACTGTCTTATATGTAACATATCCCATCATAGGTTTTCCATGAATGGGATACCAGTTTTCTTAAGACAAAAAACACTCAACCTTTTAAGTTTGCATTTTTAAACAGTTGTTTTCTATATTAAAGTGCAAGGCGAGATCAAATACGTTGAAATGTACGACATACAGCATCACTTCCTTTCATCACGTTTTCCTGCAGAAAGGAGTAAAGAAACAGCTCACTTTAAACCACTGCGCTCCATTTACTCACTTGGCACAAGAGTTACGGCACTGAAGCTTCTAGAACAACGGCTCAATTGAGACACTAGCGACACACCATCACGGCTTGGCTGACGATCCGAGAGTTAAAAGAAAAAAATAGACCTTTTGTTCTGCATAAGGGCATTAAAGGCATGCAGAAATGATGATCTTTTGATAGAGAGATACAGAGACTTGATGCTGATGAACTATTCAGCCAGTTTGACGTATAATACAGGTCCACCATACATTCATTCATCAGGATATTCCTTTTTTTTTTTTGCACTTGTTTGTCTTCATTTCAAAACAACTGTTTTGAGTTCATTTGTTCCTTTCTTGTTGTTCAGGCGGCGACAGGATTGGGGCCAAAGAAATGTTTTTTGTTTTTTTCTTTGGAGAGCAAATAAAGTTTTATAGTTTGTGTCTGACAGCTTGAGTGTTAATAAAAAGAGACAAAAAGTAGCAAGATGATAAAATAAGATTAGAAAACAGAACAGATTAGGTAAGGTGATGCACAGGAGTTGCATTGCTGAAAACAGAGAGATGATGGATGATCCACTTCCTGCAGTGCTGTGCCGCTCACAAACACTGGAGTGGGTCTGGCGTCCTCCCTCACTGGCCGTAAAGCAGTGTCCCGTGGCAGAGTGTGTCCTCATGACAGAGGTGCCACAAACCACTTCAGCTCCTCAGTTACCCACAGAATCAAAATCATACATCCCGCCTTTGATATCCCACGAGCCTGAGCGGTGCAAACAAAAGTGTTCACAATAGGGTTGTGTGCTAAAGGGACTGTACAATTAATTGTGAGCATGAGAGACTTCCTTAAAAACATTTACAAATCATAATGCTTCCAAACTTTTGACAGTTGTCCAAGGAGATGATTAGAAATAATTAGTTTACAATAACTGCATTCTTACAGTCCATAATTCAGCATGACGGTGAGATTATGAGGCTGTCTTTTACCTGACAGAGAGCCGCTGGACCGCTGTTTATGTAACCTCTCTCTCTCCTTCTTCCCCTTGGGCATGATTTTCAGCTTCATACTGCTTTTACCTGGCATACGGGACAGGTCCTGGTTCTAATCGAACAACAGGTAGACAGGAAGAAAGCAATGTAATAAGCTGGAATCCAGCAATGCATGTGATGTATATTATTCTTGTCACATGATCAGTTTTATGCCATAATGCAACCTAGCTAGAGATGAACTGCAAAATGATAGTTTATTCAGAACAAAAAATTATAGCATGTATGATAATGCTATTTAAAAGCATATACACTTCCATTCAAATATCTAAAGCTGTTTTTGAAAGAACTCATCAACAGGAACAGTACAGACATATTATAAGATTCATGTTTCTAATAAATGAAATTCTTTTGAAAAAAAAATCTGTTTCCACAAACAAAGTAAGCAGAACAACGGGTTTAAACATTTATAAAAATTGATATTTAGAATGTTTGTTGAGCACCAAATCAGCATATTAGTATTATTTCTGAAGGATCATCTAAGACTTAAGACTGTAATATTTAATAAAAATAATTGTAATATTTCACATCACTATTCATATCACTATAGTACTGTATTTTTTGACTCAGCACAGGAGATTTCTTTCAAAGATAAAAAAATACTTTTCAGTTGTAGTGTAACCATCAACTAGTAAAAACATTTTTTAAGTTGAAATTAGACCATATTTAAATAAAAAATCTATTTGGAGAAAATGAATGTACTTTTGGAATCCTGCTGTTGTGCTCTATAGATAAAGTAATGCTAGCTAAAATGCAACTCCTAAGGGTCACACTCAATGTTAAGCGCTAGAGACAGGAATTTTGGTTTAGGACAAACCTCCTCAGAGCAGTGCATGCTGGGCCAGATCCAGTGAATGTCCTCCAGCTTGTGTAACTCGGTGCTGAGACTGTCCACTGTGGAAAGAAGCTCCTCTTTTTGAGAAGACTCCAACTGCTACACACAAACACACACACACACACATACAAAAAATTTCTTTATCATATTTCTGACTGCATTACTTCTGAACAACAACAGGCAACAGAAAGAGAGAGAGAGAGATGTCACTAACCAGCAGTTTTCCCTCTAGCAGCATCTTGGTCTCTTGCTGGAGAACTTTACTGCTGTTGACAATGTCTACAGCTGTACTGCGACTCAAACCCTGCAGAGAAAACACACACACACGGTCACAGCTCAAGTTTAGTTTGACGTCGTTCTGACAGACTCCTGCTGTTCAGTGATTAACACACAGTGTTGTTCAGCTCCTTCAGTTTTTCTTCTGCTGGCTGGTCAGTGAAGGTCCTGTGGAGAGCAGCATGAGCAGCTCAATAAGAACATGCTGAAAGTCCCAGCAGGAAGAAAGCACCTGCTATTATTCCTACTGGAGACTGAAAGGTGCATTTGTTAACCTTTAAAGCAGAGCTGATCCTCATCACATCCCTCGCTGCATTGAGTTTTGAATATATACTGTGGGGATCACACAGTTATTTAATTCAGTTTAAACATGCAAAATATGCTGAATGTTTCAGGTTTTTTTTACACAATATTTGCGACATTAACTATTTTAAAAGTTTCTTGCTTCCACATCAGGACCTACACTAATTTGTAGAGTTAATGTATCTTACAATAAGTGATGGCATCATTAAAGCAAAAGTGGGACAGACTCCTACAATCATATTCACCAGTGGTGTCTCACGTTTGGACTGAATATATTATCATACTGTTCAAAGATTTGCTTGGAGTTGGTAAGATTATTAAAAGGTTTTAATATATATATATATATATATATATATATATATATATATATATATATATATATATATATATATATATATATATATATTAATATATACAAAATATATATATATTTTATTTTTAAGAAGTCATTACTTCAGCCTTCAGTGATCATTCTTATATGCTGTTCAATAATCATTTCTGATTATTATTAATTTCAAAAACAGTTGCTGCATAAAAGTTTTTTGTAAACTGTGATGCGTTTTTTTTTTTTTTAAGAATAGCATTCATTCAAAATTTTTATGTTTTTGAAATAATTTATTTATTTGATCAAAAATACTGAAAAATTATATTATTACAATTTCAAATAATTGTTTTAAAATGTATTATACTTTCAATGATCATTTATTTCTGTGATGCAAAAGCTGAATTTTTAGGATCATTATCACATGATCCTTTAGAAATTATTCTAATATGATGATTCATTATCAAAGTTGGAAACAGTTCTGCTGCTTAATATTTTTTCAGAACATGTGATACTTTTTTAGGATACTTTGATGAATAAAAAGTAAAAAAAAGTTTTTTGCTATGTTTTTAAAATACAAATATTTTGTAATAACAATATACACTACTGGTCATTATTCTTTTTTTCTTTCTTCTTTTTAAATAAAATCAATACTTTCATTCAGCAAGGATGTGTTAAATTGATAAAAAGTGATAGTAAAGAAAATATATTATTAGAATATACATTATTAGATTTTTTTTTAGTTTGAATAAATGCAGTTCTTTTTAACATTTTATTCATCAAATATATTAGACAGCAGAACTGTTTCCAACAATCATAATAAAGCAGAATATAAGAATGATTTCTAAATGATCATGTGATCATAGACTGGATGTTACATGTGACACTGAAGGCTGGAGTAACGATACTGAAAATTCAGCTTTGCATCACAGGAATACTTTTTTTTTTTTTTAACTATATTCAAATAGAAAACTATTATTTTATGTTGTAATAATATTTCACAATAATACGTTTTTTTCTGTATTTTTGATCAAATAAATGCAGGCTTGATGAGCAGAAGAAACGTCTTTCAAAAACATTAAAAATACTAATGTTTCCAAATATATTATTTTTATTTCCATACAAACAGAATAAAGTAGCTGGAATGGCAAAAATCCCATAACTTTGTTGATTTGATTGTTAAACGTAACAGTCCAGCAACAGAAGTGTTGTGGTCACCTCAGGGCTGGAGGGTTTGGAGGGGAAGGCTTCACTCAGGACCGCAGCGCTGGCATTGACAGAGTGAGCCAATTCCTGCTCCACCACCTTATGAGTCTTAGCCACCTCTCGGATCCTACAAAACACCATCACAACGCATTCAGCTGCAGCATATTACATGTTTTTCCTCCACACAAGCCTTTAATAGATGATTTTAGATCTAATTATGACAGTGAAATTACTTGTGAATGAATACAAGGAAGGATTAGAAGTTACATTAATGGGTGTTGTTTCAGGTAAAACAGAAAGAGCTCACTGCCTAGTTACCTGTTGATGAGTGTGTCGGCCACTAAACCAAGCTGCTGGACCTGCGCACATTCCTCTTCACTCAGATACTCCATGGACTGCTGGGAATTCAGTCGGGGTCGGGCTGGCCGGCTGTCACCTTTCCGCTTGTCCTCCCATGATTTCAGCGTGCTCTCGAACGCCTAGTTGTCACATCAACACACAGATAAACATCTACACTAAAGTTTGAGGTCAGAAGTGTTTGGGGACTGGGAACAAGGGTCTATAATACTTGATGGATGTTTTAAATTGTAATAATATTTCACAATTTTACTGTTTTTGTTGCCTTTTAATCAAATGCAGTAAATGCAGCCTTGGGATTCATTACAGATACAGTATCATGAATGCTACAGTACATTATGGGGTTGGGAATGCCAGTGTGATATACAGTATCCCAATCTACAAGCAGAAGGAGCTAACTGATGTAGCCAGGAATCATAAATTGAGTGTGTTCATTAATTTTTTTTAGAGAAAAGGAGTTTGGGTTCCTTGCTACTGTCACCTTTGACTTAAAAACACTTAATATTCAGTGATCCTGCATTATTGAATTGACTGCATTTACACATTTGTATACAAACAGAACTTAAACTGATTTCAGCTGAATGATGACACAACTGTCTTCTGTAGAGCTGCTTTATTTCTTAATCAACTTTGTTTCATAACTGATGAATTTTACAACATCAACACTGTCATTGAAATGAATTGTATCAACATTGCACTGACTCGAGCTGAATAGTGTCACTATTGCATTTGTAGAGCTGCACAAAGAACTAATTTCCGAACTGATGATTTTTACAGTTATTGAACTGAACTGACATCATTGTAGTTTTACAGAATAATTCTAATTTGTAGAATCCAACACGAGTGAAAATGATCAGGTGATGCTGGTCTGTTCAGACAGTTTAAAGACATTTTTAAAGAAGAGTAAAGAAGATGAGCGCACACACACACACACACACACACTGACCCGGTCTCTGGTGAGCATCTGCGCTCGGTTCTTGTGGACAATTTGGACGATGCCAGGAGGCTGGATCCAGGCCTCACCGTCCACCTGCACTGGCACACCTTCATCACCCAGAATAGTGATCTTCACCTGCCGACACTGAGGAGACAACACATGCCGGCTCATACGACTGTGGAAGATTATTTAAAAAATGTTTCTTTCACCTAAATGATGCATGTTAGTAAATTTTTTATTATAAATTTACCATAAACGTTCTCATACACGAAAAAACATTAGATAATATTAATAATCAATATTTAAAAGTACATCTATCCTTTAAAAAAGTTTAATTTTGCCATGTTGAAAAACGTTTCTCCCCGAAAGCTCCCGAATTTACCCTACTCTCTTAACTGAGTAAATCATTGTGTTGTCACAAAATCAATCACATTTCTCAATTTCTCAAATTGCAATTGCAAGTCTTGTCATTCTAAATGAATTACAATTATGGTGAGTTGAAATCAATTCCTTGAAAGGAAGAACGTTTTTTCAATTCTGAATTGTGTGCCTGGGTTCAGACCTGTGTGATACGGTGATGCTGTAGGTTGATGACTCGAGACATGGCCATCTGCATGCTGCCGAACACAGCCACCACCTCCAACTTCTTATCATCAAAAGATGGAGCCCCAAAATTCTAAAAAAAAAAAAAAAAAAAAAAAAAAAAAAAAAATCATATTTTCCTGAACCACATTTTCAACATCTGATACTTTATTTACACAAGTCTTTAGGCTTTAGCAAGGCTTTAGATAGATCCGATAATGCAAAGTTACTCCAGTTAGGTTATCCTCTTTAATAAACTTTCCCCCCACTTTTTTGGCATCGAATACACTGTATATTTAAGAAATATTGCATGAGCAAGAGCATAAAATATATCTATTTACTAGTCTTGTGTACTGTACTGTATATGTATACTTTATCGTGTTCCTTTGACTCAATGGTCGAGCATTGCGTTAACAGCGCAAATGTTTGTGGGTTCAATTCCCAGGGAAGTCACATACTGGTAAAAAAGAAAAGAAAATGAATAGCCTGAATGCACTGTTAGTCTCTTTGGATAAACGCGTCTGCTAAATATGTAAATGTATATTAGCATATTTATTGCATCTTTTTCTGTTTTCCATCATTTATTATCCACACCTGTTTCATATTGCTTCTTGTTTATACTCTACAATGCAATTTTATCACACTGACAAATTGTACTTGAGAAATGATGATGAAAGGAAATTGAGGGATTGATGAGTGGTTAAAATGTGGTTGATGCATTCTGAAAGTCATATCTGCAAGAAGAAACTCTGGCCAGGAGACACTGTTTATTGACAGCTCGGAACATTAAACAGATGCGCTGCAGATAAATGCATGCCACAGAATCATCTGTTGAGACCATTTTCACTTTGCTGAAGTGAACAGCCCTCCATAAAGTTAAGTTATAGGCTCTGAACTGAAATTCGGTTTCATTTGATGGACTCACGTTGTCCTCTTTGGTGCCACCCCAGAAATTAATTCCTCCTGCATAGCTGGGGATGTTCAAAACAGCAAGACCCTGAAGACTCGGCAAGGACATGGGCACTCCATCACACTGCACACAAAGAGAGAAAGAGAATGGGTACATGATGTACAGATTCTCAGAACAATGTTTGAAACATGAGACCATGACCTCTAACATGGATGAACAGTATACACACATGGACACAAACACACACAGTGGCAGAGCATCATTCATACTGTGTGAAGTGAAGTAAATGGCAAAAAGAGAGCTTTCTCTGTCCAATAAAGGTCAGAAAGGAAGAAATGCATTCAGGCCACATGTCAGCATCTTTCATTCTCTGTCTGACATGTGCTCATACCTCCAGTTGGACTCTTTGTTCCAGGTTCTTGTAGGTTTTTTGCACCAGTTCTTTGGTCCCTAACACTCCGTACCACATCATGTTTTTAGTGCGACTACTGTTAAATACATAGAAGATTTCACAGTTTCAGTCAACATTATATAAACATGGGTTACTGAAAATCTAAAACAAGTAACTAGTAATTCCACTTCTGTGCAAGACATATTCATATAGATTAGGTGAACTCTATTCAGAAATTAACAAGCACTTTACCTGCACTTTTTTGGGTGCACGTCTCTTTTGTTGTTGAACTCTAGAGAGATTTTGGCATCCAGCCCAATGCCAAAATAGTTATTCATCACACACTTTTCCGTGCACTGCCTGTGGAACAAGCAGGATGAGATGAGTGTGTGTAAGCTGAGTCACTTACAGTATGAATCAGACACATTTGTGGAGTGCTAGATGAGCAGCAAAGGTGGACTGTTTTCCTCATACTCACATCGTTCACAATAAACACAGTGAAAATCCATATTTATTTATAGATGAAATTGCTACAATGTCAAGAAGGTGAATGGTTTTGGGATTTTTAAACAAGTATTTTTTTTGATGATGGATATGAGGAGCACTAAATGTCTTATCTTATATTAAGCATTATATAATATTTATACATTACAAAAAAGTTTGGGGTCAGTAAGATTTTTTTATTTACATTTTTTTTAAATAAAGCAAGGACATATTAAACTGATAAAAACTTACAGTTTACATAGATTCAGCTTTGTAATTACGTAAGTAAATTATGCAAACACAGTAAACATGAGACCTACAGCCTGTAGATGGAAAGATGTGGTCAAAAACTTCATGTGCTGCATTTTTTTAAAAGTTCAAAGCACAAATCTGCCTAAGCATGCAGTTCACTAGGTTTTGAAGCAAAGCCACTGAGTATGCAGTAACCAAAGATAAAACAGCTTCGTGCCTGAGAATGGGTTGGACTAGTGTGTCGGTGAGTGCAAGAGCAAACACACTGTGGGATATTACATGGTCAGCATGGTTTTAGAGCTGCTGGAACCTCAGATGTCATTACTGCACTTCACTGGAAAAAGATAAGAGCTCTTAAATGTGTGCATGTGTATGTTTGCCCAGTCTTACACAGACTCTTCTGAGAAAAGCACAGGGCTGAAGCTCTCTGACTTCTCCAGCAAAATAGGGGCTGTAGTAGTTGGATTGAGTAGTTGACTGTTTTGACCTGTCAATGAAATGAAGGGATAGAGAGAGATGCAGCCATAAGAAAAAACATAACACCTCTACAAAAAGTTGCGAAATAATAATATGAGTATCAAACCACTCTGAAAAAGATTGCTTTTGAATTTACCTATTTTTTAGGTAAGAAGTTGAATGAACTAAATTCATCAAATTGTAAGTATTTGAAGTTTTATAACTTCAGGCTATATGATTTTTTTGTTGTTGTTGTTGGTAGTTTCAATTATTTTGTGTACAATGTACCGGTACTCCAGAAAATTACTCGCGTTCATTATAATTATGATTAAATTTAGTAGCATTAAAATGAAAATGTTTGTCTTGATTCAGATTTTTCCTATACAGCATAAGACGCAACTAGTAATCAGTAAACTGATTTCTTTAAATCATGAGTTTAAATAGTTCGGAGTACTGTGAAAATTTAATTTGAGTCTACTAAAAAAAGAGTAACTACATTTCTTAAAACCGAATGAAACTCTGAACTCTATAAAATCTACTTTATTAACCTGTAAACATAACTGAATAGATTAAAACCAATAGCGCATTGCTATTTTAAGGAGCTGAAAAGTAGTCCTTAAAAGATAGTCATTGCGTTTATTAGAATTAAACTACCTATTTGCAATTCAGCCTATTACTACTTATAATGATGAATGAAATTGGCTAATTAATTGAACAATAGTGCCAATACACACACATATATGGACCATTTTTCCGTCATTAAAATAGCAAAAGTGGATTTGGACATGCCCTGAGTGGACCATACGCTTTACACTTTCGTTTAGATCGTTAAAATAGGGCCCTAAGGCTCTAATTGCTATGCATCATCTACAGTATTAATATTCATGAACTGAGTTTGTTACTCACGTGGCTCCGCCTCCTTGAGGTCCTCACTGCTGCCTCTTTTGATTGATGAGGAGGATGATATTCTCTGCACCTGGGTGTGTCTGTTCTGCTCATCCACCACTGAGAGAAAACAGTCAACAACAATCGAATTAAATATCGACTGAAGTGGTCAAGTAGCTGCTGTTACATGCTGTGTCATTCCTGCACTGTACATCTGCACACAACAGATTTTAGTTTTACCTTATTTAAATACAATAAAGATAAACATAGCAGAAACTAAAATCTGAAATGTTTTTCACTAAAGCCTTTTCATGTTTTTCTCTTTTGTTGTCAGTAGTTTTGTCTTACAGTACTCTTGCAATACTTAAATATTGTTCTCTTTATTCTATTATTCTATGTAATCAAACACTGGTCCAAAATCCAGTTACTTTCCACTCATGTGCACACTGAAGAATGACCTTTTTCTGCCTGATCTATGATTTGTCGGAGTGCTTTCTTCAGGCTGTTGGCCCTCAGCATCAGCTGCTCTCTTGATCTGAAGGGTCTGGACTGATCAGAGTTGCTCTCGTCTGGTGAGATTGACCCAGAAGGCACCAGCTGGGCATTGGCGTCTTTACTGAGAGCCTTAACCAGAGAGTCTAGCTTCTCGTTCAACATGGCACACTGAGAGAGACACACCAAGCACAACATTTTTCATTTTTTTCTTCAATTAACTATTTATTTGATAGTCTATTTAGCTTTTCATTTAATTCATCTTTTGACAGTTAATTCATTTTTTTTTGACTGAACTCATCTATCTATTTAAAAATGTACATGGTTTTTAGGCTCATCATTTAACTTTTGAAAAAATAGCCTCCAGATTTACCTTCTTCGCCATAGCATCAGCCTCCTCTTTATTCTCTGTGGCCCGTTCATAAGCTTTGCCGACCTCAGCCACAAAATCATTAACTGTTCCACACAGAAACCTTTGATAGAAAGAAAACTTTTTTTCAAAAGAGCTTTTTTTCTTTTTTTAAAGAGGTTTCAAAAGAATTTGAACTACTATAAACATAACCCTCTTTACCGTCTTTATACTCACTTAGCAGATGATATAATGTCACTGTGTTTGTCAGAGTCCAGGATTTTGGTCAAGTGAGTGGCAACAGAATCAGCATATTGTGTAATCTGGATTTCAAAAACATCACAATTAGACACTTGGATTCAAAAGTTTGGGGTTGGTGATATTTCTAAATGTTTCTGAAATTCTCTTGCACTCACCAAGGCTGCATTTATTTAATAAATGCAGTTTTCATTTTTATAAAACAGCAATATTGTGAAATATTACAAGGTCACCTGTAGGGGACAGTCTGATGGGTCCTCCTCCTTTACGATAGAGGGAGTCTGTTTGGTGGGCACTTCATAGGTCATCACACTCCATCTGTAACAGAGAGTTCGATGAGAGCCATTCATCCACTCATTCATTCATCCACTCATTCATTCTCCCTCTTTCTCTCACCTGTCCAGCATCTTGGTTGTAGCTCTCTCTAGTTTCTCCAGTATCTCCAGCAGCTGAGCATCATCGTCACACAATCCTCCCCATCCCAGCACACGTGCCAGGTCATTTCCTGTGCCCAGCGGCAACACACCCAGCTGGCACTGTTACACACAACACAGCACAGTGAAGATGTGACCCTATGTATTGTGCTACCATTCAGAAATGTTGGGGGCTGAAAGATTTTCAAAGAAGTCTCTTATGGTCACCAAGGCTGCATTTATTTGATAAAAAATACAGCAAAAACAGTAGTATTGTGAAAATTATTAATATTTAAAATAACTTTTTTCTATTTTAATACTGTATTTTAAAATGTATTTTTTCCCTGTAAAGGCAAAACTTAATTTTTTAGCAGTCATTACTCCAGTCACACAAATCTTCAGAAATTATTCTAATATGCTGATTTGGTGCTAAATAAACATTTCTTATTATTAGCAATGGTGAAAACAGTTATGCTGCTAATTTTGTAGAAATTACGATGTTTTTTGTAGGATTCTTTGATAAATAGAAAGCATTTACTGTATATGAAATATAAATCTTTTGTAAAATTATATCTTTACAGACACTTTCGATCAATTTAATGCATTTCTTTCAGAAAAAAAAAAAATGAAAGAGAATGAAAAAAAAAATAACTGACCCAACATTTATGAACGGTAGCATGGATGTCTCTGGTCTATTTTTTACATTCATCAGTGCAGGTTATTCTAAAAGAATGATTGTTTTCATAATCTTTCATTAAAATATAAGAACTCTTTTTCTAGTTATTTTTGACCTGTTTGTGCAAGCTGAGTTTGTCCAGTTCAGACAGAACCCAGCCCACGCTCCCATCTCCCCCACACACCAGGGTACGAAAGGTCTCAAACTTCTGGAAGAGACGAAGCCTGAATGCACAAACAAAAAACATAAAACAACAAATATGGTTCAGAGGGCAAATTCACTTACATGTTAAAAAAATCTAATTTACATGGATTCTATTAAAAGCTGCACTAAGTCTGAAAACACAGTTACAGTAATCAAAAAAAAAAAAAAAGCTACTGAGACTGAATCCTGATTTTTTATTGCCTTATAAAGCCTTTTAATTGATATTGCAGTGTGTGTGAAAAGTGGGCGTTGACCTCACCCCAGCTGTGGGCCGCCATTCATGAGGTCAAAGACCTGTGCAGGGTTTAATAGCTGCTTAAACCTGCGCAGGAACTTCACTCCCTGGTTGTCTCCACTCTTACTGTTCGCTAGCACCAGCAGAGGACTTGAGCAAGATGGACTGGTGGCCTTCCAGAAGCCTGCGGAGAGCAAGGGGTGATGAAGAGGGACAGTGGAGGGATTAGAGAAGGAGGAGAGAAGGAGAGGAGAGGAGAAGAACTTGGGAGGGATGTCATGTTTGGAAAAGTAAGCAGCTTCAAACACATTTTTTTTTAAAGAACATCTCTATTGTGATCGTAGCTGAAGATAATGACAATACTGACTTAAAAATGACATTTTAATATGTATCATGGCAGTATAATGATCCCATAACTGTCACAGTTCTTTTACTGAGTTTTGATAACATTGTCATTTTGATCAATTTAATGCATCCAAGCCAAACAAAAGTATACATTTCTAAAAATAAAATAAAAAATCTTTCCTCAAACTTTTGAATGCTAGTTAAATATTACATATTATATATTAAATAATAAACAACTGTAAACACATTATTTCAGAAAATCTATTTTTCTTCAGATATTTAATAGCATAATTAACTGTCATAGTATTGATTATACTTCAACTAAATAATGTCCTTTGCAAGTCCATACACAAAAACAAAACAATGTACAGGTTTATGGAGACAGCGGAGCTGATGCAGTTGCCTGGGCAACCCTTACCGTCAGAGTCGATGCTGTTAAGTGCAGTGGGCGGAATGATGGAGACCTTACACTGACCCAGAGGACAAACCTTTCCCAACTGCTCCTTACAGCTGTTATGCACCTACACACAGGCAATGTATAGAGAGATGCATTACTGATTATTCACAGAAGGTCTCTTAGAAGGAACACACCTGTATAAATATGATGTCATAGTCTTTCCAGTAAACTCTTAAGTGTTTATGTGTTATTTAATTGTTGTGGTTTCAGAGTGAACTGGGTGTGATGCTATATTGTGGGTGTGGGTGATGTACTGTACACAGCACTATGATCGGTTTCAAA
The DNA here is from genome assembly GCF_003368295.1 of Carassius auratus. Classification (NCBI taxonomy): domain Eukaryota; kingdom Metazoa; phylum Chordata; class Actinopteri; order Cypriniformes; family Cyprinidae; genus Carassius; species Carassius auratus. Next base: position 31,334,645 of record NC_039274.1, read on the forward strand.
AAAGTGGGCAGGATGGTGACGTACGATGGCTTTGCACCAGAGGCATCTCCAGTCCTGTAGTCGACGTACGCTACCGCAGTTTCGATCACACACCACACACTTAGCACTGACCGGCAGGTTCCCCTCCAACCACTGGTGAGGCATTGACACCTTTACACACAGACACACTGAATTAGGTTCAGTACAGTATACCACTGGCTACGTTTACATGCACACTTTTGCGACTGAATTCATTACAAACGGGTTATTTGGGTGGATGTAAACGTAGCCACTGAGACCACATGCATGTATAATATAAATATTCACTTACTCCGTCCTCATCTTCTATGATGTCATTTCCTATAGATGCCAGAGTGGTCCACTTACAGTTATTTGTGGATCGTATGGCACAGCGCTTGTGGGCTTTGAACTTACACACTAACACACACAGAGAAAAGATGACATTAGACAGAACGTCACTAGAAAGTGATAACAGGCTGAGGGCAATGTTCCTATTCATGACTCATTGATTACGCTATAAACAATCTACATCAATGTTCGTTCTACGAGCAGAATAAACAAAGCACGAAATGGGAAACGTCAAAGAAAGGGGAAATCCAAACAAATTGATCATAAAAAAATGACAGACAACAAAACAGACAGTGCTTTGTGTTTATTTTTACCTTCACAGGAAAGACCATGAGAGGTGACCCCCGGCAGAGCCTCTCGACACACGTTGCAGAAAGTGGGCCGGGCGTGAGAGCAGGCGTACCAGTTATGCATCCCGGAGAAGTGCTCCATGTTAAACTGACTGGCCTGGGATCAGTACAATCATGTCAACATCACAGCACTATAAATAAATAACTAGATAATAAAATCGCAACCAGGGGCTGGGGCTTATTTTGGCATCTCAGGGAACTTCCAATGAGGCCTTGAGACAGCGCTATTTTAGTATAATTGAGACACAATTATAGTTTTTATTAATATTTTGATTTGTTTTAAAGTTGTATATTTTCTGTTTTATTTTTATTTTACTTAAAAATTTAAGAATTGGGTTAATTTTGTTTTAGTTTTTAACATTTTAATGTTTTTTAATCTCTATATAGTTTTTATTTAAGTTTTAGTTTATTTATTTTTAGTTTTATTTTCGGTTACATATAATAATCTTGCCTCAAGATGACTTAAATAATAACATTATGAAAAATTTTATCTTTTTTTAAATATTTAAATATTTTTTATTTATTTTTTTATCAGGAAGAAAAAGGTTGAGAACCACTGGTCTAGGGTTACCAACACACATTACTGTTACAGACAAAAACTGGCTTGGGATCATTTAAAAGTTATTTAAGTTATTAAACTGTGGTTTAAGAAAGGCACTAATGGTTTAAAAATTAAATGGATTGACACGCTAACTCATTTACATCAATATTTCACCTAAACACAATTACAATTATAGCAATTACTTCTGTGGCTTTCGTTTATTGATCACTTAACTGAGAAATCCATGTGAAGGAACATCAAACTGTATTCTGTTACAGTCATTATGGCCATCAGTGCACATTAACTGAGCCTTTGAATGATTTAGGAGAGGTCAAAGGTTTAGACACTGACCTCATAAGTCTCCCATTTCTGTACAGACTTCAAAGCACTGATCCAGTCTTCCATCTCCTTCCTGCTCTCCGCACACAACATCAGCTTACGGAATGGAGTGATAACCTAGGAGAGAGAGCCAGAGACATAAAATAGGTGTGAGCTAGTAAACGGCGGTGAATAATGAAACAAAGAAACAACCTAATGAATGGGGCTTTCTCAAAATCTAGTGCGATTCTTACCTACTGTAGACAGCAACATTCAAAAAGAGTTCACTAGGTTTTGAGAAAGCTATTGAGAAGAGATTCTGCTTACTGTGAAACTGTTGTTGATGTTCTTGGTGCTGGTCTCAGCCACGCTGGCATCTGAGAGGTCGACCTCATCAAATATGAGAGACTGCAACAAGACAGTAGCATGTTTCTGTCACCAACAAACACCAGAGGTTCAGTCTTTACTAGTGGGACACAGAGACCCCTGATTTTACCTTTGAATCTTTGGCATAGTAGAGAGTCCTGCCTCGCAGTTTGAAATACCTCCTCTTCCATCTCTGAAAAGAGCTGGTCTGTTTGAGTAGAAGACCCTCCTTCACACTCTTCTACAAAACAAATGCAGAGAGAGACGAAACAGATGAAAAACTAGCATACAAGACCATTAATGCAAATCCAATGACTTGATTTGTTTTTACAATAGTGTTCATGGGTCAGTGTGTCCAAACTACTACTATCCCTACTGCCACATTTTTCATAATGAAACAATTTCATGCCATACTAGAACTGGCTATTTTTAGAAACTGCTTCATAGCCCGGTGGATTTACTAGTGTTCATAAATTGCTTCTTTTGCACATGCATGAAATTCAGTCTTCTGTTTGCGATACTAAAACGTAATAAGAAATGAACAAACACAAACCCCTGAGGCTCCAACTTGAATTAACAATCCTGCATTTCAATCACAGCGGCTTATCACCAGGACCAGATGGAACTGCATTGGGACTTTTCCCACATTATTTTTGCTGATTGTAAACATGATAAAATGTATTGAACAGATCTTTAAAACATTATACTCTCTGCTGTATATACTCTATAGCTGTATTTGGTAAGTATTTGAATTCTGTGAAAACTTATCACTATAGTATAAGAGATTTTTACACACATTTTGAAGGACTTCAGAGGAAAAGACTGGTATATTAAAACCATCTACAAGCCTCTATCAGATTTACCATAAGAACACTGCTAAAAACCAGTTTGAACACTTTCATTCTCACAAGGTTTTTCTTTTCATCTCTTGCTTAATTGCTTATAAAAACAAACACTGGTTAACTGTAAAGGCGTTACAGTAAGCTTACAGTAAAATCTGCTCTGGCGCCTAGCAACATTCCTGAGTCAAGTGCCTTCAACACTGAAAGAGGAACTGTCACATTTCCATAAAGTACACTGTGGACCTTTAAAACATGGTTTGGACATCAATTCATCTCTAACTTTCATCCATAAACCTTGACGCTTCAGTCTGGTCTGATGGGCAGAGAAGCTATAAAAGTCTTTCAACAAGTCATCAAATACAGCTGAACTTTGTGGCACAGTAAAATGTGTCTATGTCACATATTGTGCCCTCTCATGACGTGAGAAGTGGATTTCATAAGTGGATCATGGCAGAACAAAGCCAGTCGCTCGGACAGCAGTGAGACAGGCTGATGGGACAGAAACCACAGCATATCTGTCTCTTGGTTTGTCTGTCACACTAAAAACAAGGTGACAAGAGTCATGACGTACACATAAAAAAGAGAGAAAAAGAGAGATTGCATGGAGGCTGTATGGTTTGTTCGGAAAGCACGAGTAGGTGTGTGTTCTGTATCTCTCTGGCTATATTCAAAATGAATATCGAGGAGCCTGAATCAGATTCATACACCCCTACCCTTGAGAAAGAGAAGTCTGTTTAATTGTTTTGAATGTGCATTTAGTGTAATTCAAAACTTAAAAGTGTTATAAAAATAACCTATTAATGAAACAAAAAGCCACAAAAGTTTACTTACGCTTAAAGTAAATTTAAAAGTGCACCTGGTAAAATGTCAAAGTTAAAGTTTAATTTTAAAGCACATCTGAAATAACTTCTTTAATAATATTTTGTCATGTTTTAAAGAAATTTGAACTGCTGTAGTGTCTTATTTAAAAATATTTAATTAAATATATTTTAAATTTACTAAATTGCAACTTAATAGAGACATGACATACAAGTTTTAACCAGCAATTCGTAAAGATGGGGAGCAAACTGAGGGTTAGATCTTATGTGAGGGGAGATGAAGCCAGATTCGAGCCATATTCAATGGCAGTGTTAATGTAACCTCAACATCACTTTTGCAGGTGATTATATTCTCTACATGCCATTCAACAAGTGTCTCATTTGTGCCACCATGACTCCCAGCAGAGCTCATAAATGTATGTGTGTGGCTAGTGAATAACTGCCCCCAGAAGGTGGTTTAGTCTGTGAAAATCCTCCTTTTGAGGACATCTGGGGGTCATTTAAAATAGGAAAGAAATATTCATAAATGAATTAAACAATGTTTTTCTTGGAGCAGATTTAGGGATTGTTTTATATGTCAAATTTAAAATCAGTTACATTATGGAAACAAGATATTTTTTTTAATGCAAAAATCTTTGTATTCTAGAAAATATAATTAGCTCAGAAAACAACAAAGTTCAATGAAAAGGTATACAAAGAAAAGTGTGTGTGTTTAATAAAATGAAATGAAATAAGTGTGTGCAAGCTTAGATGTGAGAGTCTAAACTTGTGGATCTCTGCCAGTGAAGCTTCCCTGTACACTGAGACAAGCATCAGACCCAGACATCACTCACTTCATCCTTTCAGAACAGAGCTGGTTCCACATTCATAAAAGATGAGGGCATCTTTGATCTGTCACAGTGTGCAAGCAAACACACACACACACACACACACACACACACACACACACACACACACACAGCGATGTCAGATGATGACTCAGAGAAACTAAGGATAGACATTCTCATACAATGATTGCTATTTTTGTTTAATCTCCTCTTCCTCTCCTAATCTCCCCCTCACTCTCTTTTTAGTTCCTCTCAAATCCTCAGCTTCTGTATTCACCCTGCTGTTCTCTTTTTCTCTTCTTTCTTGCGTCATTCCGACTCACCCTGTTCATTCCCTTCCCTGTTTTCTGTCATTCTATCCTCCTTTCTCTGTTTTATCCCTTCTTCTGTCCTCCCTCTCTCATCTGAAGGGCACAGTGCCTCTGCAATGTCCTACATAGAGCTGGAAATACAAATCCCATGATTCCTTTCACCAAAGCTGATTAGATCCAAGTAATTATAAAACCTGGAGAGGACTATCTGTCAGCATTCCCATTTATATCAATGAGAATTGCTCAGATTCTTTGCAGCTCTGGAAGTACACAATCTGGAGGCTGCCATTTTCATTTATGGGTACTGAGTTGTTTTTTTTTTTGAGCCAGTCATTTTTATAGGGCAAATTTTGAAAGAAAGATATGCATTTTTGGACCCCTGTAATGGTGTTGTTACACCATCTACCAAAAAGAAATGACATCCACACCTAACCCCTTGATTAGATCCACTAGTCTGTTGTGCTGCTGTGGTGTGAATACTAACAATTCAATCTTAGACCTTCAGTCGAATTATATTCCCAGGGTCTTCCCTGCTCTGAAATGAACCTACCTTTTTCTAAAATATGGCTTTTGCTCACAAATCTTCCTGCAGGCTTTGATAATTCAAAGCCTTGAAATAATGCTCAGAGACTTAATTTTGTTGTTAAAAAAAATAAAAATAAAACTACTGGGATGAATTTGTCGTCATCTGACCCTCGAATTACTGTTAAATTGGATCTGAGTGGCTTTTTAAGTCAAAGAAGTACAGCTATTAGGACAATCATGTGTCATTATACTCATAATGTGCCTAAATAACTCATCTCCAATGCAGTTCAGTAACTATGCAATTCATGATAGTGAAAGAGAGAGAGAGAAAGATGATTCCACTAAATATGCAAGGGAACAAAGCAGAAAATGAACAAGAAAGCATAGCATGGGTCATTAACAAATTATACACTCCAAGAAATGTTTTGTCCATTCAGGAAATATCACCATAGATAAACAAAATCAAATGCAATAAATCTTAATTAAGTGTCCATTCAGAAGAAAACAGTGAGTGAGTGAGACACATATGTATATAGCATATGAGACAGTACAGACTTTACATGTTCCTACTGATCTTAATTGAAAAACATAACACTGCTTGTATGTGTCCTACATGGCTGAATATGATCACCTTCAAATCACAGCAATAGCCCAATTTCAGCCAATCAGCCTTATCTATCAGTTGCCATGGAAACACAAATGAGCTGTCAGCAAACACAGCTGTCATTCAAGCAATCAGTGTTCCAAAATATCACGAGGAACTAACAGCATGCAGGGTCATAAGCTACACTACCCAGAAGCACAGGTCAACATTGTTGGTACATTTTTCTATAAAAATGAATGAAGACACTTTCTTTGTTCAGCAACGCTCGGTTAAACACAGCTCTCAATCTTTAAAACAACAGACTGGTTTTTCCCTTAAGACATCCCTTGTTGATTCGGATATAAAACATTATTTTTCCTCCTTCTAGACAGTTCATGAATAATTACAGACAAACAGAACTAGGCTTATGTTGAGCTCTCTAAAGCTGTGTTCAGACAGGCAGGACACGTTTTGGCCGTATCTGGTTCACTCGTCTGCAGCAAAGAATAAAATGAAACCTGATAACACTAAAACATCTATACATAGCCATAAATAGTTTGAAATCCGAATGATGTTTTAGAAAATGTCTCAGTCTGAAAGTTTAGATCATATTTCAAGTATTATTATTTTTGTGAATATAGTGCCTTAACATATGTTTTGCTCTCCACACAAAGCTTGTGTGACCTTTTTGCAATATAATATTATATAAACTGCTCAATATTGTCTGGAGCCGCATCCAAATACACTCATATTCAATTACACTTCTCATATAGCAGTCTTATGCATGAAAGTGTAAATACAGCAATGCCACTGTCAGTTATGTTCTCTCACATATGGAGAGGCACAATTTCCGTTTTTTCATTCTCACTGACAGCAGCTCTCAGTTGTCATATAAGAAAGTCTCTTGGCATCGCACTGATGCTTACATCATCACTATAGCAACTGATGCAGGTCTACCAGATTGGATTGCATCACTTACTGTACAAAATGACACTTCTAAAGATCAGATTGGATTAATGTGCGGTGTCAACAGTGTGTTTAACACTCTGGGTTAGATGGCACAGTCTGGTTAAAGTTGAGTTAGAGCCAGACCAATTATCCAAAGTGCCCACAGAGACTATGAGTCCCTTTCACAGCTAGTAATTAACCTAATGAACTGATTACAGCCCCTGCAGTACAGTGTGTATGTGTGTGTGTGTTTGCATGTGCGATCTAATTAGAGACTACATCACACAGCCTGAGAATTTATTACCACTGAGGTGTCACCCTGAAGAAACCAAGACTCATTCAGTAACAGTGTCAGATCCTGCACATGCTGTGTGCTAACTGCACAAACTGTACGAATTACACACTGTTTAGCATATTAGTTTTATAGTTAATTAATTTAGCATCACATCACTTGCTCATCAGCAGTGAATGGGTGCCGTCAGAGAGTCTGAACAGCTGATAAAAACATTGCAATAATTCACAAGAAATCCACATGGCCCCAGTCCATCAATTAGCATTTTGTGAACCCGTCATTAATTACCTCCAAATCTCCTCCCATGAAGAAATAAAATACATGCTGGATGGCCCGAGGGTGAATACATTTTCAATAAATTTGAATTGTTGGTGTGAACTGCTCTTTTAATTCAAATTTTAGTTGATCTAAAAGGTAAAAATCAGTAAACATCAGAGGCTGAAGAGAGAGAGAGAGAGAGAACACTTTTAAGTACTAAACAGGAGGAATCTAGCCACCAGAGACTGATGAAAATGAAAGAAACAGAGTTCTTTGAATGGCAAAATGGTCAAGTGATAGATGTATCCACCACACACACCAGAGAGCATCTATTGCTGCAACTATGTCAGTCTGATGTTTTAGATATTAGTGTTTTTTTATTTTAATAAATACGTTTAAAAAAATAAAAAAATGAATGCATTTAAATCTGAATGAGCTACAACGTTAGGGTATGTTGCAGACATCAAGAGGAAGTGGTGTTTGAGAGCTATGTACATGTACATATACATCTGATTCCACTATAGATTTCCAGCAGAGATAGCAGAGCTCATTAATGCTAATCCTACATAACATTGTTCATGCTGATCTCTCCATCAACACTCTATCAAAGATGTCTCCTCATTATCTTGTGACAAAAAATGTTTTTACAGATAAATGCTAATTCATAGGTTTAATAAAAGTGTCAGTTTAGCATTGTTTATTCAAATTAATCTTAATTTTTTACCCAGTTTTCATTGTAATTGTACTTCAAGTTTCAATAATTATGAACAAACAGAAAAAAAAACATACTAGGAGGACAGAGCTACAAAATGATTGTGGTTAGCATAGTTAACATAATCTGGTCTTGGAAGAATCTGATAGGAAATGTTTGACAAATGTTTTGGCATTCTTGGAAAACAAGAGCAATGTTTGTGGAATTACTGAAATCTCTTCCATACAAGATACATACAGATATAAGATTACCAAAGTCATTAGCGCTATTAATTTGGGATTAGTCTTTCAAATGAATGTTTCAGTTACAATTATAAACCTAGGTCTCTGTGATTTCATGTACATTATGTACATAATTAAGGAAGTGATTAATTAAGGATCATACTCAGGGCTGACCTGGTCTGTGACTGGATTTTCGTTATGGATTCATTCTCTTTTTACATTTGAATGGGATGTGATCAGAGAGCTGTTATTTTACTAAGAAAGTTGGCAAAAAGATAATGGATGTGTTTTGTACCTTGTTCAACAAAGTCAAAATAAATGAGAATCACTGCAAACAAATTACATATTGTAATTTTACATATTGCTGTAATTTTTCCAGAGGTTGTGTGAAAAGAAAAGCATAGATGTGCATGAATTTACCTGACATGTTCCAATGGAACAAGGCTTTTGACTGAAGAGAATAAACCTGAGAAGCAGAAGCCCTCCATTTAATCTCATATCTGTCTAGAAGAAACAACTGAGATTGAATAAAAACCTGGCATTGTACACTATGAATATTGATGGCCCAAACTGTGTGACATCTCCTAAATGCGTAACTGTAAATGTAAAAGGGTGATTTCCTCATGCAATCTAGAGTAGTACAGTGTCTATGTGTCTTTAACTGTTCAGACAATCCAGTTCTTTTATTCATTACAGGCGTTGCATTAATACTGTGGTAATCATATCAGCACAAGCAAGCATGTCCTGCTTACCCAGATAAACCTTATAATGTGCACATACACCTCTTGCATCATCTCTCATATAAACATAAGCCATTACACATATGCACAAAGCCAATCATGAATCATCTGGTAACAGGAAGAGAACACCAAACGGATGAGACGTTCAGCCTCACAATCCCAAAAAGACAGATAATCACTTATATAACATAATTCAAGCACGGACTGCAGCGCTCATTCCAGTGAAAGTTACACAAAGTCAAGTAGAATTATAGGAGAAGCCTATCCAAACCTGTGAGAAGACGCTATTGCTGACTGTCTGTCCTTCCGTTGTTCTTACTGAACTGCTGGAGGAGGTTTCCAAAAAGTTGTCTTCTCTAAAGCAGCTGATATCTCCCTGTCCACCTCTATCACAGCTGAACAAGAGCGGGGCAAAGCAACACACACTGCCTGGACACAGCCTGGGCATGATGGGTCCCTTCAGCCATCGATATGTGTACACACACACACTTACAGACACACAGGAACACGCTGACTTCCTTTTGGCTGCACCTTAAAAACACGCCTTCTTTTGAAAAAGAACTTCCTCTTACAGGTGAAGTGATAAGACCGCCCACTCTTTTACACCCGGCCCTACCGTCTGAAAATGACAACACACAGAGACGTGTGATGGTATACATTTAGAACTAGATAAATTAGTTTGGTAAGCATCACTATTCACAGAATCACAGAAAATCCCAAGCAGCTATAGGCCAAAGGCAGACGTTCCTTTTGGATCAGGACAGAAAAGAAGACAATGAGGCTATTACAAACATGTATGTTCCACTGTGATGATTAAACAATCTTGTAGGAACTAAATATATATATATATATATATATATATATATATATATATATATATATATATATATATATATATATATATATTACAAATAAACGCCTTCTCCAAAAAAAGCAATGAGATTAACTGGAGAATGGAGAGTGAAAGGAGACTTTTCTGATTTTTCGCCTTATAAAAAAAGAAACAATCACACATTTACTTTCACACATTTATGTCTTAAATTGTGTTCAAATTTACCATGTTACCTTTAAGTTATGTTATACATTCATTTACACTGATTTTTCTATTTATTTAACAATAAAAAAACTGAAAATTTAGGTAAAAAAAAATGAAATAGCATTTTTTTTGTAAGATGTACTTGAAGGATCTTTGGGTTTTTTATTTACAACGTAGATTTTTTTTTCAGTGTATATTTTTGTCTTTTTTTTTTTTTTTTTTGTAAAAAATGCCTCATGCCTTCGTCCAAGGCATGAGTCGCCAAACTTTTTAATGTTCAAATATGATGATTATAGGAACCTGATCCTATAATATATATGCAGTAATATTTACGCATAGAAAGACCCATTTATACTTCTAATTTGAATTAAAAATAGTATATGTTTCAAAAATCATCTGGAAAAAATCTGGAAAATAATTACACTATGTGTATATTATATATATATATATATATATATATATATATATATATATATATATATATATATATATATATATATATATATATATATATTGGATTAGAAACTATGAAATTAAATCACAAATTATTACAATTACAATGACAGGAATACAATAATTAGTGATTAATCTCACGATAATATATTATTATCGTTGGTGTTGTTGTTGGCTGTTAACATTTTTCTCAGACCCCAATTTGAAAACCCCTGCCCTACATCAAAGAAACATCTAAGATGAAGTAAAACTTCACTAAGAACTCCGCTGAGGAATAATTATTTCCTATTTGTCATCCAAAGCACACAAGTCTGTTTCAAAATAAGCCTACATGTGGAACATTCAGAAATACCTAGAAGTGTCAGTTACAGAAGAAACAGGTGGGATGTGGAAGAGATGAGCAAGATGCATCTGGTGAGAGGTGGAAAACGATGGAAATACAGACAGAAATACACAGGGAAGCATGACGGGTGGGCACTGATGCGATTCTTTTGTGAGTGCTGGACAGGAAAACACTGTAATGAGCGATATGTTAAGCTTCTTGACAGCACACACTGACAGACAGAGAGAGATAATTGTTCCTCTATTATGTATATCTGCAAACCTCAGCCCAGTCTCTTTATCTTCTGTTCACATATTAGTGTCGCTGTAAATCTATCGATGTGTCTGCTGTTTTACAGCCTGGTAATGAGATAAAACATCTCCTTCCTACAGCACAAGGCTGACTGGAGGAAGATATAATTCCTTATGGCTCTGTTTATATGGACAGGATGAATGAGAGCATTTGTGGGTTGCAGTTCATTGTCAGGACACTAGGGGGCGGTAGTTGCTGGAGCTAAAGCTGTACTGCAGTTATTTGTAACTGTCTGTTGCTGTCTCTCATCCACTGATGCTGATCACACACACACACATTCCCATATCACAAACACAACATTCACATTGGTGCAATTTGACATGTGAAACACGCATTTACACAGTTGACGTTACATCATATGATGGCATGCTGGGTTGTCATAAAAACTACACTGGCCCACGGTTGGCAGAGAGATGGACTGAAGGGCCACCGGGCCACACACACATACACATTGTAAATCAACACAAATTCCCAATTCAACATGCTGGGGTGCAGGCAACTAACCTGCTGTTAGAGAGGAAATGAAATGCTTTGTCACTTCCTGCAAGAGAGCCAAACAAACGCAGGGGGATTGAAAGAGTCAAACAACATATGGGGCTGAGCCAGCCAATCTGTCCATGGAGAGACAACCCAGTGCCAAAATTAAACCTAATGAACCCGGGTGTCAGATTTAGAATCTGCATCAGAGTCAACACGATTCACTCGATGGATGTAGAACGGAAAGTCTCCTCCGTGTTTAGACTGATTAAACATGACTGGATCCAAACGCAGATTAGTTTACTGCGCTATTATGATGAAAATGAGAAGAGGAAGTTGAAATGCCACTTTGGGAAATTTGATGAACATATGAACATGCACACATACGCTGCTGTGGGAAATCACTCTGATGTCATTGCAGAATTACTGATGACTGCTTCCAGCGTACGCCACAAATCTGATTCCCATAATCCCTCGAGCGAGAGACAATGAGAGGGAGACTGAGATATTCTGCCTTCTTTTTTTCTTCCATTACAATCTAAAGTGAAAATAAAGTTCAAATTGAGGAAGAGAGTCTTATGATAGAGTGTGAATCAAAACGGTTTCATTCAGAATCACAAATTAAAGTAATTAAAAGTAATGTCCTGCCGTGATTGTTTTTACATACAGTATTGGCAACAAAAATCTATGTACACACAAAAAGATACACAAAAAAATTTAAATAAAGAATTAATAGAATATAAATAACATTGTATGTTGGCAGTCACTGAAATATATAACTAATAAAATTAATAAAACATTATTTAATGATTTTAAGAAATAATCCCAGATTAACTTTCAGTAATATTGTAATAATCATTTTGATTTTAAAATGTATACAAATAAAATAAGGTACTAGTAATTATAACACAAAATAAAATACAAGACTTCTATGAAATTAACAATCAATACAATGTAACAGATTAATAATCAATACTATGGTGATACTATGATAAATATAACACTGACAGAAAGAGAAAGAGAATTGTGACTATATAACAAAACAGTAAAGTAAAATAAGTAGCATATAAATAAAATACATTAATGAAAATGGAATAATTAACAATCAATACTACAGTGATGCTATAATAAAATAAATGAAGTAAAAAGATACAATACTTAAAATATAAAAATAAAATAAGGTGTGCGTAATTATAATATATTGTGTAAAAAAACAATAAAAATTCAACAAGACATTAGTGAAAATAAGGAATATCCCAGATTAACAATCCTGAATAACAACATCAGAAACGGCTAAAAAGAAAAAGAAAAGAAGAGATAATGACAGTGCGCATCACACACACACAGTGTGGATGGAGGCTAAGGGAGAGGAAGAAAGAGACTGAGAATCCCACAGAGGTGACAACATGAGCACTGGCCTTGTGATTGAAATCATGTCACTGCTGCTCCCTTATGACACACACTAATGCTGGGCTCAAACCTGAGTGCTCTGCCACTTGTACCGGCTCCGAGGGAACAATCCCTAGCCATTTCTGCGGCACCAGAGTGAGTGGCATTCAGTTAAGAGCCTATTGTCCCTTCATACACTCCTCCACACAAGCTCCCGACCACCTCATCACACATATAAGTGGAATACATCTCCAGCAAAACATACACACAGTCTTAAATGATCAAAATAAAAAAACGAGAAGTAAAAAAAAAATTAACCATGGAAATGTCAAGTCCTATATTTGTATTTTATTTGATGCAATTAACTGAAGAGTTCTAATATACCTGAGGAGAATTTTTCATTAGCATTACCATTTATTTAAATGGCAGTTGTTCACAAGCTGTTGCCACTTTACTTCATGGGCACTAATTTATGCATTTTTTTTGCCAATTACCTGATCCATAAGAGCCATGTGACTCACTCTCTATTAATGCTCTTTGTATCAAAGGGGGAAAACACACAGAAGTATAATTCAGATGCTAAGAGCCTCTCCAAAAATATGTTATAATAAACTTTTTGCAGTTTATATTTTTTAATGCAATTTTGTCAAAAGACAAAAAAACTAAAAAACTTTAGAGTGGCTATTAATTAGAGAAGTGCTACCCTGTCTAAGGTCAATTGCTTATTAGTAATGAAATGAAAGTTGTGACAAACTTTTTCTTGTAACATAGATCTGAGTGAAAAAGATGAAGGAAAAAAATAGGGTGAGGTCATATCCATTACTTGTTGATTGGAATATGAGATGTCACTGGAATATCAAGTTATAAGCATTTTGATAAAGAAGTACAAAATTATATGTATACATCTATAAATAATTTATAGTAAGATTTAAAACATGCATTTACAGTACAATGACATAACAAAGACTTAACCAAGATGGTGCATTAAATTAACTATGAATGGGAAAAAGTGCAACGCGTAATATAGTGGAGTCTCGCCTTCCAAATAAAATAGTCAGTCGCCAATTGAACAGACTTCCCTTGAAAGGGATTTTGCTTTTTAGCTTACAAGCCAAAAATGACCCCCTGTACTCAATTGAATCCAGTTTGATTATTTCCAAGCTAACTGATTCAATGCGACTGAATTCAAGTCAATTTTTTTTTTGTTACTGTCACTAAATAAATTCAAACATTCATAAGTCTGCATGCATAAAATCTTTAAATATGTTTTAACTGAAATATAGAATACAACATGACAGAGTAGAAAGCTGATAATACAATGTGAGCCTAGAACATATGAATAAAGAGAGGATGAAAAAAAAAGACGACAGTACTGCTTGTGGTCATCTATCTCTGTAACAGTTCCATTGTGTGTGTGTGTGTGTGTGTTGTTGGCAGGGTTGCCCAAGCCACAGTCACAAATCGTCTTGAAAGTGAAACTATAAAAAACAACAAGCTAAATCAAGTGTTAATAAATCCGTCCACCACAAATACATAAACACGTTGAACACATCGAGTCCAGTGGGAAAAATATATTACAATCCACATAAAGCTGTTAGTGCAGACACAAAAAGAAAGAAAGAGAGAGAGAGAGTTGTTGCAGACTAGCATAACACTTGACCTTTCCAGTAAACCACACACACACACACACACACACACACAACTGACCCAGCAGCACCTTATCTGTGTGTGCAGGCCGCAGCTGTACACCTGTGTCATCTCCTCTTCTGACTGTGTTCAGAAGTGAATGTTACTATATTACAGCGTGTGAGTGTGCTCTGTGTGTGTTTCGTCAGCAGTTCTTCTCTTCACTGGTAGCGCTCGGCTTCCTCGGGCAGTGAAATATTTTCTGCTGAATTAATCAACTGCAGAACATGATCTCTACCCAGATGAATCTCGCTAGATAAGAACAGAAAGTTTCCAAACATTCAACTGACATCCTCTTAATGTCGATTCACATTATGAGTAAGCTTTATAACAACTGGGTTCTTCACAAGGCGGTACTGTAGGCTAATCACATCACCATCTCACACACACCTCACTCTTCAACCATAATGGTGAGGAAGTGCTTGGACGGGGATCTGAGGACCTGTCCCATATTTGTTCTGCATCCTCACTGACTTCACTTTAGAAAACGTACAATATATTAAGATTCAAAGCAAAATAATGGAAATCTTTACACAGCTGTAAAAGCTTAACAACAGCTACTGTACACTTAAGACGACTGTCTTTGGTTCCTATTGATGTGGGTACTATGATAACTAATTACTGTGCCTAGCTAACCATTGTTACAATTTATTTGGATATCATGTTATATTTTTATTTTCCCCAAAGCAAATCCAACATTACACTACTGTCAAAACGTTTTAGGTTGGTCAGAAGTCTTAATGTTTTTGAAAGAAGTCTCTTTTCTGTGGTGCCAACATATCTGCCAATATGTAACACAATTTGCGTGGTGGAGAAGTACACACAAAGAGTGTGTGTCCAGATTGTGAGATTCCACAGCACCCTGTGATCTCTCCCTCTCCCCAGGAAACCATGTTGCCCAGTGTGACCAGCAGACAGTCCCAGCGGCTCATTAATAGATCAGGCTTTCCATTGATCAGCAAGCTAATTACGACTCACTCTCCATGTCCTTTTCTCTCTCTTGACACCCAGTACACCGCCATGTGATTGTGTGTGATGAATACGTGTGTCGCCTCGCCATTCAAACTACCTATTTACCCAGCCTTACGTCAGAGCGGATCTTCCATCAATCGAGTCTCAGAAGTACTGTAGGATGTGTGTCGATATCATCTTCCACAGGATAATCAGACAGGATCATATAACATGTACCAGTTCAATTACAGTAAACCACTCCAATCAGCAGCTTCCAGCGATAACACACAGCTAGTGACATCCAGTTAGTGTGTGTGTGTGGGCACTGGAAAACAACCTACTCCTCCTCTACTTCAACCACATCATCATTTCTCCATCTATGACTTTTCTTGGCTTTCTCATTCTCGCTCTACTCACAAAAAAGTACCTAAAAGTACAGTGGTATTACCGTGAATTTTAAACATGCACAGTTCCAAAGTACACGAATACAGCAATCATTCATTGTATACCAACTACTGTACTATTATCAGATGATACATCACATCATCAGAGTACCTCCTCTATTTCAGCCCTCTCTCCATGTGATGTCTTACAGTATCTACCTCTGTCTCTATTTATGAGGAATGGGTATGTGGGCGGATCCCTCAATGCCCTAAAGCAGCCCATAATAAAGAGGACAAGCACCTCACCATGGCGACCTTGCTGTGCTTAATAAAGAATTCAAAATCATGTTTTCAAGCACTTTGGGGTCAGTAAAAATGTATTTGTTCAACAAAAGGAATATAAATTAGGCATGCAAAGATACCACTTTTTCCAGAACGAGGCCGATACTTTCTTTCTTGGTACTTGCTGATACTGATACCAGTACCTGTTTTTTCATAGCATTCGCAACTGCATGTGTTTATGGAGCGAACAGCAAAGATCATGCAACAGAAGTATTCCTTGCTCTCTCTTTGTGCATTTCTTAAACAGCTCATTTGCATATAGTCTCAGGTCAAACAGTCACAATGGATATTAATAGGAAACTGTGTTCGTACAAGAGCTTCGACACAGCCGAATCTGTATGTGTCTGTGTACAGATTACAGTACATATGTGCTGGAGAGCATTCAGAGGCTCTCGAAGAAAGAACTCCATCTGTGTGTGTGAGTTTGTGAATAAGTGTGTGTGGGATTATATGGGTGTAGAATGTCTGTTGAATTACAGCTTTAGTTTTATTGATTTTTTTTCTTGTATTATTAATATTTAGTAAATTTTAGACTGCATTAGTGTGTTACCATGAGTATGTGTGTCCAGTGTAGTAGGCGTGAAAGGCTGTCCCCTTCTCTCGCTCTGTCTGCCATGCAAATGAGCCCTATACACAGCTCTCAATAACACTCAACAGATAACCCGACTCACTCTCCCACTCTCCCTGCCCTCTCTACTGTCACTCCAACATTTCTGTCTATTTCAGGTCTGTGCGAATTATTTCATTTCTTTACCCACCTTCCTCCCCCCATATCTTTGTCCTATTTTATGCCTTCCTGTTTTCTTGAGTGTTCTTTATTTAGAATAGCAAGGCCCTAATTTACATAGCCTATGGCCACTGTGAGAGAGCGATAGAAAGAAAGAGGAAAATTCCTTTGGCCTTCTTGATGGTACTGGAGGTTGACTCCACACCTCTCTCACCATCTCTCCCTTCCGCAAACACTCAACACAAGCCAAATAGGGAATCGAAGAAGAAAACAATACTGCTGCCAACTATCTTCCTTTGCATATGATCATGTTGTTGCAGGCAGATATGTTTTCACACCATCTCTCAAATAATCGACCCAAGCCCTACTTTCTCCACACTTCTTTACATTGTGTCTGTTTTTAAAAGAAATCATATTCAAAACATCCATTTTCTGACCAAAAATAGCCAGCATTTAATAGCCCACATCAGTACACATATAATATGTCAAGGGATGAATTGTTTCTCGGGCCCACACGTTCACATTGACATGCAAAGTTTTACAAATCAATTTTAACTATTGATGCCATGCAAGAGACAAGACAGTGGTACATACTAGCATCTTCTCATTTGTGTCTTTTTAATCTAAACTTTATTTTAAATATTTGATTAATAGTGATGCTTGCTATAGTATCACTATAATTACTCTTTTTAATTACACTGCTTTTCAGAAGTTCGGGGTTGGTAAGGCTTTTTTACAAAGAAATTAAAACTTTTATTCAGTGAGGATTATTTAAATTGCTCAAAAGTGACAGTAAAGACTTTAAACCTTCTATTAATCAAAGATTCATGAAAAAAAAGTATCACAGTTTCCACTTTCACCAATTTTTCTTGAGCACCAAATCAGCATAATAGAATGATTTCTGAAAGGATCATGTGACACAGAAGATCAGTAATGGCTGCTAAAAATAAGAATAAATTACATTTTAAAATTTATTAAAACAGTTGTTGAAAATTTGTAATATTCCACAATATTACTTGGTGAGATTTCAATTTTTTTTTAAAGACCCCAGTTTTTGGAGTTTTAGGTAGTATACAGTACTTTTAGGTGTTTGTTAAAATCCCTAAACCCAAGTAATAACGTTTTTTACATTTATGGATGTATGATTGTATATATTACCATTAAATCTCTTTGTAGCATACAGACATGAAGGATGGTGTTTTTTCAAAACAATCAGACTTATGAATTTTGTATATGATACAACCTCATGTAGAATTGTTCTTGGAGTATTTTGGCCGTCAGTGACTTTTTTGTGTTTTTTTTTTTTACTTTTTGTGTGGGGTGTTCTGAGTGGTTTTTAGTGCATTAATATGTGGTTGATATATTAATGCACTAAAAACCACTCAGAAAACCCCACACAGTAAGGCCTCGGCAACACCCTTAACACCCAAGCATTGTGGAGGCGACTTCTGTATGGGCGAAACACCACTCACATTATCTTCAGAAAATGAACATTTACTTCATCACTCTTGTTTGTCAAAGATAAACAAAACTAAATAATTAGAATCTAGTTAGAAACTAGTAAAAAAAAAAAAAAAAAAAAAGTCACTGATGGCCAAAATACTCCAAGATCAATTCTACATGAAGTTGATTTTCTAAGAGAGGGCATGCTCAATGTGAGCACATTTCTAGAAAGTGAATAAAAATAGACATTGCTTGGAGCTATAGTGAGGGAGAGGAAGCAAAACCATGTGTGTGTGTATTCTCCTCCGCAGTTTGTTAGGGTCAGTGTGAGGAGTGCTGGTGTGTAGTGTGTTCTCTCTTGCCGCCCCCTCAGGCCCTGCTGTTGTGTAACCACCGCATTGCAGTCGCACACACAAACGCGTAATGACTGAAGTGGCATATATGTGGGATAACACAAGTGTCTTCATGCATAACTATGTGTGTGGGTCAAGTTTTGCCCATATTGTAAAGACCAGATACCCTTTAGGGCGGCACGATTAATCGGCACAATTAATTCTCCACATGCTTTCAGATGGAGAAGCATTTACTACACAGAGCCGTAGTTCACTGACAAGCTAAGGAAAACCGCGCGGTTATGAAATCAAAGAAATCGTTCTGCCATTATGAAACTATGGCTCTGTGTAGTAAATGCTGCTCCATTTGAAAGCATGTGGAAATACCACATTTATTAACATGTTTTTACTCCAAACTCACTTCATAATGTCAGACAGTTGTTTGAAATAAATCCTTTTGTGAGGTGATGTACCTTCCTACACAGAATAATGTACGTATTTCATAGTATTCTAAGCAGTGATAAAGGCTATGCCGATTAGCATTGTATTATAATATACTTTATTGTAATAAACATTATAATAAGACAAACTCAGATAAACCATATATTGTCATAGCCGTGTGTTTATTAGTCACGTTGAAACAATAAATGCGGTTAAATCTTCTGTTTCTGGAGTTCTTTTGCGAGGCGTATTTGGAGTTTCAGCGTGAGAGCGCCCTCTGGCCTTCAGATGGAGATTTACTACTGATCACAGAACGTGCTTCCCTGACAAGATGCGCATAACAATCACAGCTTCTGCCTAATCACGATTTAACGTCTTTGTGATACAAAATAATAGAAATCAGTGGAAAACTAATTTTTGTGTATGGGTTGGTGTTTGAGGCATTCAATTTCCAACACTCTTAAAAATGAAGCTTCTAATTTAACCTTTTCACGAAACGTTCTTTATAATGAAAAATGGTTCTTTACATTATTAAAGTGTTCTTCACACAAAGAAAAAAAAGTTATTTTAAGAGCCGTTCAATAAAAGGTTCTTTGGGAAACCCAGCACGGTTCTACTATGGTATTACTGCAAAACTTTTCTTTTTGAAGCCTTTATTTTTAAGAGCGTAACTACAATGCTAAATTCATCCCAGAGATAACACCACAGAGAAAGTGGGCTAATATTAGCAGATAAATATAGAAAAAAACAGATTGTAATAGCAGGGGTTATGCGCACAGCAGGAATGTGGAGCCCGGCCTGAATCTTCTGCTAAAGCTCCAACAAGCATTACAAGAACATTTCCCAATGTTTCTTGTTTGTCAATCAACCATAGACAAGATTGAGAGGAGAAAAAAAATCGAACCACGGGAACACACACTCATGGTCCCTGAGGGCACATTGCAACACACACAGCTTGACACGATCATAAACCCAGTGGGAGACAAGTTAAAACAGTACAGAGAGAGAAAGTGTGAAGGGCTAGATAAATGGTACACTGTTTATTTACCAGTGACATCTTTCCAATATCCAACAGCAGGTGATAAACAATGTGAAGACAGAACAAGAGAGAGAGAGCAAATGATCAACAGGTAGAGAGAACGAGGCTGCTAAACTATGTTAGAGTAAATAGAAGAGGAAAACACACTTTCTCTGCCACACGGAGTCATTTCTCAATATTATTTCTTCATCAGTTTCACACAAACACACAGAATGTCAACCCTCTGTGTCACAGTGTGATTGGTACATAGATAGAGGACACAGATAGGGACCAGACTGAGAAAAAATATAACAGAACTAAATTTAACCCACAAATATCTACAGTGAGAACTGATTAGCATCAGAATGAAAGGGAAACCATAGACAACTCCCAATAACCCTTCTTCAGCAAGGTTGAAAAGATGGTTTGTTTCAACAGGCCTCCAGCGTGCCCACTGCAATACCCAGATCTTGCATCGCACTCTTAGGCAAGTTTCTGAAAGTTACAAAATAAGTGAAACAGGTCAAAACATAACTGTGCTGGGTCATTCTAGTGAGCGATGGGGGTTCAGTTATTGCTAAATGTGTTTTCAACAAGACTTTAACTATAAGGAAGCCTGTTTCAGTTTTAGAGGAAAAACTGGTCATTTTTAAAATAGTTACAATTATGAGACACAAAGTCACAACTGAAAGATATTTGCAATTGTAATATAAAGTCACAATTTTGAGAAAGTCACAGATGTACAGTAAAGCCACAATTACGAGAAATAAAGTTGTGATTATGATATAGTCACAATAGTCTTTTTATACATTTTTTTTTTTACACA
Source organism: Carassius auratus (assembly GCF_003368295.1). Lineage (NCBI taxonomy): Eukaryota > Metazoa > Chordata > Actinopteri > Cypriniformes > Cyprinidae > Carassius > Carassius auratus. The sequence goes on from NC_039274.1 coordinate 31,355,783, forward strand.
GGTGAAAACAGACTTCCATTAGACTTACATTAGGGGAGATAAGAGGAATTATGTTGGTTTTTCATTTGTAATGATTTGACATTGACATTGATATAGTTTTGTTTAAAGGGGAAAAGATAAGGGGTTTTTACAGTAAACCTTGATGCAAAGTTCACCCAAAACTCATGGTCACCCCAAGTCATGTTGTTCCAAACCTGCATGACTATTTTTCTGATTTAAACATTCTTTAAAATATCTATGTTAATGATGATTGTTAAAGGGAAGATGGTAAGTAGTCATGCAGGTTTGTAATGACACGAGGATGAGCAAATGATGACAGCATGTTCCTTTTCGGTAAATAAAAAGTTAAAAGTTTGTGACATTTTAAGCAAAGGAAGCACGGATGTGGTTTGTAGTGAAGGACAAAAAAAGACACATGGTGCTTCTGTTTTCTCTCACACATGCACATATACAGATACACATATGTGCAGCGGTGTCTTCCTTTCCTTCATCTTTTTTTGGGTCTGTTTCTGTACTCAGGCATGCTTCTTCCTTCCCAAACCCTCAACACACTTGATTGAGGAGGTGTGTGTGTGGGTGGGTGAAGAGGGTGCTTCAATGCTTTCATCTCAGGGTGACACAGAATCCCTCCCCAGTATTATATAATCTGCACCTGCACTCAGTGTGTGTTTGTATGCGTGCACAAGGGCAACCACACCCGCCTCCTTAATGTAAACCCTTGATGCTGACAATATCTTAAGATGGCAAAACAAGAGGAACCCCCACCCCACTCCCCTCCCCTCCCCTCCACCACAGAGTGTGAATCAACAAAGCTTTATTGTAATGACAGTAAAGGGTAACAATGTTGCTAAAACAGTATTGTACTTCTTTTTTTATTTGACCTCGTAATTTTTTACGGAGCCCCGCACATGACATGCACAATTTACTAATTTGTTCCCTCAGTGTACTTAAATGTGCACACAATTACTGTTGCATTCCCTCGATTTACTATTTCGTTCACTCGATTTATAAATTGTGCGCACGATTTAGCAAATCGAGGGAGCGCAATAGTAATTGTGTGCACGTTTTAGTACATTGAGGGAACTAATTAGTAAATCGAGCGCACAATTTATTTATTTTTTCTTGCATGTCATGTGCGGGGCTCCGTAATTTTTAATGAGAATGTCATAACTATATTTTGAATAAATGAAATACAGACGTATTCCAAACTTGCAATTAGATCTGCCTCCATCCAGTCAACAGCCAATGGATTGAACCAAGTTCCCACCCTACTTTTCTTTTTCAATAATCTGCTTTATCCAGCTGTATATCTCAATACAGAAGAAATTATCTGCATATCTACTTCCATTTCATGGCAACTTTAAATAGAATGGCTTTCTATTGAAGTATTTTTTTATTTGACTTATTTCCAGAAATTAGAGGAATAATTTACCAAAAAGACAAAAAAAATTGCCATTATTTAAGGCTTACTTTTTACATAAGTAAGCATAAGTTAAATGTGTTGAAATGTGAATTACTTGAATGTGTATAATCTTCTCTCTGTAGCTGTAATTGCAACTTTCAAGAGGACTTTTACGATTAAACACCAGAGAAATAATGAGTGCTAAGGTCCTGCCACAGATTTTGAACAGAAGAATTAATTTTCTGATAGGCATGTCACTGAAGCACCAAGGTTTGATTAAGTCCTGACTCCTCTGAAGAGATGCGTGTTCTAGTGAGTCAGATACATGCTGCTCAAGTGTTCAGACAGGATGTACTCTAGCCTTAAGTACAGACCTCAGAGCTGCAGGCTTTTTTCTAAATAACTACACATTCACACATGTAAAACCATAAGTGTTTAGCTGTTAACTTTGATAGCCCAACCCTTACTCTGTGTTATCTTTCTCTCTTAGAGTTTCTTTCTACCCACCTCATTCTCTCTACTGCTCTCCTTTTTTTGTTTAGGTTACCCGAAACCTCTTTTTCACATCTCTCTTTCATAGCTCTAAAAAGGCCTCTTTATTCACAATATCTACATTATACTCAAGCAAACACATACATTGTAAGGCAATGCTCTACTATTTTTGGAAACTTTTTAAAAATATTATTGGGTGATGATATCTTCCTAGCATTATGTGTGTGTGTGTGTGTGTGAGAGAGAGAGAGAGAGAGAGAGGGAAAGAGAGTTACACCTTAAAGATACTTTCGTCCAGTCTATGTACAGCAGGTGTGTGTTGTGTTGTGTGGGTGCGACTGGGTGTGCATGTATGCATGAGAGACCCTAACCCTAACCCTAAACTGAACAAGCTCTCCTTCCTGGAGCTATAGTCATAACAGCATTCAGTAACATTATTTTTCACTATATTTAATCACAGTTAATATAACTCAATCAGAATAAAACTCAATCTAACCAATATATAAACTCAATCCTGTTCTAAATAATACCTGCAGACAAATTTGACCCTGAGAACAGAAGGCAACACCATCTACTTTGTTCGGTTGTAGTCCAGCCCTCTAAACAATGAGAGAAGTTGCTACATTCACAACAGACAAACCTCTATGAATTGATCGTCACTGACCATCTACAGTTACAGACACGAAATACAGCCTGAAGAGAGTAAAATATGGATGAGAGAAACTCTCTCAAGTGCTTTGTGTGGAATAATGTGAAATGAACATGATGAAGGGACTTGTAGAAAACATCTCTGTGAATAAAAGTGAAATATGAGACATCATTCTAGAATCCACCTCACTGCATCAAAAATTGACAGGAGGTTCCACAGAGGGAGAGAGTATGTGTATCCTGTTCTACTAAGATTAGACATCGAGATGGGATTAGTTTCAACCTGGCGACATTCCCATTCCAGGCTGCCCTAAAGACAGGAGCATCTACTTATCTGCACTGTCAACATTTAAACTAATCATCATAAACAGTTTACCCTCACAGATGGTGCTTCATGAGTGCGTGACATCAGAAAAACAGAAAATATTCTTATGTAATTCAAATAACGTATTTCCACCTGATAAAAGATGAATTATTTTAATTTTGGTAGGAAAAAGTGTTCCTGACACACTTAAGAGTGGTGCTAATGCAGATGATACAAATTTGAGCCTGGCCTGCATTGTCTGTATCCTGCTGCAAAATGCAGGTCCATCTAAAAATTATTAAAACTGGTAAGGTCAACTAGCATGGTCTTTGTGATGGTTGGCCAGCTAAGGTAAAGTTAAGGTAAAGAACCAGCACTGGCCGAAGAGACTCTTCCCTGCTAACATTAAGGTTCAAAGGGCAGAAACCCAAAACCCTGCTCATTCAACATTCTTTGATCTGTGATGAAAGGAGACTGGTTTGTTAGGGTAGACTTGAAGGATGCTTACTTGCATGTTCCCACTGCTCCCCACCACATGAAGTTCTTTCAGGGTCAAGTCTATCAGTTCAGAGTCCCGCCATTCTGGGTTTCTCTGGCTCATTGTGTTTTTAAGAGATGCATGAGTGTGGACCGTCTACTCTTTGGTTCAATGGCATGAGGATTCTGCCCTATTTAGACAACTGACTGCTCTTCACCCCAACACAAATGCATGCTTTATGCAATGCCAAAACTGTTCTGGAGCATATACAGAAGCTGGGCCTTACTGGGAATGGCACAAAAAGTGTCAGAGCAGACCATAACCTTCATAGGAATTGTACTGTCAGAATGTCTGCCATGCTACTGTACCTCATACTTGGACAGACAGTTTTATTCAGTTACTGACTTATTTCCATCTGGGGGAAAGGATAACTTATGGTGTCCTTTGACTTGTGTTGGAGCACTGAAACCCTGGAAATGGGTAACATTTCTGAGGTCTGGAGTGCCACTAGGGATGGTGCCTTCTTGTCCACAAGTGATCACAATCGATGCTTCACTAACAGGATTGGGGAGCATGGAACCAGAGGGGGATTGGTGGTTGCTGGTCAACAAAGGAGGCCTTAGAACATATCAACATTCTAGAACTGAAGGCAGTGTATCTAGCACTACAACACTTCCTATCAAATCACGTCAACAGTATTTCATTTCAATTGCCAGGGTGGCACAAGGTCTCTTGTGTCTTTACAACTAATTCACAAGATCCTCAGATGGTCTCAGGGCTGAATGGCTTCATTAAAGCCAGTTTATCTCCCAGGATCAGACAATCAAGTAGTGGATGCTCTGTCCAGGGATCTACTGCTTCCTGGCGAATGGTGGCTTCACCCAGATGTGATGCAGCTGATTTGGCAATGGTTCGGCAAGGCAGAGTTCACAGCAGCTTCCCATCAGAAAGAACCTTGTTTTTCAGCTGAAGGGCCATGTTGGTACCCAGATCTAACTCATCTTCAGCTTTGGGTTTGGCCAGTGGGTCCACTTCTCAGTTAACTGATTGTGAGCCAGCAGTAGTGAACACTATTGGCTCCTTCAACACAACAGCTTTGTGTCAAATGTATTGAATTCTCTTTTTTTCAGTTTTCTGAAGGAAGCAAGGCATTTAAAGCCTGTTCATTCTACTCCTTTTGCTGTTTTAGACTTGCTGCTTGTTCTAGAGTTTATTTGTACACCTCAATTTAAAGGATATTAAGTTGTTGTCCTGGAAAGTGTCTTTTCCGTTAGCCATTGCTTCCATTAAACATGTTTGAGAGCTTCATGCTCTGTCAGAGAGTGAATTGTGCTTACGCTGGTTACCAGAGGATTCGGGGGTCATTCTTCGTCCTAATCCGGCCTTCCTCCCTAAGGTCTTGTCACCACAATTTGTGAATCAGTCTATTCATCTGGCTGCTTTACAACCTCCTTTTTCTCACTGCAATGCAAGAAGCAGGAGGTATCATCTTCTGTGTCTTAAAACGAGCTTTGAGGTGCTATGTTAAGTCTACTGCTTCTTTTAGACAGACAGATCAGTTAATTGTTTGTTATGGTGAGGTATGCAAGGACGCTCTTTTTTCTAAGCAAAGACCGTCATGTTGGATTGTTGAGGTGATAAAGCTAGTGTATAATAATTGTAACCTGCCTTTACCAGTGTGCATTACTTATCACTCTACTAGGTCTTTCTCTTCATCCTGGACCGCTGTCCGCAGAGTTTCCTCGGCAGAGGTCCGTGCAGCTGCTACCTGGTCCTCTCCATGTACAGTACCCTTTACAAGATTCTACAAGGTCAACATGGTTGCTTCCCATGATGTGAATTCTGCAGTCCTTCTGGAGCATTAGATTTTTGCAGGGGGGTGGCATTCCTCACGACTGTTTTGGTATGTGTCATCCACTAGTGCTCAGCACTGCCTCTGGCGGTCAGGAGGAAAGTATTCTGAGAAAGCATTCCAAGACTGGTCATCGAAATGCTATGGTTTTATACCCTTGCATCTCAGTCTATGTCATGACTTGACTCTGTTGGTATTTCTTTCTTGACCTATCTAGCTAGCGTAGTGATTATCCACTAGTACTTAGGCTAGTATTCATTTCGTTAATGAAAATTATGATGAAAAATGAATTGAAAGATGACAATAAGGTCAATAAATGATAACTAAGACTATATCAGCATGCAATATCGTTGAAGAAAAAAGACAAGACTAAAATGTACTTTAAAATTTTTATCTGAAATTCTTACATTTTTTGTCGAAAAAAGGAAACAACATATTATTGCAGACTGCTGTACATGGCTCTACTACACAAGCTTTCATGTGTGTGGTTGCCAGATATCAAGTGTTCAAATCAACAAATCAGAGCTTTTCTGTTAAAAGGATGCATTTTATGCCAAAAAATAAGCAAAACACCGGGCAGAAAATGTATGCATTTTACATTGCGGATGCACCGACGATGATCTGAAAACACGACAAACTAATTAAAGTTTAACTGTCTCAGTGTGAGATCTTCAGTTTAAATGAAATTGTCGTTCAGCCAGTCTGTGTTCTGTCATGAGATCTCAACTATTTTGTTTGCGATCATGGTTGCTGAATAAACTTCCTTACTCAACCTCTGCTGTTAAAAAAAAAAAAAAAAAAAAACAAACCTTCACACATGCCATCAATCTTTTTGATTATAATTTTGAGTATTTTGTATTATACTTTTTTTGTATCAGTGTAGCTATTATACACTAGGATGAAAATGTGCCGAAAGTTTTCATTGACGAAAACTAGACTAAATAAAAAATGGCTGACAACATCAGGGCCGGCCCTACCAATTTTCTGCCCTAGGTAAGATTTTACCTGGCTCCCCATGCATCACAGCCCATTTCACCCTGTCATTGTGTTCATGATTTAGCATATATATATATATATATATATATATATATATATATACACACACACACACACACACACACATTACAGCAGAACTGTTTCCAACACTCATAATAAATCATCATATTAGAATGATTTCTAAAGGATAATGTGATAGACTGGATGTCACATGTGACACTGAAGAATGGAGTAATGATGCTGAAAATTCAGCTTTGCATCACAGAAATAAATGATAATTTAAAGTATAATAAATTGAAAACAAATTATTTTAAATTGTAATAATATATCACAATATTACATTTTTTCTGTATTTTTGATCAAATAAATGCAGGCTTGATGAGCAGAAGAAACTTCTTTCAAAAACTTCTTTACATCTCTTTACCTCTGACTTTATCCTGTTCTCTTCTTTTTGGCTCTTTATCTATCGCAGACTATGCTCATTTATAATGTGTCATGTAAATTCGGCCTTCCGTCACAATCAGGAAACTTTCACCGTGTCTAGAACTGGCGCGAGCTGCCAGGCCCGTTTTTACGAGCTGTGTGTTAACAAAAGCAGTGCTGTCTACATTGGATGCGGCGTCGGGCACGCTACACAACAAATTACTAACAACTGATCGTGCGCGCGCTCTGTTTCTGACGCACTTCAAGCACTCGATGGGCGGGGGAAGATTGAAGAGCCGGACTTTTTTTTTTTTTTTTTGCTTTATTTGGTAGTATTTCGAATTAATGGTTTTTAAATAGTAGCCTATTATAAAAAAAATATGTAAAAAAAAAAAAAAAAAAAAAAATTCACTCGTTCACTCATTCTGGCGCCCCTATGGATGAGTGGCGCCCTTAGCATTTGCCTATACCGCCTATGCCGCGGGCCGGCCCTGGACAACATTAACACTATTTAGCACCGTCTCTGGAAGTCATCTGGAATTCACAGAGCCACAATTACATATTTAACTACCGTTTCACCTGCAAGGTGAATACAGTTAAAGTAGGACAACTAAGTAAAGCAACTGAGCTTAATGTGTACTTATTACTAAACATCTGCGTTAATTTCTAACTATATCATGTAATCGTATTCGCTCTATGCATTAGGACTGATGAGCAAACCCTCTGCTACTTCACACCTCCTGTCAACAGTAGCATTCTGGGAAATCTGACCGCCATGTCACGGCACCCTGCTTGCATTCAGTCTGTTTCTCTTATCTAGCCAAATCTTTCTCTCTTTCTTTCTATGCATCTCTCAGTATGATCATTTTTGGACTTGATTATGATGAACGTCACAGGAAATAACAAGCACACTAAAACCATCTTCCTGCAGACCTGACCACAGCCACAAATAGACCTGCCTCAGCGTAAAAATGACTGACCTGCTAGCAATGCTTACTGGAAGAGAGAGAAAACAAGAGAAACAGAGAAAGAAGAACAATATGAAACTTCTTTACAAATGAAACCAAAAACCACTTCCTTCATGTAGTGATGACAATGGCCCAGATATAGAAATGCTGATCTCCACCTCACAACCAGCTCTATTTTCAATGCTCTACTTTGACACATCACTGACATAGTAAAGGGTGACCTAACATTGCTAAAGCAGTTAGCATTGCTGCATAAGTTTAAATCAGACTCATCTAAACATCAATCAAGAATCTGATGTGGTTCTTTCTGAATCCAGATCATCCGGATCACACATTCAACTTGCATGCTTCTGTACACAAATGTGTGTGTTCAGTCTGAATTTAGGCTTTCAAAGTGATGTGTGTGTGTGTGTGTGTGTTTGTGAGCAAGGCTTGCGTGTGTCCTCTGTTTACACTGCAGGTTGTTTGGTGCAGTGCTGATGCATGTGATCACTTCTAAGAGTTTTTATACTGGACCGCTCCAGATTTGACAAGAGTCGGGCACAGAACAATGGCCTTTGATTAGAGAAAAGGTCTGTCTCTCTCTCCTCTAAAACCCCTCAGTTTGGCCAGAGTGACAGTGTAAAAAAAAAAAAGAATGACTCATTTCCCTGTTTCTACCTCTCTCTCGGCTTTTGGCCTGCATGAATGTGTAGATTCTCACTGCCCACACCCACAAAACTAACAGTTCTGACCCCTAGTTTAAGGTCATTAATCCACATTTCTAACAACTGTGCATATATTTCAGTATAGAAAATTAAGGGTAGACGTTGTTTACAGTAATGTTTGCAATAATGAATGTGAGCAATGCTGACAAACCCAAACCCTTCTAAAGTCAATCTCAAAAAATCATCACAGGAGGTGCTCGTGTGGTTCGCTTTCACATTGTTATATTCCACATAGGATATTTTTAATTGCAAGCTTATGTACAGATACAGTACATCACGCAGATGTTTTTGGCTGTTCATGTTTTTTTGCATTCAACAATACACCAATGAAATTGAAAGTTCATTTTTTTTTTATTCCTGCATTGTGTTTCATTTTGTATATCCTGCATGCAAAAATGCATCACCATTAATCACAGTACTACCATTTGTACTATATACTATAATGTATTAATAATAAATACTATTGTAACTAATTAATGAATACTAAGTGAATTGTAAATACTGTGGCACTGCTGGTATTTTGATGCTTGGGCACAGCAATACAACTTTAGCATTAGTAAACTGTGCAACACCAATGTATACTGTATGGAAACAGTGATGTATACATACTAATAACATTTGAGAAAAATGACTGAGCTACAGTCATAACTGACCTAGGATCAGTTTCACTACAGGAGCCTTAATCATACTGGGAAAATCTGAGATCTGAGAAGATTGAGAGAAAGACAAAGAGGAAGAAAGAAAGAAAGAAAAAGAGATATCCAATGTTGCTAAAAAGGTGACTGATAAAATCTAACTCTGACTACACTAAGTTCTGAGTGAAGTAAACCCCTGGACACTTCCTGTTTTGTAGAGTGTGTAGTGTGAATCAAAACCCTCTGCTGCTATTTTTAGTGGCAAAAAACATGCTCTGAAATGCAAAGTGCCAAAAGAGGAAACACAGAAGTAGACTTCCTTCCTGCTTCGGTTTTCTTCATTGAAACGATGAAAAGAATAGTTGAGAGAACGTGAGTGGGCGGCAACATGGCCTGATGGCTTCCATTTTGTCCTGACTGGAGGTGCTATCTGTTATGACATGTGCTATCCGTCTTCATTAGCAAAGAAAAGAGAGGAAAACTGACACATACTATAATCAATCATACTTACAACCCAGTAGTTCATTACACACGTTAAACATTATGACTGGGCTAATTCATTTCACTCATTTGATGGAGGTTTCTGTCCGGGGAAGCTTTGAGCATATAATATTTTCAGTCAAAAAGTCACTTCATGTTTTATATACAGCCATGTGTTCTGAACCAATGCGATTTCACTCTGGGTGAGACATGACAGAAATAGAAACCAAATAAATGACAAATCACAAACAGGTAGACTGGAGAGATGATTTATAACCTGTCAGTTTATCGCACCTGGTTAAGATAAACGCTCAGTAGACAGCATGTGCTGGGTTGCTCTGGGCAGCTGTGACAACTGGAAAAGAACTAAAAGCTACCTGCTGCATCTGTGCCTCTCATTCACTTGTCCTCTGCTCTCTCTGCCACCTGTCTCTCTCATGCATGTGTTCTCACAATGTGTGAAAGAGAGAGCTCATTACGGTAGACTTTTCTCAAAGGAGGATGAAGGACTGTGTGTGTGTGTGTGTGTGTGTGGATCACTCCCAGCTGAATGAAAACTACATGAAAGGAAGATGAGGGAAAAATAAATGCTAGGGAATAATGCATTTGGTACATGTGCATCAATGTTTAATCTATGTAACATCGCTTTAGCGCAACTCACTAATTCTAGCAAGCAAGCAAGAAAGAAGGAAAGCAAAAAAGAAAGCCTTCGTTTAATTTGAAATAGAATATAATTAAATTGATTGTTAATAGGATTGCACATAGTTACTTTTCTAAAATCAGACAGTCTCAATGACATATGCGGCCAAAAAAATGCAACCCTCGAAATGAGACACAGCTACCACTATGACCATTGTAGAATGATTCACAAACGAACAAATGACTCATATGAGCCTTTTCTTCTTAGTGAATCTATAAAATACACCACAACCAGTGTCCGATTTCCAGAAAGAATTACTCTTATGAGCTGGTTCTTGATAATGAATCAAAAACCTACAGCATGACCAACTGATTTGTGAACAAATAACTCTTAACTGAAGAAAGAAAAAAAAAATCATCACCTGATTCCCAAAATTAAGCAGTCATGAGAATTATTTTTTATATTTAATATATAGCTGTGCCCAATTTTGTGACAGCATATTACGCTTTGAAAAATAAATGTTATGCATGAAAAAGCAGTAAAAGTCTATGTAAACATTTTTGCAATAATCATGCCAATGCGGTTTCATTTTTTTCCTAATTTAGTTTTTATCAATAATACAAAAATAATCTTTACTGGAACTCTTAAGAAATCAAAGGGCAATCATTAAATTCCTTAGGAAATTCATTAGTGCTCTTCAATTTTAGTCATAAAAGATTTACATTAGTAAACAGCTCCTCTGTTTCACACAGTATAACATTGCCATCTTCTTTATCTCACCCTCTCTCTCACACACAGACAAGTTCTGACAGCTAGTCCTGTTATCTAAATGCTCTGCAGTCTTTCTGTCCCCTCTGAACTTTCTGGACAAACCAGATATCCTTCAGGCTTCTCTCTTTTCCTTCCCTGTCTCACTATCTCACTATCTCTCTCTCTCTCCCTGTCTCTCTCTCTCTCTCTCTTCCCTCTATTCACTCCATTGACTTAATGGACTGTCAAGGCAATGATGGACGATGCTTTACTAATTAGGTTTTAACCTAGAAAGAGAGGGAGAGAAAAAGAAAAGGATGAGACAAGAAAAAAGAAAAACAAATTGCGAATAAGAAAGAGAGATGACACAGATACTACAAGGTGAATGCAAAAAGTAAAACAAAAAAGATAAATGATCAAAAGTTTCAAGGGCTTTGGAGTTAGGGTTCAGTTCATCCCAAAAGCGTTAATTTATACTCATAATTTACTAATTATCGTGTCCTTGCAAAATCCTTATGCTTTTATTACTTCTGCTGAACACATTTTTAAAGAACTGTTACTCAGCTCTTGCCAGTTCATAGTGGCTGGGAAAACAACACAGTCCATATGATTTGTAACCTACTATTCCAAGTCTTCTGAATGCTCTGATCCTGTTCTCTCTTTGTCTTTTGCAATAATGTCTTTCTCTACGGGGACCCACAAAATCCACTGGGACAGAACATCAATACAAAAGGGACTTAAAGTCTCCTGGTGAACGGGATGAGAGACAGACATTCAGGCTGTCTTTGCTTCTAATTACTTTTAACTTCTTAAAGACAATCAACTTATCGGACAGCCCATAAAACATAATATGATGTTAATTAGAAAACAAGGTTCTGCAGTTGTTTTAACGTGATTATGACATCCTGTCTATATATCTTAAAGCTAAAAAGCCAGTTTCAACAAAATAAGCTGGGTAAAGACAATGGTTTGATAGTTTCTTGAACCTTCAGTAGTCTGAGAATTCAGTCGCAGCTGTATTTTTCCAGTCTTGGACATACTTGACATAGTTTATCAGGTGATAACAGAAAACAGGCAATCACTAAAAGGCACAGACCTTGGCCGTCCAAAATTATTAAATCTTGTGTTACCCAAACCATTAATGATGGGTTGAGACCAAACTTACTGTGAATTACTCTCTGTCACCACATAAGATCACCTTCTGGGAAACACAACAAAGGGAAAAAACACAGGGTCATTCTAAGACACATCAGACTAACCATTTCCTCATGTAATTCTACAGGGGTTTTGCACACACACAACATGACCCTTGATCTTTTCCTCCCACTGAATACAGTTGGTCTTCAGTATCATCCACATAAATGTTCAAACAGAAACACCCAGGGCCAAAGAAACATTCACAGTGCCCTTCAACAGCCACGTGGTCTGAATTTTTTAGTCTTCTCAGAAGACACCTAGTAAAACTGTCTTGCACTGCTGCAGTGTTCTTGGACGTTTTATAACGCAGACCCACTAAAAACAGTAAGAACATACTGATGTGTCCAAGGATTCACTGATATTAAAATAATATACTATTTTGCCTATAAATTAAAAATAAAATACTTAATATTAAAATCAGTAGTTACAAGTGACAATAGGCATCAAAAATAAGGTACAGCATGAAAAAATAAAATAGTAAGATATTGAAGTGTACAATTAACAGTTTTATTAAATTATTAGTGTTTTTAAAGACTTTTAAGTGAGTGTTAGACGCCGCCAAATGTAAATCTAATCTAAATGTAAAACAGAGGAAATGAGGATGAACAATTAAAAAACACAATATCAACTATGCTGTAAAATTACCCTACACTGTAAAAAGACATAAAAATAGTGTAAAAATAGAAACGGTGATTCCTATGGCAATGACATCACCATAAACAACATTAACCTAAAAATTATTAGTTATATTTACTCTTTCCTCAGTATCACACCCTCCTTCACAGTGAGTGCACTCTTCACTTCTCTTTTTTTTTTTTACTCTTAACTAAGCTTTCTATTAATTAATTAATTTATTATTTAACTAGAAGGTTGTTTTGCTTGGTCCTTGACTAAATTTTTCAGTGCTATCCAGTCTTGCTACTGGCCCTAAAAATGACACCCGGATTTCCTGCTTTTCTAGGGACTTCAGCTCACACATTTACAGATTTTCAAACTGAGAATAGTGAATATATTAAATGTAGGTTTTGTATCAGACCTCTTTCTGTAGAAGACAAAACAGTAAACAGGTAGCAGTTTTCTGTAGGCTGTACTCTGTAGGTCAGACTCATTCCTGTAGTGAAAATGGCAATAATGCTGGACACTGGTCTTGTTGGGTCACAGCCTCATTTAGTCTGCTACCTTGAGGAGAAACTAGTTGTTATGGAATTCTGTCCTTTTCCTCCTTAAACGTCAGCTGAATCTTGTGTCATTCTGCCTTATGGAAGATGGATTGAATGCACACACTGTGTCTCTCAGCTAACTCACACAAAACTCAACAGCACACATACTTTTCCTTCTTGCCTGCCTCCAGTTTCTGCACACAAAATTAATGAGGGCACTAACAAAAAGGGCATAGAGGGAGATAGAGTCTTATGTAATTCTTTACCCCTTGGAGAGGAAGAAGAAGAATAGGGCCATCTAACACAGAGAAAGTATTGACAGTGCGCACTGATAAATGAGACCCTCCGAGGAAACCTGTTACAGGATATAAGTACACACATCACTGTTCCTCTCTTCTTCTTCCTAATTCACAAACACATACGTAAGATCTCTGCATACTTCCTCCTCTGTTTACTGTATCTCATTCGGTCTCTCATTTTTCTGTCTATACAAGTTCAACAATAAGAATTTCAATTTGTGAGCACTGTCTATTTTATACAGCAAGGTAATGCAACCTTGGTGGCATATTTACATCAGCACAATTGGGCAGAATTCGCAAAACATTGTTTGTCGAGCCCTGCACACACTTATTTCTCAAGTCTCCTCTTATGGACTAATCCTGTCACATCAACATAATTATAGACAGAAACACACAGGGCATGTTTGGAATGGCATATTACCTACTGTTTTGTAATGAAAGTAGAATGAAGTGTATATACTGTGCACATTATCTGAAATAGCTAACACTTCGGAATAGGGAACACATATTCACTATTAGAGTTTTCCCTTTAAACTTCTAATTTGCTGCTAATCAATAGTTTGTAGATTTTTAAAAATGTTTCTGAAAAAATATAAAACAATATTATAGTGAAATATTATTACAATTTAAAATAACTATTTTTAACTATAACTATAACTATTAATAGTTAACTAACTATAACTATTTTTGTATCTAAATATACTTTAAATGTCATTTACTTTTTGACATGGCAAAGCTGAATTTTCAGTCACATAATACTTCAGAAATGATTCTAATCTAATCTGGTTTGGTGCTCAAGAAGCATTTCTTCTTATTATCAATGTTGAAAATGTGTGTGTTTCTTCATGTTTTTGTGGAAACTGAATTCATCAAAACACTTATGGGGTAACTGTTGAAGACATGCACAAAACTCACAACACGTTTGATTCTACCCATTTCAATGTCAGTGTGTGCACAGCAACAAGGTAATAAATGAACTCAGTCAGGCTGAAATGACATCCGGGTTTAACAAGTATGCTAATGAAGGGGAAATCACTAATGAGCAAGAGGAAGAAGCATGCAGTGTTTACTGACATCAATCTAAGCACACACAGACACACAATTACTTTTCATCAGGCACATACTGTACTGAATGTCAAATTTTGCTAAGCAGCATTAGCCTGTCATTAGCTGCCCTCAACATCTGATGACCCTCCAACGGACCGTCCACTGTCCGTTTATTGACTGTCTGATGTTGCACACAAAAATAGCAAGCACTGACTAAAATCACCATTTCTAGTCTGATCGACTGGCTTTACATTGTCTCGAAATGTAAGTGCACACAGGTTTTGTGAGTAGTGCAGTTACAACATATGCATCACAGAGAAGATTGAAGTACTGTATTATAATCTACTGCATGCCAATGTACCCCTAAACTCAAATTCTAACTGTGGTTGATTAGATGGTATCTTCCGGTCTTTTTGGTCAGATTAAGCTGCAATATGGATCTCAAGTAATATGGTGAGTGCTTATACAACACCCTTTTTCCCTGTCAAAGCTTACGTGTATACAAATGAAAATCAAAGACGTAATTTTCATAGATTCCTCTAAAGTGACATTTTCTATAAAATTGTAATGAGATAAAACATTTTCTTTGTGATATTATCAAGCATTATATTAAGTATGAAAATTATACTAACATTCAAAAGCTTAGGGTCAGTATGTTTGTTTGGCATTGCCACCATTTTTTTTTTATATTTCAAAAAAATTTGAATATATTATATTTTTGTTGTTGTTGAACAATCTATAAAAAAAGAAAAGAAAAAAAAGAATCACAGAATTTGATTTCTGAAGAATTATGTGACATTGAAGACCGGAGTAATGATGAAAATTCAGCTTTGACATCACATTAAAAAATTACACTTTAAAATGAATTAAAAGAGAAATATAACAGACCCCAAACTCTTGAACAGTAGTGTTCATGAAAATTATTTAAACTTTTCCAGATTGCAATAATCTAATTCCCAAAGAATTTCTACATTAAGTATTAGAAAAATGTTAGCATTGTTTGACAAAATGAAAACATTAACTTAATCTGTGTGATCGCCTGATTCAACTAATAATCTGTTAATTTCATCAACCCCACTGTCAAGATAAATATGACTGATGTGCTTATCTGGGATCATGTCCATCTTATTACAACTATGATCTAAATGTTCATGTACACAAAGCCATTGCTTATTTGAGATCTGCTTACACTAAGCAGTTCAAATGGTTAAACTGATCTGAGGTCAATTTTCAGCTGTTTAACAGAGAGGAACTAAAGGCATTCAAGGCCTGATCTGAGATCTGGTTTAAAGGAAGTTATGGTGGCAGTGGCATAAACCTTTGCACTCTGTAAGTAGCACTAAGTGTTAAATGTAAAAAGTTGTTCGCTGGGCCAAGTCCAAACAGTGTCAGAGAAATACATAGCTAGTTACTAAGTGACTGCTTAAGCCCATCTGTAGATGAAAGAGAGATCTATAATCTTACATTGTCCTGTTATAATGACAGCCAACTCCCAAGCTAACAAAACAGGTGGCCTTCTCTGTTGCAGGCACATGTCACATGGGTCAAAGGAGAAAGGTCACCTGATACATGAATACACTTTTTTTTCCTGCAGGGTCTGTCTTCCAGTCTCATTACTGTATGGAGGCTTACCACCATCGGCGTAGGTTTATGGGGGAACGCTAGGTACTAGTCCCTATCAATATTTTGAGATGACAAATTTGTCCCCACCAATATTTAGCAAGCTCCTTTGAACTGCTATTTGTATCTTTGCACTGCTATTTGGATCGATTCTAATGGCCAGGACGACGATAGTACAAGAAATGCTGTAATTTGATTGGCGGCGGGGTATCTGACAGGCTACACGCCTGGGCCGGGACTACTTTTGTCCTTGCACTAGCACTAGTATGTGTTACCCAGGATGATAGAATGCTACGTTAGCAAGTAACTGAATGTCAATTAGCCTGTACCTTAACTTAGAATCTTGCAGTCAACATAAACGTGAGTGTACTGGAGGGTAAATAGTGTTTATAATAGAAAATTAAATTTATTTAGATTTGTTTCCTTGTGGCAGAGTATTGTTTGTTAGTGTAAATACTAATGTATTTACTTTTATTTTTTGAGAGTGCATTTTTGAGATTATACAGTTATACTAGCTCTTTAGGGACAGTATACAGGATGGTATATCAGGGTCAGGATACAATATAATGAGATGAAGTAGATTCACTTCTGTATTGTGATATTCTGGGGGGGGGGGATTCCCGGGGTGTCCCCACCAAAGCTGAGACCAAACCTACGCCCATGCTTACCACAGAATAAAAAATAAAAAAGTAAGTTGCAATTAGCCTTTCGCTGAGCCCCGCCCCACTTAGTTACTGTTGCTACCTCCGACAAACAAATGGTCAAACACGACCAGCGTGACATATTGCCATGATGGGAAGAGGTATACCAGTGCATGTCAGTGACCTTTTTTGGAGCAATACCTCCGCGATATCCTCCAGATCGAGGCAAAATGGGTTACAGTATGCAGTGGAGGGATACATTCAAAATATAAAAATACGCAATGAAGGAGACACAGCTACTATCGAGGCTAATGCTTACCGGTCTCAAGCTAAATCTGAGAAAATCCCCTTCCACACTGTTTTATCCATTGTAGGCACCGCTCACGTTGTGTTTTCGGCTTTGGGAATGGAAAGAACACAACACCTCCAGACAATCTCTCTGGGTATCTAGTGTCCGATTTACAAACGCAGTGGGCGCACCGCTTCACCATCTTGCTTGGAGTCAATGTTTGTCGGAGCTGCTCACATATTAACGGTTGCTCTGATGTGTGATTGGACAATGACCGTTCTGGAGGAGGGGCCAGCGAAAGGCTATTTCCGAGTTTATATCTCACAATTCTGACTTTTCCCCTCTCAGAATTGCAAGATATAAAGTCACAATTGCAAGTTAACATCTGATCTCGCAATTCTTAGAGGAAAAGCTAGAACTGTGAGATATAAATTCGAAATTAGGAGAAAAAAAGGAAACAAGCTTCCAAATTCTTCCCACACGGATAGCTGTACATACACATTTATATAAGAAATTTTACATACTGTCTGCTCAACAATTCAAAAAATTCTACTGTTCTCATCTTATCAAAATGCAACACAATTCTGACACAATAAACAGGTATGTGTGAGGGGTCAAGGGTAAGGGTAGCCCTCAGTAGGTTTAATTAACAGACTGACCTCTACACCAAATTTCCCTCTTTGACAGGAAAAAAAAATCAATCAGCAAGAAGCTGCTTCAAATTAATTTTAAACTGAGCTCAATTAATCAACAACATTTGGTCCTTTGATTAACAAAAAACATCTGCATATAGACTAGATGCTGTCTTGTGTATAATAGTAAGCATTATAATGACCGTCTCATATCCTTTTGTCATTTCAGGACTAAACATTAGTCCAACACTGACACTGATACTGTACATAAACTTGAACTAGGCATAGCATGCCAAGTATTTACTGATTCTGAGCCATCAGTGACTGTCCAATATGCACTACAGCTACAACTATACAGTGTGTGTGTGTGTGTGTGTGAGTGTGTGAGAGAGAGAGAGAGAGAGATTTTATTCTGTTAAATCCTACCTTGGCTCGAATCTGCCCAGAAGTGGATACTTTTCGGATGAGTTTGTGCGAGGTCTCCTCTGGCTCCCCGTCACTGTCCGATGACTCGTCACCTGCCTCGGGTTGAGGGTCCAGAGAGGTCAGGGACTGCCGGGGCTCCCGGACATAAAGTACATTTGGATTGAGCTTCGAGGCCATGACTGTGCAGGGGACACAATTTTCACAGGACTCGCCTCCTCCTCTGTGCCAAGTCAGCTCTGAAACCGAGAAAGCTAACGGTATTGATTCCCAAAGGGACTTCTTCTGCTTTCGTTTAAAAGCCCTATATAGCTCTATTAACTACAGTGTTCATACTGTAGCAAATTCGGTTCCTCTATTTTGATTGTGCTTAGTATTGAAGCCAACAAAAGAAACCAGTGTACTAACCAAAAGACATTTAACAACAACAGGGGATTATTTAGTCTATTGCACAACAGCAATAAGGGTAATGGCAAAAATTTGAGGTGATAAAAAGGAGAAATATTTTAGAACACAAGATCTTGTGATCATGTTGGTTTCATGCATAAAAAGTGGTGTAACAAACAAGGAAAGTGCTAAAATATTTAAAACTTGAGTACCTTGAATTTAATTATTCAATAAAAAAAACGACCTAAATGTCTGTCTAAAGTGATTTTTTAAAACAAAATTTCAACAGAAATAATATAAAAACATTGGGCTAAACTCATTTATACCCCCCTTTTTAAATTCAGCCTATATATTTATATATATATATATATATATATATATATATATATATATATATATATATATATATATATATATATATATATAGTGAGAGAGAGTGAGAGCTTAATACTTTTTATATTTTTTTATTATTACTATTACTCTTATTCTTTTTCTTTCTGTTAATACATATGTGCAACTGCTTTGGCTATACAAATGTACAGTTTTTGTCATGCCAATAAAGCTCACCTAGATAAAAATAATAATAAAATGAAATTGAGAGAGAGTTACCATCTGAATTTTTACCTTAAGCCCCACAAAACCTCATATCCAAACGCATTTAAATTCATGGAGTGAAAACGTATTCATCATACAAAATACATCCAGGTTATTTTTCTGAATTGCTTTTTTCGCATTACATTAGATTCAGACAAAATAATGAGCGACACGCCATTGACCCTTATGCAGACGGTGAAGCCCATTAGCGCTTAGAATCGATCCAAACCCATCTGACATAATCCACAGACGGTCGCTGTCAGTGCTTTGAGAGATGCATGAACTCGCCGAGTGTTGCGAGCGCGTTCACAGCTGCGCATTCACAATCATTCGACTCGGCGACACTCCGTTATCACCTTTCTCGCGGTTAATCTAATTAAGTCTCCTCTTGTCCCACAATATTGCATTAACGTGTCCCCATGCGTGACAAAACACAACGCTTTCTGCATCGGACTTCAGTTTATGGCACACACAAACATCTCCAGTAAACACAAAATAACTACCTGTTATGATGTCGCGAGTCGGCGGTCTACATGTGAAAAACGAGCCAGTCGCTTTGCAGACCAATAAAGAGACGTTCGAGTGAATAATGATGCCATTACTGATATTTAAACGCAGGCGTCTAATGGGCTTTTTGGATTTGACGCGATTATATTTACACAGACATCTCTTACTCAGTAGCACCAGCTGTGTTTTCACGTCTTTCGAGCCAAAAACAGTAACGTTACATACACAATTTAGTGTTCTAACGAGAACAGTTTTCTCCGGCTTCGTCATTTGAATAAATCCGTTAACGGTTTGATTCACTGAATGCTCGCGGCTTTCGGCCATCACTTTCTGATTTGACAAACAGACTCAACTGTCACTCTCGCGCACGATTCCGCCTGCAGCGGTTGCGCCGACGAAATGAAAAGGTGGACGTGGTGTTTTACCTCTGTGGTGCGTTGTCGGTTCCCGTTGACCCTCGTATACGTGTGTTCTCGTTGCTCTCGGGCAGCGCGGTTAGATACTGTCAAATCTGCTCCTGTCGCGCACATACGCGCGTGGACGCATAGCATCGAATAAGGTTTGAATCGAAAGGGAGGGGTGGACTACAGCGCGAGAGCGTCTGTGTGTCAGCGCATCTGGATGGCTTGACAACAGACATCTAAGAATGTGTGAGAGATTAATCCATCACATACAGTATTATCGTTTAACTGCAGTTCTCAATGCAGCTAGGCTATAGAATGCTTTGTAGGATAGCTTCAGGATCTTCAGACGGGAGACTGATGATCAGGAAGAGAAATCTTCGCTTACGAAATATGTGACTTGTTGCTACATGTTGAGTTGCATGACAATGTTCTGACGGTTGAAGAGATCACTTGGGTAGGCTAATAATGGGCAGATAGTCACAGCACCACTGGATAAAAATGTTTAGCGTGCTATCAAGGATACCCTTTTCTAAAGACATTTAATTCCTTAAATCAATGATGATAATGAGTTTTCTTAACAAACTGCTGTAGTGGAAACCTAACTGACTTTAGGAGCTGAATGTCAAAGTAATGCAGTCAACAGCATACTTCAGCATACACCAAATGTCATTTATTTTGTGTAGCAGGAAGTGCAAAAGAGAAGAGACTAGTTACACCAACGGCACATGCACCGCAAGACTACAACTCATGTCCTGTAACTATCAGTCTAAGCACAAAGCTCAACTCTTTACCAACCAAATCCATTAAAACGCCATCACAACTCATCTAAGTCCCAATGTAACTGATCATTAAACACTTGTATCTCTCTCAATTCTCTCATTTTGTTCCAAAAAAAATCATTAAACAATCAATGCAACTTATGACTAAATCAACGTCTATTACCTTTTTTGTAAATATATATATATATATATATATATATATATATATATATATATATATATATATATATATATATATATATATATATATATATATATATTAGTGCTGTCAATCGATTAAAAAAAATTAACTAATTAATCGCACAATTTTTTAAAATTAATCGCGATTAATCGCGATTAATCACAATTAAAAGACTGAAACTTTTTGGATATGTAAATGTAAAATGTAAATAATTAATGTAAACTCAAGACAAAGAAACTATTTAAATTCAAAATATGATTGTTTATTGGAATTTTTGTTTAACTTGTAACACAGATTTTCTCATGTAAACAACATACCTGCAATAAACCATCAATATCCTCCAAATTAACTGTTGGCTTGAAAGCCATATTTATTACAGAAATAAAAACACAGGCATGTAAGTACCATTTGAATTTCAAAACAATCAATGCCAATAAAAAACAAAAATGATTTCCATGTTGAGTTCTAAGTGGACTGCAAAAAAAAATTCCAAAGTATAGTCATTGCCAGTGCTTTAAGTGGGCCAGTATGCACCCATACTCAGTACTGCCACTTCCAAATATAGCTCTTGAGCGTACAGCCACCTCTCCGTGCGCCCAGAACGTGCTTGTAGCGTACCGGTACGCTCATTTGGACATCTGTTTTAATAGAGGTTTTAATCGTTTACCTGCACTGCCGATTTTCAGAGCGCCCTTCACAATGCAAGCTTCCTAATTCATCCCACCCAGAGCAGAAACTACATTACCCATTCACCCTTAAGTTATACAAGTGAATAGCGCATGTGTTGCTTTTCCCACTGTTAAGTGTCAACAACTCAACGTGGCCGGAGAAGGTGTGTGAAACTCGTTGTGAGTTATACTAAAGCAAAATCTTGAGTATTTATTGTCTGATAAACATTAAAAACTGTCTGCGGAGGTTGAGTCGTCCTGCAGCCCCCGCTGGCTGTTCATTGGCTGCAGCATCTTTTTTCTAAGTTCTAAAAAAATACCATAGACGGCAAGGCACAAATTTAGATATTCATTTATCTAATTAATCTATAGCCTATGCACAAAGACAATATGATCTTTTTGTCCCCTTTTTGTTTTAAAGCTTGATGAAGAGAGAGAGAGCGCAAGTTGCTGCAGCTGAGGAGGACAGTGATGCACGCGTACAGGAGTGATTGACAGTTCGCGGCACTGTGTACAAAAAATACTCCGCTACACAATTATTTCGTTATTTTCATTTAAGCTTATTAACGTTAGCGTTATAGAAAGGTCTGATTTACGCACTGTTACAGTCATTGTTTTTTTGTTTTTTTTTAAACAATGACATTTGAGTTCATGATTTTAATGTTGCTGTTTCTTGTGGCAGACTAAATGAAGAGTAATGTTTCTTGTGGCAGACTGAAGAGTAATCCGGCAGAGTTTTATACTGAAACTTTCCGTCTAAAAGTCCTTCCTTGGTCTTATCCATATTTCTTTGCACGTTGAACACACATAGGCCACAACTGGAAATAAAAAAAAAAAACTGCAACCGCGTTAATTGCGTTATTTTTTTTTAACGCGTTAAATATTTCAAATTAATCGAATGCGTTAACGCGCTAATTTTGACAGCACTAATATATATATATATATATATATATATATATATATATATATATATATATATATATATATATATATATATATATATATATAAAATAAAATAAAAGATATATATATACATGTCATGGTTATATTTTCAACTTGGATGTCATAAGTTGCACTGAATAAATAAAGACTTCATTTCAGGCTGCAAAGCAACAAAATGTGATTGTTTTATATATATATATCAGAAAAAGGATCACCATTCTGTACTAGTATTTTGTCGAACCACCTTTTGCTTTAATTACAGCCTTTAGTCTGTTGGGATACTTCTGTCACACTTCAAAATATTTGCAGATTCTTCTTTGCAGGACCGCTCAAGTGCAGTTTAATTTGATGGTGTCTGTTTGTGGACTGCAGTCTACAAGTCATTCGACAGAGTTTCAATGGGGTTTCAGTCTGGGCTCTGACTAGGCCATGCAAGGACATACATTTTTTTCTCTTTTAACCACGGTGTGCTCAGTTTTGCGGTGTGCTTTGGGTCATTGTCATGTTGGAAGGTAAATTTTCTTCCTATTGACAACTTTGTTGAGGCCAAATAATTCAATTTCAGTCTAATCTGCCTCAGAATCTTCAAGGTACATTTTGGCAAAACTCAGTCGTGACTGCATGTGGCCTTTCTTGAGGAGTGTTTTTTTTTTCTTGCATTTGCTTTTGTATACAACTTGTGTTGTGCCAAATACCTTCCACTTAATAACAGACTTCACTCCTTCTAGGCATTGTGATGAAGCCCTTGAAAAATGTTTTGCATCCCTTACTTGTGTCTTTCCACAACTTTATCCCTGAGATTTTTTGACAGTGCCTGGTTACTCATACTTGATTGTTTGATTTGCTTCATGCTTTTAGTTTAATACATAATCTGAGTTACATCTGACGGCTGGCCTGAGTCCATTTACATTCACATGTTACAGCCACTATATCAAAACCATGGACATAATTTTTAGTTAAAACTCAAACTTAAAACGAAAAAGAAGAACATAATTTATTATATGCACCAATATAAAAAAAAAACATTCCACTGATGATCTGGATAGCTAATGCTTGTAGACTTTATGAATCCAGAAAAAGTGATCAAATGTTTGTTGCTTTTTTGTTTACAAAGATATTCAATCAGAAATTGAACGGCCATGTCAATACAATGTATTTAAAGCATATAAAAATAAAAAGAGCCATTCCCTCCTTCCATAATCAGTTCTATCAAATGTAGACTTAAGAGGAAACAGGAATAAAATGGGTCAATGCTTGTGACAGTGAAACTGCAATGCGTGCAATTTTTATTTCAGTTCTAATATTAAAGGGAATTATCAAAAATGATAATTGCTCATTTCCAAATAACCAACCTACAAATGCTTCAGTTTTAAGTCACATGGTCTATTTCTTAAAATATGTATAAAGATATTTACAAGTAATAAGGGACACCCCTGGCCCACGAACTACCGACAGAGTCATTATTTTGGATGTAGCTTTCTGCTGCCACCCAGCGGTGTACATTAAAACTGATGCCACTGGTCCCAATTAAATAATCAAGGCCACTGAATAATTATATCAGAAGCATTAAAACACCACTACCAGAGTATTTAATTTGTTTTGCTCCACATCTAAAATCTAACTTTAGTTTAAGTAGGGCTGTATGCACTCATCCAGTGAAAAGTCAAGAACTGAGATCAAGGAGATGCATCAGGCTCGATGTTTCAAAATGCCTCAGAACCTGTAGCTCACGGAGAAAGACATTTGTGATCCCCCGGAAGCTTTCGTAACCCTTCCTTTGTCATCCTTTGTTTAAATCCCTCCAGAGGAAAAACAGCCAAAAACGTACAGGGCTTAAAGAGGTCAAATGATGCAATTTCAAGCTTTCCTTTCTCTTTGGAGTGTTACAAGCTGTCCGTGCATAGATGAGATCCCTAAAGTTGCAAAGTCTAAAATCTCAAACCGAAAGAGATATTCTTTATAAAAGTCATGACTCATACATGGCCTCCACAAACACCTTGTTTAAACATGCCCCTATATGTCTAAATCACTGTGTGGGAAGAGTTGCATAATATTATAAGTCATTATAATCCAGAATTATGTCCCCATTGGATGCAAGAAATGCCTTGTTTGTAATGGGTTTTATTGGTTATGTCTCAAAGTGCTGGGAGACAGCATCACAGTATGTTAAGGGGTGTAACATTTCCGTCACACGCTTGAAGTATTCGGCCAATCACAATGCACTGGATAGCTGGCCAATCAGTGTACACCTAGCTTCTCAGACCGATGAACTTTGTAAAAATCGATGCCTTTCAGAAAGGCCTGGCATAAAGGAGCAACGATAATGTACATTTTGGGGAAAATAAAGCAGTATCGTTGTCATGCTTGTTGCTTATACAGAATGTGCAATCATCTGATGGTTCTCACAAAAGAATCGTTCCACAGTTTAACGGTTGCCATGAGAACGCATCCAGTGAGATGAGGTTTGCCTCAGTGGGCTGAGGAACAGATGGATGGATGGACAGACAAAAAGAAAGAACGATATTTCACATTTCGACCGACGAACGACCGGCAGACAGACAGACAGACAGATTTTTGGGCATTAGACATTTGGGAGCCTCTCTTTGAGCTTCAGTGAATGAAGCAGGTTTGTTTATGTTTATGCTGGACTCTGAGTGTATCTTTGATTTAAATGTGATTATACATGTAACCTACAATTATTGATGCAGACATGTCTGTATCTTGCAGATTCCCAGTAATATATGCACCTCTACTGTTTTTGACCTTTTTTTGTATTTTCTTCACAAGGTGGGTGTGAATAAATATTTAAAATATGGGGATTTCGGTCTCAAAGGATCTGATTACTAATCATGCAAAAGAGCACAACTGGAACAGGATTATAATTTTAACAGCAATGCACAGGGGAAGTGCGCAGGCAGAAACTGCTAATTGGTTTAACAGTTGAGAAATATTATCTAAAGATCAGTGAATCATTTAGAACAATCCCAACAGACTCCTCAACAGAGTGAACAACAGCCATTGCCCTTTTGCATTGACTAGATATCAGCTTTGCCATTTCTTCAGTAATTGTAGGATAAGGATGAGGTGCTAATTCCAAAGCAAAATATCAAGTGGTAGCTGGAGCTGTTTTAGAGAATTAATACCAGAGCACTCTGATGGAAGTTATTAACAGAAAAACCAATAGACTTCCAAATGGGGCAACAAAAATTAAACAGCAGAAAGTTCCTAAAATGTTCTATTTAGAGCAAAGCAAAGCAAAATGTGGGATAACAGAAATAATTCTGCCAAAATCAGCTCCAAAATATGTAGACAAATCCTGTCAGTGGATAAAGCAAAGTTTCAGTTTTAAAATAATTATTTTTTTTATTTATTAAATATTTCGGTAAAAAAAAAAACTAAATTCATTGGTTATTAAAGAGAGAAATTGAAGAACAACCTTGACATCGCAATGTTGTTGAAATGTTCTACTCAAAGCAAACAGCTGTTATTGCCGGAATTTTACAATAAAAAATACAGTTACAATATTTTAGGTTTTACAGTTTTAATGTAAATTTACAGTTCAATAACATAAATTCTTTAACTGATATAATGTTAATATACCTACCTATTGAAGTACTTAATAGTTAAAAAATGATTAATTATTGGGGTATTAATAAAAATTGAAATATTAAAAAGTATTAAAATAATTAAAAATATAAAACATATATTAAATATTAAAATGAAAACAAAGAAAGAAAAATCCCTTTCACCTTCACTAAGTAAACCACTTCAAAATATTTTACTGTAAATTCTGAAAGGTAAAACCTTACCCATTTCATTGTAACATTTGAAACATGATTAGTAATGTTTAAATAAATAAAGAAGAATTCTAAATCACTTAATCTACTCCCTACTATCCCTTCTTTCTGGCTGGCCTTTGCCTCATTTGACCTCGTATTTTCACACATCTCCTGCCTTCCTCTCTCATCTTCACACAATCCATAAATACACAAATGCCCAAACCCCTGCTGTCTCCCTCTTAGGGCTAATATGAAATGACATGTTCTCATCATCAGTCAGAGAGACTGTGGGAGAAAGCTATGGAGAAGTCTTCCCTGAGTGGATGCTAACACTTTTCTCTGACCCTCTTGGGATTCCTCTTCACACATGGGCAACTGCTGCTCACGCAAGCCAGCCAGAACCCCACTGTGCACGAATTAACTGCTGCAGACTAATCCCCCATCGAGTGAAGAAGGGATCTTGACAAAAGCAAGAAAGACTGGATGAAAAAAGAAAGTGGAGTGATAAACCGCAATCTGTGCTTACAGGTATAATGCTGCCATTATTAGATGGAAAAACTGATCCAGTTAGACCCTTGGTATCACCAGCTCCAGCTTTAGGCAGATATTAATAGACATCACACACACACACACACATACACAAAATAGTGTTTAAAATGGCATGAAATGAAAATTGACATAATTATAATATGTATTATAGATCTTTTGGTGAACAAATCATGTTTCATTTTCCTTTTTTTTTTTTACTTATTTAATCTGTTGACTTCAAAATGTCATAACCTTCTGGTAAAATGACAGACCTCTTGACATATGCAGGTAAACCCCATCCTGCAGGCTTGCGTTCATCTGTCTCCACATCTTAAAATCCAGTCAACTCTTAGAACCAAGTCCCCATCCACTTTTCACACCTTTGCTTCATTGATAATCTGTTCCACTCAGATGTAAGTCACAATATAGAAATAAGACCCATAGCTACTTGTTGTTTTATCACAACTTTAAAAACTTTTTAGGTCTGAGGTTTAAGGGTCAAGCATTTAAATCGTCCTTGAGGTTAAAGGGTTTTCTCATAGTGTGAAATTTAATTAAATTCTCATCTTTGCTCTTCCTCTGTCTGCCGCACTTTCACTTTTCTCTGAAACGGGAAACGATTATAGTTTGACACACAGAGATGAAGGAAAAATGAAGTTAAAGGGACACAAAAAAGGGCAAATTAGGAGGAAAAAAGATAGAGCCTCTATCTAGCAGACTGTCACCTTCTGAAGATGACGGCTGCCGAAAAGCCTGAGTGGAAGCAGTTCTCCAGCTTTCTTTCCACCTTTCTTGCATGTAATGTTTTAGACAAAATTCACCCAGGATTACTCCATAACCCATCCATAAATCAATATGCACTTCAATTAACTGCTATTATTCAATCAATACACCATTACAAACCTTTTAATTGCAGCATTTTGTATCAACTAAGCTAAATTATGACATTTCTCAGTCATTCTTATATAACTGAACTTTCTAATCAGCCATCAATAGTTTTGCATCACAGACTCCAAACTATAATGTTGATTACTGAATTGAGATTATATTATCTTGTGAAAATGGCAGTGCCATTGCTTAGCCCAGTGTAACAGTAAAACAAAAACTGCAAACCACCAAACAGACTGAATCTAGAAATCACTAACAAAGATTCGTAAGAGACTACTAAAGGTCATAATAGGCTGCACTTATTATAGCTCTGTACACAAACCCAGCTGGCACAGGAGACTCTGGTTATGTTAAAATGATTCTCACTCACATTGATTTTGAGTATTAAAACCTAAACCATGAGTACTGCACAATTGCCTTCAAAATGTGTAAACTTTTTTTACTTTGTGGTGGTGTAGTTTGCTCCTCTTAAAGGCACACAAAAAAGGCAGCAGAAAGAAGCCGGAACGAAACAGAGTGCTGCATTAAAGAGCCTCTCTTGCTGGAGAATGAAAACCATTTTAAATTGGAGAAGACAGGGACTGAGAAAACCACAGTAAATAAAAGCTTCATATGAGAGTGTTTAAGCTGCTGCTGTCAAACAGACAGTGAACAGAAGTACACAGGCTTGCTCACAGCAGATAAATACATTTGATGAGGCAGTCACATGCACACACATACTCATGCACACAATGCTACAGCATCTGCTGACGAGCAAGTTCCAGCGTTTGGGAAGCGTCAGCAGGTTTTGCGTGGTCGACGTGAGTTCAGTAATAGACTTCTAAGCTGAATGGAGGAATTGCAATGCATTTATTTAATCATCAATACAGTATCTCAGGACAACTTAAACACTAGATTGACATGCACTTGTTCACTTAGATGGTCTATAGCTGCATAACACTAAGATAAACAGAGCTAAGAAACATACAAGAACAAAGCTGTGGGGTAATAAATTAATTTAAATGAGCGGATTTTAATAAATAGTTCTGTGTTTATTCAGCTAACAACATTTTACCTCATTTGTTGTGTGTAACTGCATTTCCAAATGACATTGTGCATCAAAGACTTTTAAACATGCTTTTCAAGTTATATGTGCAGACGCACAAATGTGATAATGTAGGATTGTGATGGAGATTATTGCTGTAACAGTTCATGCAAACTTTTGAGAAAGGGATGAGAGTGTGATGATGTAATAGCTTACCCACAATGCTGTGCACAGAAGATGAATGGGGGAGTGAGAGTGAAGATGATTGGTGGGAGCTCCCATCAATGAATAGCCATTTCTGGGCCAATGCTCAAGCAATGTTAAGACTTATTGTAATTCTGATCATGGCTACTTATTCATAAGATTTTCCGTCAGGGAAAATGCAATGAAAAAAAAGCAGCATTCCTTTAAACAGTTCACTGTCCTCCCTTCTCTCTCTCCGTCTCTATTTTCAGTACACAAACAAAACCCAATTTCAGAGCATTGCTCGTTTGAAACTATACAGCTCCTTGTCCATTTTTTTTTGTTTTGCAAAAAAAAAAAAAAGAGCAGTCCCAAGTGTCACAGCAGGTAAAATCTGAATGCTATATACTGCTACAAAACTCTCACGATCGTCTGCCAGTATTTGCTAGCAGATGCACAACTGAAGGAAATGTGACTTTCCAACAATAAAGAGCCTAAGACATCTGCTATTGGAAGTATTAGTGGGAGACGCACGCGCCACCGAACACTCATCCAGCTCTTGAATGAAACACACACTTTTCATCACATACAATCGGTCTTAAAAACTAAATAAATATTACATTAGATATACAGTTCGATATACTAGATAATTATCACGATTTTAGATATTTTTATAGGATTTTCGGGTGTCCATGTTTTGCGTAATATCACGTAGAAGACCCATGAATGTCTTAAAAGGGACACGTGAGATGTAACAATAAAGACGCGAAAAGTAGACATAAAACAAGTGACAGTGGCCGTCTGGCTTTGTGTAAGCAAGACAGTTTGCTGTTGTGGGTAATCAAACAAAAAAAGAAGAAAGAATCGTGTTGTTTTGCGCAAAGCGCGGCAGCGGCCGGCGACACTGGGTCCGGTACCGTGAGGAACGACACGACACGAGTGAGACGCGCTCGTCTCTTGTACCTTATAGTTGGATTCGTGTTGTCTGAGCGTGTTTTATGATTAATATTCCGTCCACAGCATCTCACAGACTCGATCATGACTGTTGTGAGGACTCTTGACGTCAGAGGGGAGAATCATCGTTGAGGTCCAGCGGGGGGAATATCAAGCGAGGCAGCGCTATCGTCCTACCAACAGTATTAGCCATGCTAACCGAGGAGCACCTCGCCTTTCCACGGGACTTAACCCGCCAAAGATGACTGTTTTACTCAACTACGTGAAACAAATGGCATTTTAGTTCTTTTATGTTGTTCTCCGTCTCTTTCCGGGTCCTCCATCTCCTCTCGTATGACAGGCACGGACTGCGCGCGAGCTCGGGGGAGAAAAGGCATTGCAGCTTCATGGCACTGAGGTACCGTCCACTGATGCGCAATTGTGTTACCTTTTGTGAGACAATGCCTTGGTTAAACGTGTCATTAAATTGAGATGATTGTTTTTCAACGGACACGGGTCTATTTGAACGAATTGCCGGAGGCGTGACCTCTCCGAGTCCTTTGCAGTCTTTTTTTTGGTCAGTTTATATATAGCTAGGTCTGTGAGGTGGAAATTTATGAATGAATGAGATAAAATGTGTCTGCTTCTATGGCGTCAGGCTAAAGCGCATCATTGTAGATTCTGGAGGCATATAAACGATGCCTTCAGAAGAGACCCGTGCACTGAGGTGGCGCGTCTTATTTTTAGACAATTACTAAAAATAGAAGCAAAGTGAAGTGCGTGCTTTTTGTCGGGACTGGTGCTTAATTAATAGCCTTTTTGAGGTGAAATGCACATGCATTAGTAAACTAAGCCAAAATATTGTGTATTTACAGCTAGTCTGAATGCAATTTGCTACATTGTTTTGCTGCTTCAAAATGTGCTTATTAAGTGCTCCACGACTATTCAATTTCTGATTAACCACAAATCAACACTTTACCAGCTATCTGAAAATTATAGCTAATGACAAAATTGTTAAATACATATCCTACTTAAACTAATAATTTAATTCTTGACTGCCAAAAAATAAGAGACTGTTTTGTCAGGTTTGGGGGCTTCAGGCATATTTCTTTTGACAGATACTCTATTCCCACTGCCTTTCCACTGACATACACATTCTCTTTTATCTTCACTACCGCACCCCTCTCTCTCTCTTTCAACCACCCTCCTCCCCACCCCACCATCAGCTATGATTCACTCTCTTGCAGCAACAATGAGCAACCAACTTCAAAACACCTCTTCCCTCTCCACGGCGGGCACGTGGAATCTCCTGGATGTGCGTAACTCATCACCGGTACGAACGGCAGAGCTGAGGCCGCTTCCCGTTAGCCCATGGGACATTGCGCTGTGTGTGACGGGCACGCTCATCTCCTGCGAGAATGCAATCGTGATCGCCATCCTGTTCTACACGCCCACCTTGAGAGCCCCCATGTTTATTCTGATAGGGAGCCTCGCATTTGCTGACCTGCTCGCAGGACTCGGCCTCATTCTCAACTTCATCTTCATCTATATGCTGAACATGGAGTTTGTAACTCTGATCTCCGTTGGCTTGCTGATCGCCGCCTTCTCTGCATCTGTGCTCAACATCCTGGCCATCACAGTGGATCGCTACTTGTCCCTCTACAACGCTCTGACCTATCACACGGAGCGCATGGTGACATTCACCTATGTCATGGTGGTTCTCATTTGGCTCGTGTGCATCATCCTGGGCCTACTGCCAGTGCTCGGCTGGAACTGCCTCCGAGATGAGACCAGCTGCAGTATCTGCCGGCCAGTCACCAAGAACAATGCTGTGGTACTCGCTGTGACGTTCTTGCTGGTGTTTGCCCTCATGATGCAGCTTTACCTACAGATCTGTAAGATTGCCTTCCGCCACGCGCAGCAAATCGCTGTTCAGCACCAATTCATGGCCATTTCCACCACAAAAGGTGTATCCACGCTCTCCGTCATCCTCTGCACCTTTGCTGCATGTTGGATGCCTTTCGCCATGTATTCGATTGTGGCAGACTCCCGCTACCCGATGATCTACACGTATGCAACAGTGCTGCCGGCAACATGCAACTCGGTCATAAACCCAATCATATACGCTTACAGAAATCCGGACATCCAGAAATCCCTGTGGCTAGCCTGCTGTGGATGCGTGCCGTCCAACTTTTCCTTGCGGCCAAGGACATCGAGCGATGTATAGGTCTCACATAATTAGTTTGTACTGTGTCAGTGTCAATGATATGATGTACTTCCTTGATGGGATCCCAGTCAAACATTGCTGGTTGTGCAGTAGGTGTTGCGATCCAAGATGACAACCTGCAATATATAATTAGACGTATTTAATGCATAGCAAACCTCCATGCACAAATTTTCAAGTTGTATCAGACATAAGACAGTTCAAACTGAACATGACCTGAATAATCCTGATATTCTGAGATGTGTAGTACAGACCCAGTGACACAAATCGATATATTATATGTGACCCTGGAGCAAAAAATTATACTTATGACTGTTTTTTTGGTCCAAGGTCACATATATCTAATCTAAATATATATATATATATATATATAGAAAGGTATATCAATTTAAAATTATATATAATATTTTGTAAACAAAATTATTACAAATCTGACCAAATTTGTGTGAAGACCGCTTTCATGTACATGTTCATGCTATACGGATTTCTTTCAGCACCACGGACAGCAGCAGGTACAATGAGGCTATTCCCTTGCAAACTCGCCTGAAACACTTAAATCTGTGTTCACTTAAAAATGTATGAATGACAGAGAGAAAACACGGTCCCATGAGCGTCTGTCGCTTTCCAGCTAATTTTATCAAAAATGACCTCTTTCATTTAAGCCGAATTTATTTGTTGTCATTTGCAGTGAAATTCAATATAATAGATGTAAAAATCCCTGGGAAAATCCAATTTGTTTAGACATGCTGAATTGGTTTATTATTATCTAACGTCCCTAATGACAGTGAAATATCTTCTGCCACAAAGTTGTAAAGCAAATCATATTTTCACACTTTTTTTTTCTTCTGGAATCCATTGAGCACACATTTTGGTTTTAGTGCGAAATGCTGGGTTAATGAAGGTCTGAGTGCGAAATGAGGTGCCAGCCACAACGCTTTAAATTTAACGTCAGGCAGCATCTTTCAAGACAGTTTTGCAAAAGGCCAACTGAGACATCAACGCTTAAATAAGATACATGCTTCTGGGTCTGTACAGAAAAATTATCTGGGTGATTATTAGATATAACTGAGTGTGTAGACTGTACAATTAGTCCATCGGATCAGGGATCAATGTTAGGGGCAGGCTATTGTGTAAATAGATCTGCATGAAGGCTTATTAAATGATCAGATAACTAGGCCAAAATGGGACAGAAAGTACTAAAGTTAAGATTCAGCCAAAAAGACTGGATTTATATTTTGCTGTACAACCAAAAAAAAAAAAAAAGAAAAAAAAGGACGACACAGAGAAACACTATGCTTTTCAAAATGGCGCAAAAGAAACATCATTAAATGCTAATGAATTAGTTGTAGAAATATTTTATATGCACAGATATTGGTGGAGCTTGAAATATGACCATAACAAAGCCTTGTGTTTATTGAGAGTGTGTGAAATGTCACAGCTGTTCTTTGATGACCCCTCATTTGGGGCAAAGTATCTTAATTTTGGCCTTACCTTTT
Organism: Carassius auratus; assembly: GCF_003368295.1. Taxonomy (NCBI): domain Eukaryota; kingdom Metazoa; phylum Chordata; class Actinopteri; order Cypriniformes; family Cyprinidae; genus Carassius; species Carassius auratus. The sequence continues at coordinate 31,389,383 of NC_039274.1, forward strand.
CTCTTCTGCAATAATGAATGAAAGTGCAACGTTCATTGATAGAGCTACAATCACAATGAGGCCATCAACAGAGCTAATTTTACTTTGTGACTTTAATATAATAAAAACAGACTGAGAATAGGTTAGTGAGAAGAGGGTGTTTTAACACTTAAAATCAATTGTACTGTTTTCTAGGATGTGCTTTTACATCGTAGTACAAGTTTTCAAAGTTGGCCTTGAGAGCCGTCCAGGTGCCCTCTGACTAACCTCAAAACTCTTAGTGACCTGTACGAAACCTGATGGACTTTTATGTGGAGTTATTTCACAGTCTGGACACTGTGAAACAATTCTCCAGTCTTTTTTTGCACGATTGTGCGATACGCCTGATTGTTTGTGGTTGTGTGTGCGCGAGTGACCATTTGTTTATATACCACTCACTTATGTCAGGAGTGGGGTTCAGTGACATGTAACACTGTGCCCACTTATAAAAAAATGAAAAAATAAATAACCCAACCAACGTAATACACGACACTTAGCAAATATCAGTTTTTTTCAGCAAATCTCTACCGTTACGTAATGTATCTCCACTACAATGTACTCAAGGGGATGCCATAAATTCAGTTTGTTCAGGGTTGCAGCGGTTATTTTTCTTATGCAATGCTGTATGGAAATGTATATTTTTATACACATCAGGGCATGAGTTTTATGATGTTGTTTTTGTGTTTGTGTGTATATATGTGTGTGTTCAGTACCTGGATTATTATTGATGGTTTCCTAGAAAAAAGCAAACACAGAAAGAAAAAAACAAAACAAAAAACTAATGAAACTAAAATTATGGCAAGGAGGAAAGTGCCATAATTTCACATGCTAGTGTCTTATTGATTTCATGTGTTTATCAGATCAGTAAAAACTTTGTAATTTGTAACATCACCTGAATGTGTCGAAAGTACCGTTCACCTTCAAATTTGCAGCAGGTGAAGCACAGCTTTGTGTCCAGATAGTTGATTTCTAGTGAGCTTGACTACTGAACACAGACAGGACATAGTCGGTTTACTAGTGGTTAGATTTAACAGATGGGTCTAAAAGTTAAAACTCAAAAATAGGCCCTGAGAACCAGGTGGTGTGCACTTTCTATGTCAGGGAAATGGTTGCATTCCACCCTTTCTTTTGGACATTAGAGCTCACTACGGCTACCGGCAGAGCAATGCTGTCCTCTCTTTAGCGTTCTGTTGGACTGGGACAGCCCTTTTGTGTGCCAGACTACAGTCAGATGGTCCACCCCCAGCCTCATGCTCAAAAGTGACCTATCTAATTACTAACTCAACAGATATCATCACAGAATTGAAGTGTGCCAGGCAGGCAGCCATCTAGAATTTCACACATCTTTAGTCAGTATTTGATCAAATACGAGCAGACTGCATTCCTCTGGAGCTACAGTATACGTGATGGAGGCTACTTTTTGCAAGTAACAAATAGAGAAAAAAAGACTAATCTAGCGTGGGACCAGCGTACCTTAGTCTTCTGTCGTGATGTCAGTGCTGGCGTACATAAATGGAAAGAGGTCGTCTAAATGACAGCACTTAAATGCATGGAAGCTCTATTATCACTAAATCTGGCCCTGCTAAAAATAACCTTGAAGAGCATGAAATGTTACATTTATCTGGGGTATTTGAAATCCGTTTTCTGGGCCATTAAGCAGAGCTCTGTGTTTCCCATCAAAAGCTACATTAGAGCGAGAAGGCGCCTTTCTAAAATAAGGGAGGGGAGAGACACAGTAAGCCTTTAGAAGAGCCTCTGGGGTTATGTAACCACTGCAACCAAATGTTGTCCATTCTTTAAAATCAAAATCTCTGTTGCGCTACTGATGGCGTCTCAGTATGATCTACAATCACTTTTGCAATCATCTATAGATCTAAAGGAACGTTTTTGTGTGGGTAAATGGTCAGCATAAAGATGTGGCCCTTATTAACAAGGGGTCAGAGATGTGGATGGGTGCTCTGATACTGTGATGTAATCGTTGTTGATCATTTTCTTGCTTTGTTTGTTTCTCTTTGTATTGTGACCTGAAATCTGACAAGTACGATGCACTTTATAAAAGGAACATGCTACACGTTGCAATGTAAGTGTGGAATGTAATCCTTCTTAAAAATTATTTATTTTTTATTACTGTAAAGATCACAAACCTGAGACAAAAAGAGAGTGAGTGAAACAACAAAAAAAAAAAAAAAAAAAAAAAAAACACTACGAGAATACTTTGTCAAATAAAATTAAGCAAACTCGATCACAGTCTATGCTTGTTTGGTGCCTTTATCTTGTGTGTGTGTGTATGTGTGTGTGTGTGAGAAAGAGAGAGGGGGGGGGGGTAAGCAGAACAGGACAGACTTAAACTGGTACAGGTCATCATAAGAAGGCGGCCCAGCTTTAAAAGGCTTGCGTATGAATTATAGAGCTTTTCTATTTTACATAACGTGTGCTGACAGGATCACTTGAGTGTGGGATCTGAATGCCGAGCCCATGCTGTGAGGTGATGGACAATTCATGCCTTTTTGAAGGGGTGATCGAAGCGCCTGCTGCATAAAATAGTTTCAGCAGTAAACTATTTAGTTGTTATCGTCACTGCTATAAAACCATAATCGATTAAAAAGGGAGCTCCTCATAAACACTAATATTTTAGAATATAAAATTATTTAAGTGATGCCTATGTACTCAATTAAACTGCTAAATATGATATAATAATACATTTTTTGCACAAATAAAATTAATACCATATGAGCGGGCTAGGGCAATATAATAGGCTTCCATATTAAATTTTAAAATGATGTAAAAAGCATAATTTACCGTTTTCACAAAAACAAAGTTTTATAAAATTTTAGACTTTACATTCCAGCCATTATTAAGAAAATGGATTAGTCAAAAGTATTAATTATTATATTAATTTAAATAATTATTTTCAATAAATGATTATATCAATTTAATAACAAATTAGGTGTGTGTGATATTGACAAAAAAAATGAAATCTTGATAATATTCTGGGAATTTAACGATAACGTTAATTAGACAATATTTTGCTTTGAGTGTGTTATTGTGCTGATAGTGTGGTCAGTTCACAGCAGTAATAGAAATGTATAATTTCCAACAAGTTTTATGGGCATTTTTACCTTTAAGACTTTTTCTAAAAGTGTGCACCATCTTTTGAGACAAATTCTTGCATTTGGGTTGTTACCAAGCAAATTAAATCAGTTTCAACAAAATGTATCTTTGCAATGCAGAGGAAAGACAGAAGCTGCATTACAAGTGTCATTTAGATGGATTTACACACTGCAGCTCTGAGGGACATTTAATACTTTAACCTGCAATTACAAATGCATGAATAATGTTTTGATATTTTAAACATAAAACTGAAAAAAAAAACACATACACACACACACACACACACACACACAGATATATATATATATATATATATATATATATATATATATATGTGTGTGTGTGTATATATATATACACACACACACACACACATACATACATACATACATACATATATATATATATATATATATATATATATATATATACACACACATACATACATACATATATTGAAATATATATATTATATATATGTATATATATATATATATATATATATATATGTATATATATATATATATATATATATATATATATATATATATATATATATATATATATATATATATATATATGAAAAGGTACCTTAAATGTGAAATTGAAACCGCCAGTAGGCAGGAAGTAACTGTTAATAAGTTAGTCTTTGCGTTTGAACTAAATAATTTAAACAGTTGATTAATTCTGGAACAAAACAGCATTCTGTTGCTCAGAGATGCAAAACAGCACTGTGGCTGTGTTTGAAAAGGCATTTGCTGGAGAAATAGAGCAAAAAGGAAATATGGTGTCTTAAACCAAGTCTCTTAATATTAACTACTTGTTTATTGAACTGTTGGTTTTCCAAACGGGCTTTGTGAGTTTGATGAAAAGTGAATTATTAATTAAATCGGGGAAGTCGTGGCCTAATGGTTAGAGAGTCGGACTCCCAATCGAAAGGTTGTGAGTTGGAGTCCCGGGCCGGCAGGGATTGTGGGTGGGGGGAGTGCATGTACAGTTCTCTCTCCACCTTCAATACCACGACTTAGGTGCCCTTGAACCGAACTCCCAACTACTCCCCAGGCACCGCAGCATAAATGGCTGCCCACTGCTCCGGGTGTGTGTTCACAGTGTGTGTTCACTGCTCTGTGTGTGTGCACTTTGGATGGGTTAAATGCAGAGCACAAATTCTGAGTATGGGTCACCATACTTGGCTGAATGTCATGTCACCTCACCTCATATAGATCATATATATAGATCAGTGATTAAATCATAAAAAATGTAAATTAAATAACATGAATCAAAACAAAACACTTACTAAACAATTAAATATTTAATTTAATTTGTTTTACTTTTTAGGCTATATCAGCGTTAAGCTATTTTAGAAACAAATATTTAAAAGATGAAAAAGAGGAATTAGGGAAAATCAAATAATGATTTATTTATTGCTGTTGTGTGAATATTTAATCATGTAATCAATAAAAAAGTAACTGTAGTCTGATTACGAGTATTTAAAAAAAAAATGCAATTACAAATAAGTTACATCAAAGACTTTAGTTACATTAAGTACTTAATTTTTGGAATCTGATTACAGTAATCCAGATTACATGCAATCAGTCAGCCTACTACCCAGCTCTGCTCACACAGATTCAAGCACACAAGGGAGAGAACTAAAAGTTTGGTGGACAGTGGTTAATGGAGTTCACCTGGTTATTAGACAGAAGGAAAAGACTGAAATTGATGAATCGAAACGAATGAACTCACCCGCTCTTGGTAGACTAATAAGTGAGAAATGGCGCATCCTGCTGGTAATTTGGATGAATCACAACTAATTAATGCGCGCGAGGAGGCAGGACAGTAAGTTTCACCCACATAACCTGCCTACTCATTCACTCGTTTTCTCACGAACACTCAAACGGTGAAAAACATTGATGAGTCACCGGGCGCGTGCACCCACGCATGCGGACAGGAAGTGCCTGAGAAGTGACAGTATCACCGCCTTAACAGCAATGAGTCACACTACAGCACTACTGAGCCAGTCACCACCACTTTTAAAGAACTGCAACTAAGAGAATAAAAAGACAAACAAAACAGATTAATAACACTCTTCGAGCTAGTGCATCTGGCGTATGACTACAAGCTCATCTGTTACTGTTTTGGCCCGTAATCGTCCCTGGGTCATGAGTCTCCCAGCGCTCCTTCTTAATGGTCTTTCTCCATTAGGCGTGTTCACAAGCAAACTTAAAACGGGAAAGAAGACCTTCTAAACTCAATAGTAACCATTTCCTGCATCCCTGTTGAGATTAAAAAAATAAATCAAATTCAGCTCACTCTAAAAATCCATTTTGGCAGCTCTACAAATACCTGAAGGAGAGACACCGAGGGCAGTGAAACAGGAGGGAAATGTGTCCGTTTTACCCAGCTGATCATTCCTGCTGTAAGTCACGACTATGACCTTTCTCAAAGTTAAGATCAGGCGAAGTTAAGACTCCGGTCGCCCTCAGTTCTCTGCCAATTTTTGAGGGATGAGAAAACATAAATAGGGAAACTGAAATGAGAGAAAGAGAGGGTGAAGAGACAGTAAATGCAGAGGATCATGTAGCAACAAAGAAGCACTTCTCAAGCACCACCTGTCTCGGAAGCAATGTGATCTACTGTAGCATGTGTAAAATGATAGGGCGAAATTGGAGGATACAATCCATAATTCAATAGAGACAACGTTTAAAGAAAGGATGGACAGGCAGTGAGATTAAAGCAAAGGTAATGGTTATGTAATACAAGGAAAGGTACATGATACTTGGTGTATTAAAACATGTTTCCCATACACTTTAGCCAATGAATTTCCTTGACTTTGCTAGTAATTAGGGCACAGATATAACTAAATAAGAAATACATCAAGTATTTATGGTGCAAACAGATTTAAGCATTTTAGATCAGTGTATAACTACAAAAACTTTTTTATCCACACTATTAGAAATCAGAAATTTGCATGACTTTTGAGATTTAATCAATTGGCCTTCCTTTTTTTTTTTTTTTATGATTTCGGGAAATCACAATTTAAAAAAATGTCCAGACTTTATATGATCACAGGAGGGATCTTTTGATCATAGAAAGCAACCAACAAATCATTAAATCACAAAAATCCAAGGTACCTTTGGCCATTATTGATCTGAGTGCAATTAAATGATTTAAAAATAGATTGAAATGGAAATATTAAGTGTTGCCACAAACCACACTGAGAAATATTTTAAGAAGCACTTTAATGCCACTCCGTACATGCATGCAGCATTTGCCTGCATTTGCCTACATATATAAGTACGTTTTTTTGATACACTGATTTTCATACAGTTTCGTATCTATATAATTCAAAGTTCTGTCATTTTTACAAACTTCTATACATCACATTGGTTGAAACACAAAGGACTTCATTCTTTACATACAAATCACAGGCTAAACACAGCTCATGATAGCTGTTAAGTTGGGAGAGGTTAAACTCGAAGACTCCCCCTTTGTGCAGTGAGTGACACATTTAACTAAATAAACAGAAAATAAAAGCTGAAATACTTAAGTGCTCTTATTCTGTACAAATCAGCATATATATTATTTCAAATGCCTCAGTGAGCAAGATGATTTAAAATTAAAAACACTAGCAAAAAACTGCTGTTCATCAATTCCAGTACATAATGTTAATTTCTATTTGTGTTTATGGGTACGCATTACCAGATCAAACAGGTAAGAGCACAGCTGTATTCATTGTTGCCTGCTTAATTATGCTATGTTTGTTGGCTTGGTAACAATGCCGTGACATCTACTGTGGTTACAGTGTGATGATGACTGACAAGCGAATGGTTCGATCCTTAAGGGGACAGACGGCCATGCACTGAATCCATTTAAAAAGTAAGATAACTAGGAGTTTTTTTTCCTCTCTGAAAAGCCCAGGAGGAATACAAAACAAAGAAAGAGATTCTGACAGATATAATCCATAGCTACTAACACAGCACCACTTGAACACAGAGTATTAAAGTATTGTGTTTAATGAGCCTATAGATGAATAAGAGCCCAGTTCTGTCTTTTGCAGCAATCACAATTTGTTATTGTCTATTGGTGGATTCAGAATGCACCAATATAGTATCTTTTTACTTGAAGTCAAGAAAGCAAACGAAGCCCTAAAAATCATTCCAACCCATTAAAATGGGTTTAATAATTTAAATTAATCACATTTGGGGAAATAGTGTCACCAATAAAGTATATGAAACATCACCACTGAGCCTTCCAACAATCCTTTAGATTCAGAAAATATCTTCTAGTCCCAGAAAGAACCTTTTTTTTTTTTTTTACACGCCCTTGATACAGTTTTCAGATTCAGATTGTCCATCCATGCTATTCAATAAGCTGCGATATTTTGAATGCAAACAGGTGTAACTTTTTATAAATTTAAATCAACAAACAAAAATCTAACTAAACATCTACTAAGTGTTTGTGCTCTATCGGAGCAAATCGCTCAAGAATATAGCTTTTTTTTGTCTTGCAGTTGTAATTTCAACGGCTTTGTTATCTGCTTGATACTCAGTCAAAACATGCATTCAAGATATCAAAATGCAGCTGTTTCTTTGGGCTTAGACATGAAAATGTTTAGGTAAATGCTTAATATATTAGCCCCAAATGATTTTATAGCTATTTTCTTTGACCTTTAAGTTGTAGTCCTGGGCGAGTAGGACTGAAATTAACATTGCATGATCATCCAGCTGGCTGTTCTAATATGGTCATGTTCTAAGGTTAGGGAGAGTGAGAGAAAGAGTGCAGCAGAGAGGACAGATGGCAGGACCCCCACATTCAGAGTAATTGATGAATAGTATCAAGGCAGTGGACTCAAATACTCTTCATAGATGACCAGGGGTTGGTTGCATAAACATAGTCACCATGTTAAGACTGTGTCTTAAGAATTGGTTAACCAAGTGGTTATCAGTCTTACTTTTTAGATTAAATCTATGTTTTCATGTCTTGCAGAAAAAAAATCAGGTGTCTAACTTTTAAGACTAGTCTAGGCAGTTTATGCAACAGGCCAGTGATCTCTAACGGACATTGTTCATTAGACATTGTTGGTGTCATTAAACTTCGCTGTCAAGGCTACAATTTAAGATGTACAATCTAAAATTCAAAAGTTTCTGGATCGGTCTCTTTGAGACTTTGTAGTTACACAGCCCTTATTTTTTAAACACATGAGCCGTGTTATTTTAGTGCAGACAGACATCAGCATGCTACATTAGTTGTGATTATTCTGTTCTCTGAAACCTACAGTCTAAATCTTATTTAAGGTTTTTTTTTTTTCTCTATTGTTGTTTTCAATGTCTCAGTCTGACCACTCATTTTCATCAGGCTCAGAGTCTTCATCAGATTCGCTGTACTCCACGGCGATGCGACGGGATAATATAGTGGCCACATCATTCCCAACGGGCTCCTTCTTTGCTTCCTGCTCCCGCTGCTCCTGCACCTTACGCAGCTGGATCCCTATGAGAAAATAAATAAAAAAATAAATAAAAAACTCAAGAACTGATAAGAAACACGGCTCAGGCCATATTTCTCTAAAAAAAATACAGTTCAAAAGTTTGGTGTCAGTAAGATTTAAAAAACATTTTTTCACAAAGTCTTTCATGCTCACCAAAGCTGCATTTATTGTATCAAAACAGTAATATAATTAAATATTACTGTGATTAAAAACAACAGTTTTATTTCAAGTAATTTTAAAATCTAATTGATTCTGTTCATAAAAACAGAATTTTTTTGCGGCTATTACCTTCACAAATCATTCTAACACACTAATTTGGTACTCAAGAAACATTTCTTATTATTATCAATGTTGAAAACAGATGTGCTGCTTAATATTTTTGTGAAAAATGACTTTTTTCAGGATTCTTTTATATTAGAGAAAGATCAAAAGAGCAACATTTATTTGAAATAGAAATATTTTGTAACATTATAAATGTCTTAACCGTCACTTTTTAATAATTTAATGTACTCTTTCTGAAAAAAAATAATAATAATTTCAAGAATTAATATAATATAATATAATATATAAGTGATCTCTTGACCTCGTCTGATGGCTGCCAGCAGGTCGCTGCGAGCATCGCTCATTGGGATGAGAGGTATCTGGCCCTTCCTGGGGACAACTGGTGCTTCCGCAGGGGCAGTGGGCATGGTGTGTGAGTGAGGGTGTGGGTGGGGGTGTGTGGGTGGCCCAGGTGGAGGTGGAGGGGGCGCTGCGGGAGGAGGATGGGTTGGGGAAGGGGTGTAGGAAGCAGGGAGGGCAGGGGTTGGAGGAGAAACACTGTAGGTCTGGGAAAGAGATGGCATAGTACTGGCCGGGGCAGAGGAGGGGCCGGTGGGACTGTCAAAGGCAGTCTGGGCAGAAGGAATGATAGGAGGAGGTGGAGGAGGAGCAGGAGGTACAAAATACTCTCGATGTTGAGACTGCTGACCACTGAGATACAAACAGAGAAAAAAATTATTAATCAAACACATTTACTGCACTCAGGAGATGAGCTCTAAACCTAGAAAAGTACAAACCTTTTATTTAATGTTTTAAATTTGAGCATGTGTCATGCCAAAAAAATCTACTCTTGCATACATATTGTTATTGCTGACTAATTAAAAACTATTAAAAACTGTTATTGTGAATTGAAATAAAGCTTACTAAAATTACTAAAACAAATCAAAATAAATTAAAGACCGCTAATAAAAATGACAAAAGCATGTAACAAAATTTATTCCGAAATTAATTTAAAATAAATCTAGAACGCAAATTCAAAATATTAATAAATACTATAATGGGATGCAGATAAAACTAAAATGATGTGTGAGTGAGTTTGTGTGTTAAAAGATAACTAATGGTAAAAGATAATTTTACACATGATCATGTGTGTTTTGTAAGTTATTTAGACTCTGATGAATGAAACCTGAGCATTTAGACCAGGGTAGTACAACCCCTAGAAGTTCATGATGGAGATCGAGTAAGAGAAACATAAAAGCAAACTGAATAAAATTCAATATGAAGTAAAATGAATAAACTCATCGTACATACAAAATGAGTCATTACATTTATTATTCATTATATTTACTGAATGGTTGGAACGTTTATTTGAAATTTGTGGGTATTTCATGAAAATAATGTAAAGTATTAGAAAACCCTGCTTTACGCCCTTTATATTACAGATATTTACTGAATTAAGAGAAGCTAAAGAATACCAGACCTGTAGTCTTTAGCCTGCAGAGGACGTGGCCCGTTGAGAGCAGGGTCTGTAACTGGTTGTCCATGGGACGTCTGAACCCTGCCAGTGGTCTGTCTCCCAGGTGGAGCTGAGGAGGAAGCGGCCGGCCGATACATGCGGTCTAGGGACTGGGTTTGGACATGAGAGGGGGCCATGAGGTGATCTTTGCCATTGGCAGCGGAGTAGGCACTGGCCACGGCCATCTGCTGAGCCGGGTGACTGGGGCTGCCTGGGTAAGAGTGCTCACCCATGTCTGAGGCAACCGACCTGATGATTGAAAAGAGACAGAGAGTGATAGACAAATGAGAGAGAAGGGGAAAAGGAAATGAAGAGATAAATATTCAGGTGCAAATATCTTCAAGGGTTCTTGAGCTTTAAAATTAATATTTTGGATTCCACAGATCAGCTTTACTAAAAGTGCAAGTGCTGCATGCTGTTTAAAAAACATGACAATTTTGACCGTTGATTGTGGATTTCCAAAGTCCTATGCATAGACTCTTAAGCTCCAAGACTTCATTTATTGTATATTAAAAAAAGAGCAATATTTGGAAATATAAATACAATTTAAAATAACCATTTTCTAAAATATTTTAAAATGTAATTTATTCCAGTGATGGGAAATACTCCAGTCTTCAGTGTCACATGATCCTTCAAAAAATATTCTTTATTTGTTATTATTCATTATTTGTTCAGTCTAATATGTAACCAATGTAAACATTCTTCCCTTCAAAACAATGAACAGCACCATTCACCTACAGTACATACTGCATATGTTCAACATACATTTAAACTCTGTATCTAAATCATTTTAATATATGAAATGTTCACACAGGCTTAGGGTTACAACAAATCAATGGATCAGAGCCGATTTATTAAAAGAGACAGTTTGAACTGATTCACCAAATGAATCAAACTTACGAAACAATTTTCAAACGTAGATGTTTAAATGTTTTGTACATTACTCTTCTGTTTTATTTGCTTAATGGTGCGACAAAGAACGACCATGTCAAATAACAGAAACTTTAGGAAAATTAATAACCACATAAAAAGCACATTAAAATCCTCACAATATGCGCAATGTAAAATAATTTCCCCAATGAAATAATTTTTTAACCTGATTATCAAAAGTTAAAAACTAATAATAAAACCTAATAAATAGATAGAACAGTGTAAAGTTGTGATGCTTTAGATTGTTAGTATGACAATAATATTGTCAACAGATGGCAGTAGAGAGCTATGTTAAACCGCATCTCATTTGTATTGCCAAAAAAATTAAAATAAAAAAGTCAAAGGCAAAAGAGACGCCCAACCTGTTGTCTGGTGAAAGCGAGCCCTCAGAGGACATGCCATGGTACGGTGAAGGTGTGAAGCGGGCATCTGAGCGGAACTCCTTATCATACGCCATTACGTTCCACTCCTGCCTACGATTCCGAGCCTTACGAACCTTTTTCACCTCACGACTGGGGTCCTCCACCTGCTTCTGCTGCTCCTGAGTGAGTGACAGAGAGAGAGAGAGAGAGAGAGAGAGAGAGAGAGAGAGAGAGTGAGGGAGAAAGAAAGGCTAGTGTTTCAGAAAGCCCAGGGTTTCATCACATTTGGTCAAAGAGTTTTAGGCTATAAGCTAAAAGAGCAAAGTCGCACACACACAGATTGTAGTGTCCACATTTTTCACTGAAAGGTGCTGTGAAGAAAGTTTTCTACATAATTCAAGGAATGCATTAAACACACACACACACACACACACACACACACAAACAAACACAAACACAAACACACACTCAGTAGAAAAGCTATTGAAGAGACTGTAGGGAAAAAAAGTGAATGCAGAAACTGGAGTCAGCAAAGTGAGGGGCTGACAGAGGAATAGAAGGACTGACAGAAATGCAGGTCTCTTACGGAGGATAGGAGGGGGCTTCTGAGAAGGGCCTGTCTGGAGTGGGACTTAGTCTGGTCTGAGTGAGTCTGGCCTGAGCCGCTGGTCTAGAGAGAAGGGGCAAAGTCTGGGGGAGTTAGAGCTCTCATTCACGCACACACAAAGACACATCCACTGATGTTTCCTTCTGCTTTCTTCTTTGCATATAAACACATAGACTTCTGGTTTCTCAAGAGGTAATGAATCTGAGAAACATTTTTCCAGTACTTGTTAAAGTTTAAAGTTAAAGTCAGTCTTAACCGTGAGCTATACCACATACAACAACAGTTATTTTGGTATCAACTTTTTGCTTTTTGGAAGTTCCAGCATTTTTGACATCCGTAACGCAGTATGTGATTGTAGAAAGACCAGACAGCGCGAAACGGGACTATAAAGTGCACACAAAAACATATATATGCAATACACACACACCTTCTGTCTCCTCTTTTCTTTTCTCTTGTCCTCTGTGGCTTGCAGCATTTTCTCCCTCCAGAGGATAAAGAAGTAGGAGGGGTCTGTGTAGAACTTCAGTGCGTCCTTCTTATCATCTCTATAAAAAGAAAGAAAGACATATGATGGTTGCTACAACAGCATTTTCTCTGTGTAGAGATGTATTGAAGCATTGGGGTAGAAACCGAAAAACAACAACAACAACAAAAAAACAACAAAAAAACCAAACTGGGCTTTCAGACATACTTGAGAGAATATTTTCGGAGAGTGTGCATGGTATGCAGCGAGTGATTTATCATTTTGTCACACTACACCAGAGATGCACAAACCAGGGAATGTGGAAATAGGAAATAAAACATGCAATTGCAGCATTTTCTTCATTTCTAATTTATCTTGTTTTAACATTTTTTTTTTTTTTTACAAAATTGAACATTTTAATATAACAAAGTTAAGCAACATTTACTTTCAGTCCACTGCCTTCAATAAAGGTAGATTTTTGGCCCTTCATAGTAAAAAGTTTAGGAACCTCTGCACTTCATCATTATTTGCATTAAAATGTGTTTGTTACTGGAAAAGTTACACTATTTTAAAACCTGCTGAGATGATGTTATGCTTATGAAGAAAAGTAGAAGATGCAGTGTTGCTAATGTTATTTGACATGAGTTAATAATGCCCAGATTTTGGAGTGAGGATAATGATGATCTCACCTGTAAGGGCTGAGAATGTTGAGAGGGGGAGGTTTGTCTCCACGGTGGTAGAGCTCCAGGACAGGATTTGGGATTGAGCTTCTGGAAACCACCTGCTGGTCCTGAATGGTGGAGCTCTTGAAGGCCTTCCTCATGTTGATATCCTGCAGAGAGACTGAAGATGGGGATAGAGGAAGAGTTCAGATTTATGCTTTCATTTCATTATTGAGATTGCACAAATATCATTATTAATTTGTATATATGCCATTTTTTTGTTCAAAGATGTAAACATCCGTAGTACAAGATATTTAGAAGAGAAGAAAAAGGGCATTAAGAGATTAAAACCTTAGAGAATGGAGAATCAATGAAACAAGAAGAAATAGACTTATACGAAGGAAATGGCTATTACCCAATAATACTGATAAATACATTTGAGATCAGTTTAATATTTACTATATAGTGATTAAAGGTCTAGTTTGACTAAAAGACCAGCCGTCAACTGATCAGCATAAAGAGTAAAGGGCCTTAAAGTAAAGCTGTGTGAAATCCCTTCTTAAGTCTCTTATGTATTTGCTGAAATAAAGGATGAAGCTGTCCAGGAGACAGCAGATGGTCATTCTCTCATTCCCATACAAGATGAGCTAGATGATAGATCAGCTGCACATTTAAAAGCAACATCATTGCTTTGCCTGCTCTAGAACATGCAGAGCTCCAGCCTCACAATTCCAGGTTTGTTTTTTTGGGTTGTTTCTTTTCAGTAGACTGAGCTGGTCGCCAGTGAATTGAGATGTTAGGTACATTGCCTGCACAAATCAAAACCAAGGCAAGGACCTATACACAGAGCAAGGCAAGGCAAGGCAAGGGAAGTTTATTTATATAGCACATTTCATACACAATGGTAATTCAAAGTGCTTTACAAAAAAGAAAAGAAAATAATAATAATAATAATAATAATAATAAAAATCACAACAATAAAACAAGTAATTTAAAAACTATGACAATTATTTAAAAATTGATTCAAGAGGTTTAAAATGAGTTTAAACAGTTAAGAATAGAAAATGAATATACATAATATACGGTGCAATCAGTTCGGACATCGCACAGTGCTCATTCAGTAAATGCACAGCTAAACAGATGAGTTTTAAGTCTAGATTTAAAAGTGACTAGTGTATTAGCACATCTGATCTCTTCTGGAAGCTGATTCCAACTACGCGCAGCATAGTAACTAAAAGCAGACTCCCCTTGTTTTGTGTGAACCCTTGGTATTTCTAACTGACTCGATCATAATGATCTGAGTGGTCTGTTGATTGATATATATTCCAACATATCTGCTATGTATTTAGGTTCTAGGCCATTGAGTGATTTATAAATGAGTAAAAGTACTATCAAATCAATCCTAAATGTAACTGGGAGCCAGTGTAAGGACCTGAAGACTGGTGTGATACTGTATGCTCAGATTTTCTGCTTCCAGTCAGAATCCTGGCAGCAGGGTTCATGATGAGCTGCAGCTGTCTAATGATCCAAGATGGCAATGCGTCCACATCTTCTCTCTTCCGTCAAAACAGTGTTTTCATGTTTTTTGTCTTGTGAGTCCCAGAGTTTTTGTACATCTTCATCGCATCTACCTGTCTTTAAGTGCGCATACAGTCGTGAGTTTCTGCTTGATGTTGGCAGAACCACATTTTTAGAGTTAAACTCCTGCTGGTCTGCTCCAGAGGCCTACACCCTCACTGAGCCACACTACTATATCTGGCCCTCAATGGAGGCGTGAGAGGAAGCAGAAGAGGGAGATAAATCTTGAGGTGGTGTGTTTACATCAATGATGTGTGGTGCCGCGATGCTGTTGCGGTCTCCAAACACTACTCACCCCTGGCGGAGTTCAGATTATTAAGTGCTGGCCGCTCTATCTACCGAGGGAATACACAGCCATACTGCTCATTGCTGTATACACAGTACATCCCTCTCAACATCTCTCTGCTGATCGAGCTGAACACCTTCTTCGTTTGATTTGTGGAACAAAACAGCACCACCGCACAGAAGACTCCACCTCCTCCCGGCGACCGGGTGATGGCGCTGTCCCCGGCAGCATGAGGAGATCATCTCAGCAGGATCAACGCACACAAAGCTCCGGGTCCTGACAAAATTCCAGAGAGTGAACTGAGAAACTGTGCAGTGGAACTCACTGATGTCTTCACAGACATTTTCAACATCTCACTAAGTCAAGCATGCTTCAAATCTACCACCATCATTCCAGTCCTGAAGAAACCGTCTCCATTCTGCTTCAATGACTACCATCCAGTTGCACTTACTCCTGTTCTCATGAAGTGCTTTGAATGGCTAGTCATGCACCATATCAAGTCTGACGTATGCTCTCCTAGACTCACATAATATACGATCCCTTCTAATTATGACCTGAACCATCTGAGTACCATCTCAGAGAGCCAGACCCAGTCTCTATTGAAGTATCTTATGATCAATAGTGTCAAACGCAGCACAGAGATCTAGCAGGACCAGCACTGATAATATACCAAAATCAGAATTTAAGCGAATATCATTTATTATCTTAATGAGCATTGTCTCTGTGCTGTGATGCAGTCGGAAACCAGATTCAAAATTGTCCAGGTATCCATTTGAGTTTAAGTATTTGTTCAGCTGATTTAAGACTACCTTTTCAAATATAAATAATGCCTTTTCAATTTTACCTTTTAAATAAAGCCTATAAAAGGAAGATTTGATATTGGTCTATAGTTGCTCAAAATGGTGTTATCAAGATTGCTCTTTTTCAGAAGGGGTTTTAAAAAAAAAGACTAAAATGAAGTTGTATAGAAATGAACAGTCTGTTTCTTAAAGAAAGCTGTGCACAAGTAGAAAAGAGCTGTTCAGACATTCTGTAACATCAGTCAAGCAAGTGGATCTAAGTGGATCAGTGATAACACTGTGTGGAAATTATTGTCTTAACTGTGGACCAATGCTAAATGACTTAAGTTCTTCTACATTAGTCTAGGGGTTGTCTGTTACTGTGGTGGCAGGGCTTGTTTTGATGTAAAGAATGATGCACTGCCTCAATCGCCTTCTAATTATACCCACCACAGCAGAACACTCACGATATTAAAGCACTGGCGGTGCCTCAGGGGCCACTGTACTGCTTTATTGAACATTAATAATTCAATATTCAGAATTCTAGCTGATCTGATGGCAGGAATGGGGTATATAAGGTCAAACCTGGGACAACTTATAAAACCAGTCCAACTTATAAAACCAGTCAAAATATGTACTATGAGCTTTGAGCCACAATGCAATGCTACAGTAATGGAAAAGAAAACCCCTCTCATTGTCCATTTGTTCAAATAACTCTTATTTGTTATCTTACACCTATTATCTGCCTTGACCATTAAAATAGCTGTCTTTTTCATTTAGAAGTGTTTCCTGTTAGATTCACCTGTAATCAGAATGTTATTGATTAAAATAATAATAATCTGAACTGAGCAGTGCTATTTTAGTATCACTGTACTATTATAGTTTCTATTAATATTTTATATTATTAATAGTTTGATATTTTCTGTTTTTATTTGAACCTTAAAGGTTTAAAGTTAACGTTTTAGTAATTTTGTTTCCTGTTTTGTCATTTTTATTATTATTATATAGTTTTTACTTATTTTAATTTTAGTTATTTTATTACATTGTTAAACATATTAACAATAAGAAATGTTGTTATGGCTACTTCCTGAAAAAAAGAAGATGGTTTTTAAAAATATTTTATTTTTGATAATGTTTATTATTTATTGTAGTTTTTTTTATTTATTTTTGGTTTTAGTTAACTATAGTAACCCTGGCTCTAACACATATTATTATCTAATGAGGCACTGCTCTCTAATATACAGCTCTACAAATCACTCACTGACTACTCGTTATTTTGTTCTCTCTTTTTTGTATCTCTAAATATCTCTTTTGTCTTTGTGTGCAAAACAAGCTCAGTTTTAAGTCTGGATTGGCTTGTTATAAATTAATAATTAGAACGGACGTTAAGGGGGTGGGGGTGACATTTTTGGATCAGACACAACCACGAATGCCAGCAAACACCATCACCCTTTCTGGAAACACACAATATTCTGTCTCTTCCGCTCTGAGAGATGTCTCGATATTCAGAGATCTCATTCTTCTCCTCTCACTTCCCATCTCCTTCCCAACCCTCCATTCTACATGCAGCACACATAAACCCCAGACCACCATCAGGTCAGACAGACCTGAGATAGACATTAGAGTGCTATAAACACACACACGGTCACTGTGAATCAGGTCATCGCTCACTGTGAATCAGGTGTTAATGGAACACTTTAGACTTTAAAAGAAACGTCGATGTATCTTCTCCGTTAGTGAGGGGGTCACAGGGGAGCAGGAACATATTAAACCCTCTTTATCGGCTCTCCAGTTATCGATCACAGCTGGGCTGAATGTTTTAAATAGACGAGGACATCGTTAGAACATGTAACTCGGTCCTAATCTTTATTTTGCATACTGACAGGGTGTTTACCGATAAAAATATCTTCTCTTATGTCCATCAAACACATAGCCTGACTGCAGAGTTGTGCTGAGCTCTGCTATCTGCTTCTTTTATTGAGACAAGAGACTGATAGGTATATGGTTTGATGTCTCTCCCTTTCATGGCAGAGAAAGCTGGGCCATCCTTCTAACAACAGGCTAAAAGCAGAGCATTATAGAGGACAGCTCTCGAAGGCAAACACGCTCTGTGTCAGCCTCTCTCCAGCTGCTAGCTGCTACAGCTGAAAGCTTGATAAGATCTGGAGATGATGCAGAGATTAAGGTTAATGCTTGACGTTACCCTCTTCCACGGTGGAGTCCAGCTGGGTCACTTTGATAGCCAGCAGGTCCACTCTCTCTTGCAGGTTATTCATACGCATGTAGAAACTGTTGGCTTCATTAAACAGCTCTCCAAAGATGTCCTCTGCGTGACGACCTGCAAGACAGATGGCGACAGAAGTTCAGAGAATGACAAACTGAAAAGATCAATTGAATTTCCATGCTAGGTTGGGTGCTTGTCTAGCTAGTAGACTAAGCAAAGTGGTTCTATTAAGAGGGTTTGTTAGAGTTGTTGAAGACCTTGGTTGGGAAATAATTTGCTTGTGTCAACACAATCTCGGTTTAATCATATATGAAAACATTTGTGCAAAACAATATCTGCAGGTAAAACAGTTTTTTTCTGCATATTGTTATATTAGTGCAAATAATATGCAACTCTTCCTTGTGTTCCTGAAATTTTGCACATGACACTACCATCATTGGCCTCACACACAACGAAAATGAATCTGATTACAGACAGGAAGTTAAAGAGCTGGCTGGCTGTCTGGTGCAGTCACAACAGCCTGAAGCTGAACATGCTCAAAACAGTGGAGATGAACCCCCTGCACACCCCCAACCACTATAATGGACAGCACTGTGGCTGCAGTAGATTCAATCAAGTTCCTAGGCACCACCATCTCTTAGGACCTGAAGTGGGACACTCACATTGACTAAAAACAAAAGGCCCACCAAAGGTTGTACTTCCAACGCCAACTGAGGAAATTCAACCTGCCACAGGAGCTGCTGAAACTGGTTCAGCTACCAAATCAGATATCAAGAGACTACAACAGACCATCAGGACTGCTGAGAGGATTATTGGTTCCTGCCTGTCCAACCTCCAAGATCTTTACATTCAGAGTGAGGAAAAGGGCTAAGAAAATCACTCTGGACCCCACACACTCTCAAATATTGCACTCTGTTCGGCACTATAAAGCACCAGCCAACAGAACAGGATTTTCAACTTTCTATAATGGCGGATACATTTATACATAGAATCTGATAATTGAACATTTGTAAACTACATAAACTGTACACTTGAAAATATATCTGTACATTTATTAAAACAATTATTTATGTTTTTCTCTATATTTCTACTTCTGTATTACATTGTATTATTTCATTTTCTCTTTTTCATATCTTAGTGTTATAGTTCATCTCTGCTGTGTATCATGCATGTTTGCACAATGTCTGCACTTTCTTCTGCACTGGAAGCTCCTGTCGATAGACAAATTCTTGATAATAAAGCTCTTTCTGACTAATTATGACCCAACTATTTTAACTATATTTTTTATATAAAACAACCTAAGAATTGAATACTGCCAAAAGGATGAATCATGATTTTGTTTTAATACTGGAGAGAAAAAGAGAGTAAAGTAGGATGTTACTCACTCAGGCTGCCCAGTTGTTTGATGATGGCTGCCAGGGTGCTGTTGGTGACACACTCCAGCTCACTGGGCACTCCATCAGGCAGAGCTCCTCGACACAGGTGCTTGGGCTCGATACTCCTCTTCACCAGCGGCATGACTGACTACTGCTGAGAGAGAGGAACAGGGAGACCCATTAAGACACAAATCAGCCAGCTAATGAACTCAAATCAGCACCAAATAAGGAGGTATATTTCCAGAGCTATAAATAAAAAAAATACACACATGCATTCAGTTAGGCAAAAAATTTTGTTTTTTAAATGTGTCATTGTTTGTTAAAGTTTATGAGAATTTCCTGAACTTACTTAAAATTTAGGTTTAACAACATATTTATTATGTTTTTAATTTTTGAAAAATTAATAACTATAAAAACAGCCCTAAAATAAACGAATGTAAACTGAGTATCCTCACAGCCAATTCGAAAATATGACATTTAAGAGAATTATTTATTTTCACACATTTTTAAAATATGTTTTTTAAATTCATAATACATGTATATTTTATTTAAATTTATATGATAATTTCATTGATTCACTTATAACCATAATTTTTTTTTTTTTTTAAATCCGTTCTATAACATCAAATCTCAAAGCTTAAATTGTCTTTTCAGTTGAAACAGCATGGCTTAAGCATTTTATGCTGAATAATCATTTGTCTGAGTTTAATAGAGACGTCTGACATGGGTCCCTGTTTTTGAAAAAGGACCTACTGTAGTCTGTTTCTGTTTACAGACCACCTATGACCACAGACAAACAGTAATAGAGACAGTCACTGGCATCACACACACACACTGACACAAGAGCAATGGTTCAGCGACCTGGGCACACAGACAACATCGCCTGGCAACTAAAGCGGACGAGTATGCTGCTAATGAGACATGAAAAGAGTGCTGTTATAGCCTGGTGGGACCGCAGACGCGTGTGTGTCCCTGCTTTCTTTGTGCGTCTAGTTATTATTTCTGTGGGAAAGTGATTGGAAAATTTTCTAGACCGTTAATGTCAACAAACCTATATTGGTATTCATCAAATAATCCTAAAAAAAAAAAAAAGCCATCATGGTCAAAATGTTAAATCATGGTTTTCACAAACATATTAAGCAGTTCTCAGCCATTTTTTATGGTGATAATAATAAGAAATGTTTATGTGTCACTGTAGACTGAAGTAATGTCTGCTGAAAATTCCGCACTGGAATCACAAAAATGAATTATATTTTAAAAATATTTAAATAGAAAACTGTTATTTTAAAGTGCCCATATTAAGCCAATTTAAGGTTAAACACTTGATTTTTCAAAATGTCGATAGAAAATATAAATATCTATTTTTTTTATCACACTTACAAGTTGTGATTGAGTGGTGACAGCTGGTCTAAATAAACTGGGTACGGAACCATTTTGCAAGAGCAAATGTTTTGTGAATTATGCATTTAATATCACCTAATTTTCCAATATTATTCCAATAATATTCTCAAACAATTCATTCAAGCAGTTCTAAGATTCAGTCTCTCTAAACCCCTCCTTTCCGTGAGCCTACTCTGCTTTGATTTATCAGATGGCTCAGTCTGCTGTGATTGGTCTACTGCATACTGCACATGTCGGAAATGATACACCCATTGCCATAGTTTAGGGAGACAATGACTTTATCTCGCACTTTCGACTTTATACCTTTACAGAAAATGTATATACACATACAGCTACACACTACAGTATGAAAGTATTTCATAATATTACTGTTTTTACTGTAGTTTTGACCAAATAGCTGCAGCTTTAAATGCAGAACAAAAACCTTAATCATTCTAAAGGTTTGTCTGAATGTAGTGGATTTCTATTAATAATCAAACAACTGTGTCAAATTCAGACCTCCACTCCACGTGAGGTCACAATAAAAATAACCATGTCACTTTACAATATTAGTTAGTAAATAATGTTTAGCATTTTTAATGTGACTGATATCACAAGAACTACAGCAAGGGCTCTTTTAGTCAAACCAATCACAGGGATTATTAATTTTTTTAAATTCTGCTCTCACAGTGTGAATCAGACATGTGAAACGCCATGTGAATTATTCCACTGGAATACACTTGAAATCTCGTTTCTTAACTAGGGAAATGCAAAAGACCAGATACTTTATTTTATCTGTCAATAATGGATGGCATTTTAAATTATTTGTCAATGTTTCTAAAATGTTAATATGATGGAATTTTTTCTTGCTTTTTATCAATCAAGTGCTAGCACACACTATCACAACACATTACACAGTAGTTCAATAATAGATCACTCTGCACTAAAACATTTACACTCTATTTTAATCTGTCTTCTCTGAATCTCTCGGTCTGCTCATGAATAAAGCAACAGAGATGAGTGAGACTGCAGAAGCACAGGACTGTAATCCTTACTTCCCCAAGCGCACGGCTGGAATGTGTGAAGTGTAAGTAATAAAAGGATGGGTTAATGGAGAGAGAGAGAGAGAGAGAGAATGAATATCTGTCGGTGTTGGAATTTGGAGCTAAAGAACACATCTAACTCTCTCAAAACCTGGCTGTCTCTCAAAAAACCCTGTGTACTTTGCCTACATTTATTCAATAGACACTTTTTTTTAATGACTTTGACTTTCATGATATGCATTTTATTAGTATTATATGCATTTTATCAGTATATCCCACTCATCTGTGATAAAGTATACTTTGAAAGCTGTGCACAAGATGGAATGTGAAAAGTGAAGTATATCTGGGCCATAAAAAAGTGAGAGAAACTTCTCATATTTAATGAAACTAAAGTAGTTAGTTTCCATTAATACAATGGAAATAAAAAAAATCATAAAGACTATATGGACATCTTTTAAACAATATATAATAATAAAAATGACAAAAACAAAAAATTACAAATGTTTTTAGGTAAATGTAAAATAAAAAACGTATTTCAATGATACAAACTCACTTGATGTCTGTATGAAACAACTTGATCGCTTAGACACAAACTGTCGAAAAAATTGGTGTTGAGAATTATGGGAAACACAGAGAAAATAAATCAGTGAATGAAAGCGAGAGGGTAAGCCAAAAGTTTGCCACCTTGCCCGGAGGGGACTTGGTGTTGTTGCCATGGAAACAACACTGAAACGTTTTCTGAGAAAGGATTGAATTAGAGAGAGAGAGAATGAGAGAATTAGAGAGAGGGAGAAATGAAAAATGGTGCAGACAGAATCCCACACTATATATCTCTACAAGATCAAGAATGCAGCAGAGCCCCACCCACTCCGATAAGCCCCTCCCTCTGATACAGTGGGTATAAAAAAGAATCCCCCCCCCCCCTTAAAAAATAATCACATTGCCTGAAATGAAGACATATACCAGATGTTTCAGTATACTGGATCCGTGGAGTCGGTGTTCCTTTAACACGGACTCCACGGATCCAATATACTGAAACATCTGGTTTTCACCCAACTGTTTTACATTTATTTAACATATAAAGGACTGTGTTTACTTAAATACTACACACGACTGGCATTAATGACATTACAGTGTGTATATTTGACCATTCAAGCACAATAAAACACGAAAGTGATCTGTTTTCGCGATAGCATGCTGTTGAGAGAGGGGCTTTCAGTGAATGTGCTTCAGCTGGGTGTCAGTCAGCGCGAGCAACACTTTGAGTTCTCATTTATTGCTTATTACACTTAATAACTCTACCAAGTGCGTCCCACTCTTTATTTTCTCATTTATGCAAGTTTCCTTATCACTCAAAACGTGTATAACGTTTAAGCAGTACTCTGTTACACAGATATATTTGTATACCGCGGAATACAGGATACAGAAAAATCTCTAAAGACAGACACTTTATTTCACTGTAACAACATATACGGTACAGTACCATCATACCAGCCCTAGTGCGACTTATGACATACAAGTGAAAGATACAACACCAACATGTCAGTAAAAAAAAAAATATTTGGAGTTGGAAAAGATTCACTCCCTCCTTAAAATGACTTGTAAACTCAATCATGTGCAGCTAATCACCTTCTCAATAGCACACAAAGCCACCTGACTTTCATCTGTGATCAGATGTGGTCAGGAGAGAGGGAGAGCAGCAGAGTGAATTCATGAGATTCTGTAATGTGTGGCGGAGAATGTAAAGCAGTAATATGTAATATGTGACATGAATAATAGTATTAAGCATATGTGGTTCCCCTCATTAACCAATGCTAAACACTCATCCACAATCATCTGATTAGAAGCAGTCATAGTACAGCAGCAGGAGACTGTGAGAGTGTGGCTTCTGTCTGTATGACATTAAATAGCAATACCCACTATGGAAGGTGTGTAGGTCTAATGGTTGTTTTTAATATGAGTCAGTGTCATTTATTATCATTGTGTGTGCAAAAACAGACTGCATTTATAATGGAATTAATGGCCCAGCTCTCCCTCTCTACAGGCATGTGTTTAAAAGTCAGTGGAATGCCATCAAACACTCGTCTCCCACTGTGAACCAAGTGCATGTGGTCTGCTTGCAAAATATCACACACCATATCATTAGCCACAAACACTTAAATTCATTCTCTCAATCTAATTTAATCCATCCAGTAGAGAAGATAAAAGTCTACACAAGTTATACGATTATTATGCTCACCATAGCTGCATTTATTTGGGCAAAATTAAACTCAGTAACTCTTTGAAATATTACTCAAAATTTTAAATTAATTTTTTTCTATTGTAATATATTTTAAAAGGTGATGTTTTCTTGTGATGGTAAAGCATAATCCTATTCCCAATAGGCAAATGTCTTATTATTATCATCACCAATGCTGACAACAGTTGTACTTCTTACCATTTTTGTTTTTTTGATGAATACAAAGTTCAAAAGAACAGCATATAATCGAAACAGAATTTATTTGTAACATTATAAATGTCTTCACTGTCACTTTTCATCAATTAAATACATGCCTGCTCAATAAAACTAATACTACTTTACTGACTCCAAACTTCTGAACAATAATGCATGTTATATTTCTATAAGGACGGCAATCACTATACCTAATGTTAATTTTATAAACACTTATAGAAATGTTTAAATGTTACTTCACCTTCAAAAATGTTCCAATATTAAACATTTGAGAGAGATGCTGACATACTGTAATCATTACTGGATTTAAAAATCAATATCATACATCTATGCATACTTGTGACCATACACAAAACTGACAAATATGCTCAAACATCAGACTCATATCTGCCTCCTTTCTCTTCTCCCAGCAAATTAGCTTTCAGGAGGAAACTATGCTTTAAATGTCAAATCAACAGGAGCATGAACTGCAGAGCTGCACTTGTAGGTCGATCTGATGAGGAGACATTTGTCTGTGCTGCTCAGATTACAGAGCCCCTGATCCCCCAATCTGCAGGCTTCCCTTCACCTCTTCAAAGTCAGGATCAATGCTTAGGCCCTCTGAGAGTCGTGCTGATCAACCCCCAACCAAAGCCACCAATCAAACATACAAAAACAAAAAAAGGATTACGATTACATTCTCTTTTCTTATCACACATATTCAGAGCTGTTCAGAATAGAGAGCAAGTGTGTCATTAGTGCAGACTGAGAGGAAGTGTTGCTATGGTTTCCTTTCATTCCCCTGATTGTCGCTTGATCAAAAAAATAAGCCAAACACTTTGAAAGACAAGATAGTTTGACAAACAGCTAGACAGAGCAACCACTGTACATTAACCCTCTGAAGGTCAATGACTCCAGACCACTGTTATTTTAGTCTTATTTATATACTATTATAATTTAAGCATCTTGTTATTATATTTCTAGTTGTCATATTAATTTTAGTTTAAAGGGATAGTTCACCCAAAAATGAAAAATATGTCATTAATAACTAACCCTCATGTCGTTCCAAACCCATTAGACCTCCTCCGTTCATCTTCGGAACACAGTTTAAGATATTTTAGATTTAGTCCGAGAGCTCTCAGTCCCTCCATTGAAGCTGTGTGTACGGTCTACTGTCCATGTCCAGAAAGGTAAGAAAAACATCATCAAAGTAGTCCATGTGACATCAGAGGGTCAGTTAGAATATTTTGATTTTTGAAACATCGAAAATACATTTTGGTCCAAAAATAGCAAAAACTATGACTTTATTCAACATTGTCTTCTCTTCCGTGTCTGTTGTGAGAGAGAATTCAAATCAAAGCAGTCTGGATATCCGGTTCGCGAACGAATCATTCGATGTAACCGGATCTTTTTGAACCAGTTCACCAAATTGAACTGAATCGTTTGAAATGGTTCACGTCTCCAATAAGCATATACTAATTTAATTACATAATTTTCCTTTTTCCCTTTAAATTTTTTTTGTGTTTTGGTTATTTTCATTAGTGTGTTTTTTTTTTATAATTATTATTATTTAGGTTTAAATTATATTATTAAAGTTTTAGTTCTAGTTCAATAACAGCTTTATTTTTATTTTATTTTTTTATTTTATATTTCCAGTTAGTAATCGTAGTGCTACTAAACTTATTTCAGTTAGCTGTCAAGACATTTCTAATTTTCATTTAGTTTAACCTTCTAATATTTATATTTCATTTCAGCTTTATCTTAAATAAAAAACATGTTTTTAATAATTAGAGTTTAATTTTAGTTAATCCTGCTTCAAACAAAGCCTCAATGTCAGACCCTCAGTGTTGATGAACAAAAGTTCCTCCCTAATCATGTGGACCAGTTCTTGCGGATCTGATTTTGAATGCATCAGATATGCTATTTTTTGTCATGAATGATACAGCTTTAATGGGACCTGGTAACATTTGTTACATATGGGTCCCCTCTGGTTTAAGAAAAGCCCAAACTTTAGCATTAAATGAGACCTGATAGAGCATAAACTGGGATGGGCTTCAGGGTTAGTAACACTGTTTCTGTCTCTCTCCCATGAACTCTTCTCACTCCGTCACACACAATTAAATGTGCTGCATTCAGCACAATCAGGACAAATCGGTCAGGCGACCATGTGACCTGGAGTCCCTGTGCCCCAGTGCACAAACCCCTAGCTGGATAAGGCCTGGAGCAAAAAGGGTCAAAAAAAGGGGTGAGTGCTTTGCGGTCTGCTCTGATCTGAGACCTGCTTTGTATTTGAAGTTCCCTTCACTTTTTTAGGATATGGATGGGTCCTTCATCTGTATAAATGGAGCAGGCTAACAGGAGAAAGAAACTGGGGTGTTTGGAGAGACGGTGGCAGCGGATTAACTAGAGAGTGAAATATGGCTGTGGGCTGAATGGAGATAGATGAAACCTTCAGCCCAGGGAAGACCTACAAAAATGGATTACTTCAGTTTGATTTTCAAACAAAAGATTCACAGAATTTCATTTACTTTTCAAATGCATGTCATTGATCTTGTTGTAAATAGTTCATTCATGCATTTTTCATTTCATATTAACTTCTTTTACTCAGATGTATGTCACAATATGGAAGAAAATATATTTTGTAAATTCCATTACAAAAAGACTTAAAAGAATCAGAGCACAAAGTGCAAAACTAAACATTTTCTAAATCAGCTTAGTGGGTTGTCTAAATGACTAGGTCCCAGGCATCCTGTATAATTAAATTGGTTCAAGGCCATTGCACAAAAGTCTTATTCCTTAAAAAAAAAAAATATGCTGACAATTATTTTTTTAAACAAACTTGGTTTTGCCAAAAGTATTTTGATGCTGGACAAATAATCGACCATCCAGACCAACTGTTATCACCATACCAGAGATCACAGACCTTCCCATGCTGACTGACACCTTTTCTAGTCTAGTAAAGTTCAACTAGTAATTTTGTTATGTGGTTTTGTAAGGTTTCTATTTAGCTTTATTTAAAAAAAAAAAAAAATATATATATATATATACACACACACACACACACACACACACACACACACACACACACACACACACACACACACACACACACACAAATGAGACCTGAATGCCAGTATTCAGAACATTTCAGAAGTATCTGGAATCTGCTTTTTGGTGATAAACACTGATATGGATATGGATTTCATATTAACTCTATGAACTCATAAGGTCCCTGGCACCATCCAGCAGTGGTGTATAAAGTATAAAGAGTATGAAAGCCATACTCAAGTAAAAGTGAAATATATATATATATGTGTGTGTGTGTGTGTGTGTGTGTGTTTATACACAGCTTGAGTAGCAAGATTGTGTTCAGTTTTAACTATTTCTTCCATTTTGTTTTTTGGATAAGAATAAGAAGCACTTCTGGTACTTAGTGTCTTTCATTCCAACATAAGAAAACATTTCTAGAATCTGCATCTGAAAAAGTATGTATTTACACAGTTTATGTATCTCAGAGGGGACATGGATTCATTTAAACTGCAGTTACAGATGTATAAAAAAGCCTAATGTTTTGTTTTTAACATAAAACGTTGAATACTGACATCTGAAATACTTAAAAACATGAAAAAAAAGTTTTAATAGACTAATAAATTAAATGTGTGTGCACTCTGTGTGTGATTTGGTGATAAAGCCTACTTGATGACGTCCGATTGCACATCATTACAACAACACTTACCATATTACCACAGACGATGCTGTATATCGCACACCCCAGCCTCAACTTGCGTGGAAAATGAAATCATACATGGTTGTGCATGGCGCGCACTTGTTTGCACACAAGCAAAGATGTGCAAATGAGTCTAACTTGCAAACGCCAGACCACTGATTTGTCAAACCTGCTTTTCTGCAATCTGTGTTCTTTCGACTATTTTGTAGTAAGTAACGAATATACTTAGTGGAAATGTATCGGAGTAAAAGTTTACATTTTAAATAGGAAATTTAGTGGAGTAAAAGTAAAATTTGTCTGAAATATAAAAACTCAAGTAAAGTACAGATACTCCCAAAAATTACTTACGGTAAGTAATGTAGCAAAGTATTTTTACTTTGTTACATTACACCCCTGCCATCCAGCCACACTGGGCTAAGATTGATGACATTGTACACCAGTGAATTGATTCCCAACATCGATGATGACCACGGTGACTGCAGTAACTGCAACAACAACACATCATCGATCATGCCCTACTGCTGCCCGATATTGCTGAGTAAGCATGCTGGTAAAACAGGCTGCGTGTGTATGTGTGTTTGTTCACAGAACCAGAACTGAATGACTCCTACTCCTAATAAGTACCAACTAACAGCTGTTGACAACTGAAGTGATTGAATAATATAAAATGAGAGAGACACTGGTTTGGACAAGCTCTCTCGTATCCTGATATATGTACTGTGTCCTGGAAGGGCCTTTCCTATGAGCTCAATAGAGTGGTCATGCTTGCATTTTCTTTTCTTTTGTTTTGGTGGTGGTTAACAAAAGCCAAAGGCAAAATAGCAGCAAACACCACTTTTACAAAGCCATTGCTTTTCATTTGCACACAAAAACAACAGAGAGGAGAGGTGGCCTGCTGTATGACAACAAACAATACGCTAAACTGACTTTCAGGTTTTAAAAAAAAAATGTTGGCTGAAGTGGACTCGTACATAGTCTTTTCACAATTTTTTTTTCAGGAGAAGGGTGTTTTGTTACTGCCCAAGAGTTACCTAACCTCTAAAGCAGGCCCACGCAGTGAGAAGCCCAGCTCTGAAAACACACAAACACCAGTACAGCTCTGGAAAACTCATACAAGAGAAGAACGGCCAAGCAATACAATGTGGTGAAGCCTCCACATTCAACTCACCACTGGGTTAACTAGTAAACAACATGACAACAATAGAACTTCATACATTAAATTCTTTTTGACAAATTGGGGGCATTTAAAAGCACAGGTCACCCCAAAATTAAACTTCTGTCATAATTTACTCACTTTCAGACCTATGCAAGTATGTCACTATACAACACCACTCAATTTCTCACACAAATAAACCGACTTGTTACCTAACTAGACTTGTAACCAACTGACTTGAGACTTGGCTTGGACTCTCTTGAACGGTCTTAACATTTTCCATTTTAAAATTGTATAATAATTTTAGTATAGCACTTTCCTGCAAACTCAAGGTCACTTTATAAGTTGTGAGTACATATAAATAAGAACAACAACAAAACAACACATTTAGGTATAAAGGAGAAACATTTTTAGACAGTTTCAATAAAAAGGAGTCTGTGACATATACTTCAGACAAAAAAAAAAAAAAAAAAAAATTATATATATATATATATATATATATATATATATATATATGTATATATATATATATATATATATATATATATATATTTAAAAAAGAAATAGGCATTTAGAAAAAGGCTTGCATAAAAATTAGTTTATTAATTTTATTTTTAATAGAGGAAAAGAATACAATATACATAAGACTTGACTTGGACTTGTATACCAGTATGCCTACAGAATTGGCATCAATGCTAAAGTTCAAGTAAACAGATCTATTCATTCAGAATCGACTCATTGTCAGGGACATCAAAATGCTGACAGTGTCATAATCTAATGTGGCATTTCAGAGTCAGTAAGCAAACATTCACTCTGCCTAATGTGATAAAACTGACATCAATCCTCTGCCGTTCGAGGCGTTTTTGGGCCCTACAGAGGTGTGTTGGTATCTATATAACGTTTTAAAACATATATAACAGTATTCAAATATAAATAGTTAAAATAATTATTGACATTTTCATGCAGAAGTGATGACAACCAAATATTGAGGCTTGTAAGAAATGCACTTGACATACCCTGTAGTTAATACAAACGTTGTTAAAGAGCTCAAAGCTCAGGGTCCAACATTTACATTTACTCAAATGCATGTAACTGAGAAATCTAAGAGAATATATATTTGAAAAGGGGGGCAGACTTTCAAAAAACATTATGACCCATTATGATTATGTTTATCACAATCACAGTTTTGTTTTGGTGACTTAAAACAAGAAATATCCCACATATATCATCAGCCACACTGAATTATGGAGACCACAAGACCTTAAGGCTTAATAGATCGACGAATGATAAAATACTGTAGACATACAAAATATTATGTATTATGTCGCAGCCACAACTGACTCGACATTTTGTTTGTCCAACAAACGATATAATCCACATGCCGTATTTTCATGGTACAACATATTCATCGTCAAACACACACACACACACACACACAGTCTTTTTTCTGTGATCAAAGCAGCTAGGCTTTTTCCAAGCCCATGAGATGCAAAACAGCAATTAAAATAGTGTTTACCTGTGTTTATCAAGCGCTGGTGCGGCGTCTCTCTGATATCGGTTCGTATTTTGCCCTCCCTCTGTTTTGTTACATCGCATGAATCGCTCGGCAGCTATTTTCTGCCAGCATTTGACGTGAATAACGGTACGCGAGACAAATCTCGGAACGGTGTGCCCCCAGCCAGTGCGTTAACTTGACAGCATCGAGTCTTCAGCTAAAGCGCGCTGAACGCTGCCCTGTGCTATACGCATGCGCACAGACCGCGGCTATGACCACCTCCCACCAAAAAAAAAAAAAAAAAAACGGGGGGGAGGGGGACTGAGTGGAGCAGAAGAAGAATAAATTAGCGCTTTACCTCTGAAATCTTCACAAAAAATCAGCGAAGACGGTCCAGTAAGGTAGATTATATTGTCCGTTTTAGGATGTGCTGTCGTCTGATAAACGCCAGTGTTACGCTTGAAGCCAATGTAAGCACAAACAAGTTACGTAAAGAAAAGAGCTTTAAAGAGCCCTAACCCTAAACAGAAAATTGTGCAAAAGTTTTGAAAATTAGAGCTTAGATTATGCATGATTTGCATCCTACTCCATTAAGTATTTTATCAGTAGATGGCAGCATCGTTGATGATAACACGTAAAACAAAATGCACAAACATTATATACTTAAAAAAATTGACACATTTAACAGTAATGTAAACATTTTAAATACTTGGTTAAAGTTACCTCAGCATATACGTTATAATATATATATATATACGTTATAATATATATATATATATATATATATATATATATATATATATATATATATATATATATATATATATATATAGTAAATATATAGTGAAATTGGTATATTTCATATTAACTTTAAGTCATGTGGCCTGTTTTTTTTTTTCAGCAGTTTACACCAATATTTTTAAAAGGTGGTGTATTTACATTATATAATTTGCTGACTTATTCATTTCATGCTATTCCATAGTAGTTAAAATCGTTTTTTGAGTCACCAATTATGATTTTTTTCTGGTCTGATGTAAAATATCTAAATAGATGGCAAAATAGAAATACTTTCCACATAACCATTTTAAAATAAAATATTGTGTTTAAGGTGGCATTAGGTGGCATTAATAAATAGTTTTGTTTAAAAAAATGTTTTAATGATGAAAAGTTAAAAATACAATGTCAAAATGTCCTGGCTATTGACACGTGTGGTGCTGTCCATGGTCCTGGAAGCTATTTGATTCCATTGTAGGTAGATGTACCCAAACTCTT
Source organism: Carassius auratus (assembly GCF_003368295.1). Lineage (NCBI taxonomy): Eukaryota > Metazoa > Chordata > Actinopteri > Cypriniformes > Cyprinidae > Carassius > Carassius auratus. The sequence goes on from NC_039274.1 coordinate 31,421,542, forward strand.
CAGGATATGCTTCACTTTCCAAACCTTTCCAAACACAGAGTCCATCACAGTGAGGTGTACTGCAGAATGAATGACAATGGTCTTTTATTAAATCAATAGCAGCTTCACAAAATTATATCATTGTGAGGATAAGGTTTTTTTTGTTTGTTTGTTTTACCAAAAAAAGGAATTTGGTAAAACATTCAGAGGCTATGGTATAAAAATGGGAGTTTGAACAAGGGAAGGTGATACAGGAGAAATTCTAAGGTTCTACACAGAAAAACAGCAAGAATTTACAGCTTTATACATTATACATCCTCAAATTAAAATTTTTGGTCTTACAGTCCAACATTTGTTGCCATGGACAGTCCGCCCATATAAATTAAATGGTTTTAGTACTCTTGTCTGTTGTGCAATTTTGCTTCTTCTCTCACTCTGTCAAGACCACCTGATGAGGCCGCACAACTAACCTTACATTCACAGGGGAGCTTGTTCCAGAGAGCTAGAGGCTAATTCTTTCAATACCTGCTAAAAACATAATAATAGTACAAATAAAATTCCTTAAGATGCAGTTTGGACTGAACTAAAACTCAAACCGCATTTGTTAAGTCTTAGCATTGAAATTGTTGATCCAATTTTTATGTTAAGTATGACTTCTACCCCATTGTGCTGTTGGGTCCAGTTTTCAAGGTCACTGTAACAAGTGATTTTTAAGAAAACTAGAGTTTAGCAGTCATTTACTCTGCATTGTTAGACCAGGACAATTGTGTTATTGGTTTACTGCAACTCAAAGGATTCATCATATCGTAATGGAGATGTTTACAAGTTACACAAACAATGATCTGAACTGAAAGTGTATTTAGACAGCATCGCTCCATCCATATTGAAATGCAACTAGCTTCAATTTTTTTTTTAATTCACACTATTTGTAATTATTCAACTGACCACAAGAGGAAGCTATGACTCTATCTGTTGTATATTCACATGAACTGCAGTCTAGTATGTCCAATGCTGGGTGCTCATGCAGGACTTAATGGCATTCAAACATCTGAACCTGTTAACACACACACACACACACACACACACATTACATTCCCAATCCCATTTCTGACTGTGGTCAGATTATTGTTTCTGTAGCTAACTATGCATACATTCTATGCTGTGATACAGCGGAGGTTGCGTAAACAGCCGATGTCTCCCAAACATCACTTGTAACTCGGTCCTGTTTTCCAGGTCACACTAAAAGCTAGCTTTCAGACACTGCTGGTGTGTTCTGTGTGGCTGTGACCGCTACTGATAGACAGCTCTGATATTCCCGCTTTCAGCTCCAGGCCGGGGTCAGTGTCCATGTCATGGGGCTCCAGATTTCGGATTCCATTGCCGTCCCCATTGCGGCAGTTACTGTTCCGGTCAATGGAAACTTTTTCGCAGATCAGGATGGGAGTGACTACTGCATGGGATGGACAAGGAGCCTGTATAGTGATGGGATTGAGCCCCACTCGTCTATACTGGCAGTGCATGTAACTTGAAAACGCCCTTCGGTAGGTCTTGTTAAACAAAGTGTACACTAAAGGATTGACTCCTGATGAGATGTAGCCCACCCAAACGAAAACATTGAGCAGTTCTGTAAGCAAAGGCTTATTACAGGCTTTGTGGCAGAGAACATACAGGACATTAGTGATGAAAAAGGGACACCACATGATGAGGAAGAGGAAGAACACTACACCCAACACTTTGGATGCTCGTCGCTCGTTCTTGATGGCCTGCATCATGCCTCGCCGCCCATGGGTTCCGGCTGGGTCCCGTCCAGCGGGTGAATTCATTTGAGAAGGTGCTTCTGAACCTGGGATTATTGAGATGGTGTCTGGGGGCACGGTCAGACCGAGCATGTTTCCATCGCTGTTGCTGATCCGTAGACAGTTCAGACTGCTTCGACGGGATGCTGGCGGCGGGGCCAAATGGGAAGTAGGTGGAGCTGGAGGTTGCAAAGGCTGTTGAGAAGAAGCTTTGCCCTCGTAGAGGAAGACTGTGGCCTGACGCTGAAGCGCTTGGACGGTGAGACAATACGTAACCACCATGATGACCAGAGGAATGAAGAAGGCAACAAAAGAGCCAACGAGTATGAAGTGTTCCTCATTCAGAGCACAGTTGCCATTTTTCAAGACCTTTTCTCTGTTATGCAGTCCGATCACTGGGATAGGCATTGAGATACCTGTGTTGGAAGAAGAAACAGAATATTAAACAAATATATATATATAAACAAACAGCAAATAAACAGTCAGACTAAAAAATGAGAATGAGACAACTAGAATGCAAGATGCCAGAGACAACAGACCAACAGCTTCAGCGAATCACACTCAGAGAGATCTATGCTCAAGTCAAATCCTCTCTCTTATCCAGCTTGATCAGTATTCCTGATGGTTGAGACAGAGGATCTTCTGTTTAATTAGAGCAGATAAATCAGACTTTCAAGGCAGATAGAGCCTTAATGCTGTCTTGGATCCAGATAAGAAACAAATAAACATTGGACTCACGTTTAAATGGGAGAGAGGTTCGATGTGTGAACACTCTGTCACCAGCACTAACGTTACTTAGCCCTTAAAGCAGATAACATTTTCCAAGGACCTCTTCATAGTTTTAACTATGATTAAGCATACAGTATGCTATCTACATTTTGTACTCTTAGATGAAATGGGAACTTCTGTTTAAATATTTCAGGAATTTTTTTTTTTTTTTTGGACTCATTTAATGGTCAAATTCAATTGTAGTAATCAAAAATCACGTAATTAACTGAAATCATACAATTTATAAATTGTAAAAAAAACAATAATTATTTAATATAAATATATTATTAAAAACTGTGGTAATAAGATAAGGAATTAAACATTAAATATTGCAATATAATATAATGAAAATTGAACTATTACTTTAATTTTTGCCAAACAAACTATTGTATAAGGTTTATGTATGAAACTGTGAAATGCTTGTGAAGTGACTCTCAGAGCAGTTCTAAAGATTAAGTTAAATAAGATTAAATGTGTTCTTATCCTCACACATATATATATATATATATATATGAGGATAATATATATGATATATATATAAGACGGCAGACATGAGAAACACCTCTAGCACCATGTGGTCTTGAGTAGACACATGCATTTTCTGTAAAGTAGCTTTGAAACAATTTGTATTTTGAAAAGCACTATACAAATAAATTTGAATTGAATTGAATAGTAGATAAAACTGCAGCATTGATTGACTGACAGAACATGCAGACTTCATATTAAAATAGCAGCCTTTTTGCACTGTAATTTATACAGCCACTAATCCATATAGCAATTGCGTTAATTGTGCAGGCTACTTTTGATTTATTCATCCAAGATTTGCCACATTGTGACATTTCGCATTATACGGTAAATTCCATTTTTATGACTAAATTCCGTGATTTCCCACTGTATTTTCCACATTTTGGAAATCATATATACCTCACATTATTTTGCAGACACCCCCTTGCTATGTGTCACGGACCCCCAGAGGTCCGCGGACCCGACTTGGAGAACCCCTGGTCTAACTAATATTTGCAAATGAGACAAGAACCCTCTGTGAAGAAAAGAGATGAATAGGAGACAAAGAGAGACATAATAGGGGGATAGTTAGAACATCGTTGTTATTGTGAACTAAAAAATAAATCTGTTAAAAATCTCTTTGTTAACCGAAGTAAACTAAAATCTAAATAACAAAACCACAGAGTTACTAAAACGTAAACTAAAATGTAAATGAACACTGAAAATATAAAATAAAAGCATACTCTGAGACTGAACAAGAAAAAGGAAAGGAAAGCCTGTGTGTTGAAGAGAAAGAGAAAGAGACACCATGTCTGAGAGAGTGCATGTGCCTTCCAGGGTTAGAAGTTTTTTATCTTTTTGAAGACGTTTAACAAGAGGAAGAAATTGCGAGTAAAAGCTAGAGGGTATTTTGTTATTTCTGTACTTAACCACAACTACCAGTAAAATCAGTGCAGACAATTCTTTTAACTCTGCTGTTGGAAGAGATTAGTCATGGTACATTATGTCAAAAGTCAGACTCTAGATGGCGCTAATGCATTAGTATGCCAATCCTTCAGCATTCCACACACAATGACAGACTGTGGTTTACTTTATTGACCAGTAGGTGGTGATCTTCACTAAAAGTATCTGATTACCAGACCAATCACAATCATTCAATTAACCCAAGCTTGCTCTGGTTGATGGAGAAAATCACCACAATCACCAAACTGGTTGTTTATACAATGTCATTTTAAATCTTTATCATTGTTGCTGATCTGAGGGGCCTGTTAGACCCAGCTGGAGCCTTGAGAAAACCTTGCAACACAATCTGCCATACTGAGGGGTCCTGTGAGATACAAACACATTCCCGTAATAGATTCAGCAGGATTTCAGTGGTCTGACCCTCACCTTAGTAGGTACAAATGAGACAACAGTTCAATCTAAAGCCCTCCACTGACATTGAAAAGTAATTGTGTTTTTCTGCAGGTTCTGGCTGGTTATTTGGGATTGATGCACAGTTCCAGTCAATTTTATATTATTATTTTTCTTTTTACATGTTGTTGTAAGAAATAATAATGAAAAAAAAATTGTTCAAGTTCATTATATCACAATGTTTCTCTGACCTATTGAAATGGTCCAAACTGCAGCAATCTTCAGCATGGCCTTGGTGCGGGAGTTGAACCGACTGTGCTCGATCGGATTGCATATGGCCACGTAGCGGTCAAGGGAAATGGCACACAGGTGCATGATGGAAGCAGTGGAGAAAAGCACATCCAGATATATCCAAATAGGACAGAGAGCGCTGGGCAATGGCCAGGCATAATCTGGAAAACACAGAGACAGATTGCTTTGTAAACACCCTTAATGAAACGGTCATACACTTGAAGAATAATGCTGAGAAAGAAAGAAAGAAAGAAGGAAAGAAAGAAAGATAAGTTAAAGTGGTCTTTCAGAGAACATTACAAAAGTCCAGAAGACTGTCTTCAGACCAAGAGCTAAAAAAGGCTGTTATGTCAGTAGGCTTAAAATAGCCATCATAAAGAAACAGTCAGGTTATGTAAAAAGTAAGTCATTTAGAGTTGTGTAAGCTCATGGATGAGAGCGAAAGATACAAAGTCACACTGGGTCTTAGAGATAAAACCAGAATTATTAAACAGATAGTTCTGGACCTGGCTTCTGATTTATCAGTACAGTGTTTCAGTCTTGCTAAAATCCTCAATATAGCAAAAGGTATGATGTATAACACCTGTTTATTACAATTTTGTCTAAATCTGATTTTTAGAGTGGTTTGGTGTGCAAAAGTCACCACTGAGATGTTAGGATGTTTTGGGTGTTACATGGAAGAACCATTTTGGGGTCTCCCCCAAAAAAACTTGAAAAGAACTACTTTTGAGAAATTTTTGAGGTACCTTTTTCTGAAGAACCCTTCACCATTATAAAGAACCTTTTGATATTTTAAGAGTTTAAGATGTTTTGGGTTCTTGCAAGGGAATTTAGAATTTTCTAGATTGCTACTAACTGCCCCACATCGAAAGATCCTATTCCCAAACCTCATATTTTGAGGTAGAATTCATGTCTGTTCAAGGCAACCTGTTGCACCATCAACAGTAATAGTGATGTTTGCTTTAGCTCTAAAAAACATAAACGTTTCTGAAGACCAACATTCAACTACTGGCTAAATTTTAGTTCAACAAATCTTGAACTAAACAAGAGTTGGGAACAAGTAATGATACATGTTATACAAAATTTCAAGATTAAATAGAAAGGCTTTTAGGGGAGAGAAGTGTAAAAATTAAAATGTCCCTCAAAAGGACATGCTTTAATGCAGGGTCACATACTCTTACAGAAAGGTCTACAGGTCTAGAGGAGCATGTCTTATGGTTTAGATGACATTAGCGCCACACAGTATGTGAGTCAGTCAATTTAGTGCTTGAAGCCCAGGGCAAGCGCAGGCACTCTAATCAAGGGCTGAATGAGACTGGTCCAAATCCATGAAACACTGTGGAGTTTAGAAGCCCTGGATTGGAGATGAGGGGAACGTCTGGTGCCAAGTTAGCAAAATTAATGATGACAGAGTTTTCTGCCAGGACTGTTTTCCTTTCCCTGTTTATTTGTCCATCTCTCTGTGGTGGTCCCATTCATGTTCTGCTGTCCATGGAAATAGCCCGCAACACATGGAATTACACCTTTCCTAAATGAGAAAAAATGACAGCAGCAGATCTGCGAGGTTACAGTTATAGGGTTAAATAAGGGGTGCGAGAGAAAGAGATAAAGTGGGATATAGAGGATTTGGGGTATGTGATGGAAGGTGAAAAGCGGGAAGTAAAGGAATTAGGCAAGATTCAACCCCTCAAATGAAGGTTTAATTCCTGCAGGCAGAAAGAAAGACAGCCAGAGTTGTGGATTAACTAAAAGTAGTGATCAGCACTGATTTATGTCATTTTGTGCATGCAGCCCTACACCTGAAGCACTAATTAAACATTCTACAGAATATTCTCTTTCAGGTAGTGTTGGGAAATTTTATTTATTTGTACAGTCCATTTCAGTAAAAAAATAAATAAATAAAATAATAATAATATTAATAAAAACAAGTGTTTATTGTTTTCCATTGCAGGATATAAAAAGAAAAGTAAAATATATATTTTTTAAACTCTTAAGTTCTAAATATTGTTTGTTTATTTAAATGTATTAGCTATATTAATTCTCATGCCGTCACTGTACACTAAAAAACAAGATTCTTTATTGCCATTGATGCTCTAATTAAGAACCTGTAGCATCCATTGAATCTTTCCTTTGTTCGAAAGGTTCTTTGTAGGCAAAATATTATTATAACTTTTTTTTTTTTGGATGATTGAAATATTCTTCATCCTAAGAAAAATTTATTTTAAAAACCTGTCACTTAAATGTTCTTTTGGAAATCCAGAAACAATGTTCTGTGGCATTGCTGCAAAACCATTGGAACCTTTATAAGTGTAAATGAGAACATTGTTTTGATACATAGCATGTGTGTGACCTGGTAATCAAACCCATGACTTTAGCATTGGTGTGGCTATGTGAGGCGGAACAGGAACTGGGGGTTGAAACATAATTAACATGGCATGGGGAGCAACATTTCCTCACATGTCAACATGCAACTTCATTTGCATGTTGATGACAGAAAACACACACTCTAATTTAACTGTCTTTCATCCCTTGATTGGTCCAGGTGTCTACAGCCTATTGCATCATGCTTTGATTAACTGAAACAACTGATATCTCATCCCTGATTTAAATTAATAGTAGATTAATTCCTCTCACAGTGTAGTCAGAGACGGAGTGTTGGAGCACTATAGAGACATGAAAAATCATCTGTTGCTTTCTGTGCACCACTGATATAACTCAAAGGTAATGAACTCTTTAGGCTCTTTCAGCAATTTTCAGACATCCATGATAAACAACTTACCTCAAGGTTTTCACACACACACACTTTCACTCAATGATAAATGTGTATTCTCTAGTGTAATAACTAATATTGCTCTTGTAGCTCAGTATAGACTATGGTGATATAAACACCAAGATTAATGGTTCAATATCAAGGGGAACATGTATATAACATGTATGTAAAAATATATACACTCTCAGAAAAAAAGGTACAAAAACTTTCACGGGGCGGTACCTTCTCAAAAAGCACACATTTGTACCTAAAGTGTACATATTAGTACCTAAAAGGTACAAAAGTGTACCTTTTGAAAATGCTGGCATATATATGTCTAATATGCCACATTTTAACATCCAAAAGCAATATCAATCAGTAACTGGCTTTTATTATTATTATTATTATTTTTATTTTTATTTAGGACTGCCCTTCAGAAGCAACAGAAAATACTTGCATGTTTCCCGGAAAACAAATTACCGTTATTAGAATTTACCTTAATCTTCAGATTCAAAAGTTTTCACCCATTATTAAGAACCTTTTGAATGGGGTTATTTTAATAATTTCAATTTTTTTTTTATTTGCTTTGTGGCCTAAATGTAAATATCTTTTATAAAATATCTTACTCAGGATAGTACTTAAAAAGTAATAACATGCATTTTGTATGATCTCTTATTTTGCTAAAATTTTCAAAGATTTCACAGATTCTGCAAGAGGTTCACAAACTTTCATGTGACACTGTATACACACACACACACACACACACACACACACACACATATATATATATATATATATATCTGAGAGCAAGAGATACCACTCTTTTGACACAATTGGTTTAGGAGATGTCTATCAGTTCAGCACCATCTGAGCTGCTGAGTATCAGTTTATAGCTCATCTTATACATATCCTGCCACTGTATGTTCTCAGAGGTAATCACTCTAATGCTTCTCTTTGATTTCATTTCTACCGCACTGTCTCCCTCCTTCCTTGTCCGTCTTTGGCTGATACTCAGCGATATGGTTTCTATGCTTCCTCTAGACGTTAATATATGTGAGCAGGCCACATCACTACTTTATAAAACCTATCTCACCCTCCTTTTCGTCTGTATTTGAGATGATGCACTGGAACTTAACACAGATTAAACAGACTGAATCAAGGTCAGACAGCTATTTCTTATGAAAGTCACATGGCAGCTCAATCACATACATGGTGCACTCCCCCCACCAAACACACACAATCACACACACTATTAGACACTGTAAATGAAATGAGGAGTGTGAAATCCATCATTGTCACATCCACTGCAGTGGAAAAACATTTGTGTGTGTGTGTAGACATAGGCAAGTCTGAGTTTGAGCGTGAAAGCATTCTTATGTGTGTGTGTAGAGCACACGTTCACACTTTCTAACAGTTGATGATATTTTGCTCTGACAGCTTGCTGGTAATGGCCATCACAGGCTCACTGTTTATAACAACATGCAGCCGAATCCCTCCACTCCATCTTTATCCATTTAATCTGTGTGCTTATGTGTGTGTGTGTGTGTTGAAACCCACAATGAAACCCAAAACTCAATAAACGTATGGGTACGACACAAAATGCTGGTGTTACATTGTCTCAGATGCTTAGTGTTTCTTTACAAAATGATATTACCAAATTCTCTATCTTTCGTCATCTTCACAGATCAATTTTTAGTACATTGTCATGTAAACGTAGTTTTATACTAAACCTATTTAACCCCTTTTTATTACTTGAAATAAAAGTAAATATTAACTGATATAAAATAAAATACTTTAAAGGGGGGGTGAAATGCTATTTCATGCATACTGAGTTTTTTTACACTGTTAAAGAGTTGGATTCCCATGCTAAACATGGACAAAGTTTCAAAAATTAAGTTGTACGTTTGAAGGAGTATTTTTGTTCCCAAAATACTCCTTCCGGTTTGTCACAAGTTTCGGAAATTTTTTTCCGAGTATGGGTCTGTGTGACGTTAGATGGAGCGGAATTTCCTTATATGGGTCCTAAGGCACTTCTGCCGGAAGAGCGCGCGCTCCCGTATAGCGAGGCAGAGCACAGACATTTCACTGATCAGAGCGATTCACTGATCAGAGCGAGAGCGTCGCGAAAAGTCACAAAAGAAGTGTGTTTTTGGTTGCCAGGGCAAGACAACCCTGCACAGATTACCAAAAGAGAAACAGCATTAAGGGACCAGTGGATGGAGTTTATTTTTACAGAGCATCAACGGAGTTGTGCAAGTGTTTTTGTTTGTTCCCTGCATTTCGAAGATGCTTGTTTTACAAACAAGGCCCAGTTTGATGACGGATTTGCCTATCGTTTATTTCTTAAGGATGATGCAATCCCAAGGAAAAAGGGTCACGATCGTGTGTTGGAACCGCAGGCGGTGAGTAAAACTGCTTCAAATATCTCAGCCTCCTTGTTAGTGCGTCCCCTCTCATGCCTGAAACCCCGGTTCGAGCCCCGCTCGGAGCGAGTCGTTGCTGCTGCTGCTCTCGTTCAGTTTCAGCCTCGGGATCTGATTCTGGATCATAAATAAACGGCTGAATCTAACTGTAAGCCATGGTTTGTTTTGGATGATGGGTTTTCCCTCACGGTAATGTCACAGCTTCCACATGCTCTCAACACAAAAGCCTATTCACGCTCCTGATTCTTTAGCTCCGCCCACACGTCATGCCTCCAGCCGGTCCAGACTATCTTTCTCTTATAAATATAATAAAACTAAAGACTTTTTGAAGTTATGAAGGATGCAGTACTACTCTATAGGTACTCAAGATTAACAGGATATTGAGTGAAAACGAGCATTTCACCCCCCCCCTTTAAATACTATAATATATATATATATTTACACAGTGCATCCAGACAGTATTCACAGCACTTCAAACAAAACCCCATAATGACAACATGTAAAAAGTTTGTTTGAAATCTTTAAAAATGTAAAACATTTTTATGAAGCATTGTGTATTCTTTCCAGATACATCTTACACATCCAGATGTATCTTTAAACTTTCTCTTTTTTTTGAGTTAGTAGACAACACTTCTCATCTTCCTTTAGTTTATAAGGAAGCCCATTTCCAACACAGAATAATAAAAATAAATCCACAATTTGGGATTTGTTTCTTGCAAATATGAGGAAAAAAGTCTGAATTGCAAGATATATATATATATATATATTTGTTTGTGTGTGTGAAAACTATTAAGAATGATCAAATAAGTAACTAAAACACGCAACAAAATTACTAAACCTTAAATAAAAATTACATAGAAACGGAATATATAAAAATGAAATCTAATCAATCTATGTGCATACACAGTGCTCTCTCTACACTAAATTGCCTCTTTTGCGGTGCTCTGTTTGCTCTGAGGGTCTGCAGGCTGCTGTACTGATCATCACCTTTTTGTGATCAGTAACGTCCTTTCCTGTCGAACTGACAAATGCAAGCTCATCATGTGCACTATCTACAGCTGACAAGCAACGAAGATCATTTAAAAGTAGGACCTTTTCCGTAATCAATATGAAGGGAGTCTGAGAGAGTTCAAGTAACCCAGACATGTCCAGAGATTGGTGAGACGACGCATCCCAAAAGAGCTCTCCCATAGCTGAGGAGACACGGTCAGTGTGGCCCCCTGTATGGATAGCTAGAGCCAGAAATACTCCACAGCAGACAGCTCAGTTGCTCAGAGGCAGCTGGACTGGAAAACGATCTGAATTCTGCCACAGGCCATATTTCTGTGGGCTTCTTAGCAAAGCAATTCCAAACAAGCTTCTGTCTCTCTCAATGTGCCCCCACCAACTGTCTCTCTCACTCCGTGAATTGAGATTTCACGCTATACAGTATTATAAAGCTATTAAATCTTGCCACCTCTGGCTCTTTCCTTCCTAACTTTGTCAGTACCCTGTGCTATACATAATTAAACTCATGTAAAATCTCCCTTCTAAGTCAACCTAAACTTGAACTTTTTTTTTTCCCCATTTTTAAAATAGAAGTAATCATCTCTCGAGTTTTGGTGGAAAGAGACCAATTAAATGTGTTATTTAACCAGGTTATATTATATAGTGTTATTTGGAGGAGAAGGACTCTCCCTGGGTTCTAAAGGGAAATGCCACTGAAGTTAAGTTATGGGAAGCGTGGCTTCTCATGATGATATATCTAGTAGGTGATAGGGTTTTTTTAATAGGATGCATTATTGTAAAGTTTGCAACCCATCTGCATTTTTATAAACCCTAAAAGATAGTGCACCCTTGCCTTTAGACCAACCTGGAATACTTTAGTATTCTTTACCCACAATACACCACTCCAAATTGTAAATCCTGATGACATTAACTGCATCCCAATTCAGAAGCAGTGTCTTTCAAAAGCTGTATTCGAAGACTGAATTTGACAGAAGCTGGTTGTGACAAAGGCTGTCTGTCCCAGTTCAGAGTCTCCTTCAAATGCATCCTCAAAATGCGTCCTTCATTTTCCTTTCTTTAAATCTATTTTTACAACTGATGGGTCCTTTGTGGCCCATGCTATCTGAAGATCCGTTGTCCATGAAGACACTGATGACAGGACTTATTGAGAGAAAATGGCAGATTACAATGTTAAATCGAAGCTCAACTAAAATATCTAACGATACAAATTTACAAATGTTAAAGAAACCTTTAATGAAGTTTTAAACATTGACATATCTTAGATGTCTGGTTTCTTTAGGTGATTTATACTCATGTACATAAATGGACCAAGGTGAGCATATGAAGACAGGTTGCGAACCCCGTTTAATTTTCAGACAGTTTAATATCACTTTCATAAAAAGTCCAATACAAATGTCACTGCCACTCATCAATGGCAGCTGTCACACTTGCTATGTGACAAGGTCAGTCCTTCACAGGCTAGACCGTCCTATTTCACAATGCTCAGTCCAACCTTCCCGGTCTTCATGAAGGGTCCAGCCTTCGAATTGGGATACTGCAACTGTCCAATGCAAATATTCGCTTTGTTTAATCAGGAATTTTTTAATTTGGGTGCTAGGGTCACCATAGGAAATTTCAGAGTAAAACTTACACTATTTTATAGAGTAGCATCATTTAAATAAATAAATTTAGTAATATTTTAAAATGCTTCACAAACATTCATAATATTCACTATTTTTGCAATATAAATGGGTATTCATGTGTGGAAATATATAGCCAACTTTATATTTCAGGAAATAAATCTTCATATTTTTGGGTCCATGGCATCAGATACAATAGTCTGAGAAACTTACCATACGGGCATTATATAATTATTATTTTATTTTTTTATATAATTTGCATTTTTATACACCTTAAAAAAAACAGCAATTCTGAAAAATACAAAGTTAAATGCAAAAAGTGCAAAAATGTTAATAAACAAACAAAAAAAAGTAACAAATAATAAAAATTAGATATTAAAATTATATAACATATAGTAAAATAAAACTTTAAAGATTCAAAAATGTTTTAGATTTATTCATAATAATAAATATTTTCCCCACTGTAAATGGTTCTTTACAGAAATATTTTTATATTTCAGGGAGGATATTGTCTTATTTGGGGTCCATGGTATGAAAAGGTAAACTCACCATACAGGATGTTAATGAGCGAGATGGGCATGACCAAGATGCCGACCAGCATGTCCGCCACTGCGAGCGAACGCAGGAAGAAGTTTGTTGCATTTTGCAGCTTCTTCTCCAGCGACACAGCCAAAATAACCAAAATATTTCCTCCTATCGTCAGAAAGATAATCACAAGAATCAGCAGGGCTGGCCAATTCTTCTCCTTCATCGACTCCTTTTCGACCCCACGAGGAGAGGATGAAGAGGAGGAGAGATTGAAGCTGTAGTCAGTCAAGAAGAAGCTGTGGTTCAGGCTCACGGTGGTATTACCAGGCCAAACCATCCAGCCAACAAGGTCTAGGGAGGATGTTGTAGAGCCAAACACGCCCAGAACTGGCCCGACAGGTGTCCCCATCATCTGATGTCTTTTCCTGTATCAATCTAAACTCCTTTCACTCATGGCCACTAATGGGAAGAAGAGTTCAGAAGTTCAAAAATGAAGTGATCCACTCAAAATGCTATGTGAAGGAGAAATCTACAGCACTGAGGATATCCATAGCATTTCCAGTTGCAGGTTTCTACCTCAGAATCTTATTCATGGAAACCGGATCTGTAAAACACAATGAGAGAGACACAATAGAGCAATGAATGTAAACTCATAGATAGAAGGTACAATAAAATAACTGACAGAATATCATAGTATTACTCAGATAAGTTAACAGGAATCAAAGTCACAGAGTTGAAGGTTGTGATATATAATTTACAGAACATTGTCAGAAGAAAGAATGACAGTACTGCTGACTTGATTAAGATGTCAAAGTGGGAATATCTCCATCATGTTATTGAAGGAAGCACAAAGGATCGGTTACGGATAGATCCATCCATTTCAGGCAACCAGTGGTGCCTTGTCCCTGTGGTAATGGAGGGTAATTGAGTTCAGAAGTTAAAATGATACGCTACAATCCGGGTCTCTGCAAACCTGCTGCACTTGCGTACCGAGAGCAATAACTCACCAAATCTGAGGTTATTAGTCATTAGATTAGCTTGTATTAATAACTCAAGACCCCTGTCAAAGGTAATGTGATGTAATGTTAATAATGGACAAGTGGGTAATAATACAAACAGTCACTTTGCACTTGAACTGAACAAGGTCTAATAAGCTTTGGAAATGCAGCTTTCCCCCCCATCAGTTAGGCTGTGCATTATAGCAGATAGACTGATGGCACGTTATGTGCATGAGAGTAATAAGTACCCACAGTTCTCTTTGGCCCACAATGAACCATGCATGCTTAAATTAGGTGAAAGCAGCTGAAAACAAGGTACTTGATGAATCTCACCACTAACAGTAGGTAAGTTGAGAACTCCACTCCTCCAAAGAAATAATTTATCACAACTACCAGATCAATACAGTGATTATTTAAAAATAGCTTTCTTTTGATTGGATGAAAATATTGGTGGGTTCCCGCTTGCAACGTATTACAAGTAAGGTGAAAAGAAGAACCAAAGTAGGATTCAGTAAATCAAGGTGAAACTAGCCATTCTTCTCTGAACTGCAAAGATTGACCCCAAAAGACAGAAAATGTGAGTCACGCAGAAAAATGACAATCTGTCCCGGTTTCCTTCTACAATGCGAAGACCATTTATTTGTTGCATGGAATAGCAGTTTTCTGATATATAGACATGTTTCCCCACATCTAAATGGAGAGCCAAATTGCAATGCTGCTCAGATGCAGCAGAGTCTGCGGTAGTTCACCTCTTCTCTGGAGACGGGAGATAAAGCAAACAACAGCAAAAAGTAAAACGGCCCTGCAATAAATAAATCACCGGATAATCACTTGCTGTGCGTCCACCTCACACATACACGAGAGCATTGTAAATACAATCATACACAGGTTCAAGGAAAGTGCTTAAAAGCCACAAGACTTCACATTTACAGTGAACCCTGAATCTTAACATGACATTTCACATCCCATTATAAAAGAAAAGAACATCTCCTTTGGGAAACATGATGGCAGGTTCCAAAATACATAAATATAAATTAGATAATATCATGGGCTGCAGCAGGCTAAGAAACAATATCAGAATTAAGGGGCTCTGAAATCAGAGGTCTGTAGACATAGAAATGTTCACTCTACAGTTCAAAAGATTGGGGTCAGATCAAGGACGCATTAAATTGGTATAAAAAAAAGACAAGGCATTTATAATCTTCCGTTTTTACTGTATATTTTATTAAATAAATGCATTCTTGGTGAGCATGAGAGACTTCTTTCAAAGCCATTAAAAAAACCTCACCAACCCAGAGGTGTTCAAAACTAAGTTTTAATGAAGAGAACACTGAAAGAAGAACAAAGCTGATTGTGGCTCACCTGATGAGAATCCTAATCTTAGTCTCCATAACTCTCATTCTCTCTCTCTGTTGCTCTCTTTTCCCTTCAGACACCTCTTCATCATCTATTAATGAAGTGGATGAGAGTGCACTCACATGAGATTCTGCATGCCAACAATGGGTAATTAGCCTCCTCAGCAGAAGCCAATCAAGAAACTGTGAATTGGGATAAATTGGCATGAAAGAGAACGACTACAGGAAACAAGGACAATGCTCAAATACCTTCCAGCGATTGAAATGTTTAATCTAGCAATGATCAGCACTGGATTAGAATTTGGGCTCATTAAAGCTTTAAAAAAAATGGGTACAAAATATGATTCTGCCTGAGAGTGTTTCAGACACTGACTTACATGAATGTGGTCGTCTCATTTCATATTTGAATTGGAAAATGGGAATCGAGGGCAGACAGATCTGCCTGAGGGAACTAACATTTCCTCCCACTACGAAAAGTTTAAAACCCCCTTTACTTCCTGACAGGAAGGTTAAATATTCTCCTAAAATAAATATGAGTGGTGTGTGTCTATGTGTGAAATAAGGATAAGAAATGAATACTGAGTAGTTAATTAGTCCTGGTGCTGTCGACCAATATCAACAGACAAATGAAGAAGACAGCAAGGCATGCATTGCGAGATTAAGATTAGATTGAGTGACTCTGACAGCATCACTAAGTGAAGGAATCTGTATCTGTGCCTCCGAAGAATTATAAATCTAATATTACGGTCCCACTTGCTTTGTTTAGTGATATAAATGAAATGTAAAACCAGGCGAGCGAGAGTAGCCACATGTGTGCGTGGGGTCTGGCACAAATAAACAAACAGACTTGCACAGATCCCCGAGGACCCCAATACCACAATGGGCAAGCACTAAACATATGCATATCCAGATTTCTTCTCGGCATGTGGTTGCGAAATGACCCCCAATTGTTATCCCACAGAGAAGATTCTCACGTCTCCTAATTTATTTTTCTGTTTAACTCAGCACTGCTTTTCATAACTGAGACTGTCATTTTTGTCCATAGGGCTGAATAGTGGTATATAGATTAAGAAAGTAACCAGCAGGCTTGAAAAGCCATTTGCTTGCTGTCATTCAGTTCAACACTTTAATGGAACAGAAAATAAATTCCAGTCTACAATTTATCCTGCTAGGGAGAAAAAAAAATGGCAACTTGTTTCTACGGAATGGAAGCAGTTTCTGGATTCATTTTTCAACTGCGGCACATTATGAATGTCACTATAAAATAAAATAAAACAAAAACAAACAATAAACAGCTAAACACAACCTCTGCTAACTGTCGCCCTTGGCCTTTTCTTTTCACTTTGTTTTGCAGTTAGCAGGGTAAAATACTTAGATCACTAAACATCCTTAAAACAACAACAAATACTTTGTCTTCTTTTTATAAACATATTAGTCTACATGTTTTCACCACAGTCAAATTGTCTTATTGCAACGGTACTGTGATTAATCTGCAGCTTGCAGTACATGGCGACCATTACCTGTCTCCACAATCTGCTTTAGTAAAATAACCCAGACTAATGATTTTAAATATATTTATATGTCAATTCTGCCCTGCTCTTCACATTGCTGGAGAAGGTCATTCAGATAATAACTCAACTAATATGGGAGGACTGTTAAAGGAGTCACTTAATCAGGCATAACATTCCTGCTCCTGCAATAATCTGGCAATTATGGACTCTAAAAGATGAGAACATCTTTTAGATTTTTTTTTCATTGTTGTTGTTTTCTAATAATGAGCTAATAATGAGGGGAATACACACATACAAACTAAGTATTAGGAAGTATGAGAAACCTCTCTGAACCATGAAACAGTGCTTTACTTGCTTGGATTAGCATAAATCACTCTAACACCTTTGTAAGATGAAGCTTTCAGAAAGTCTTCAGGTTTGATAGAAACTATAAGTCAACGCATGGCATTCTGGGATTTCTTTGTCCTTTTTTGAATTTCATTTGACTCTCTGTATTTTTCTATTTCATTTGTGGAAAAAGCACAAGCTTTTCAATTCTCAATCTCTATCTTTCTGGCATATTTTAGGAGCAGTTGGTGAAGAGCCTGTTGATGTGCTCTCTGCCCTTGACTGAGCACCATCGGCTGCAATTTCACCCCCTTCACTCTCTTTCTCTCTCTAAGTATCTTCTCCTTGCTTTCCTTTTTTTCTTCTCCTTTTCCATCAAACAGAGTAACACCTATTGCTTCTTCTGTGGGAATGGCACTCATTTTCTTTTTTAACTTTTTTTCATTATTTTTTCTTATCCGTGCATACAAACACTACTGCTTGAAAGCATCTTTTGCACCATGTGGCTGACTTTTCCACTGAGCGTTTCATTAGCACCTCTTCATCCTATAGTCATATCTAAGTTAGTCTTTATTATATATATATATATATATATATATATATATATATATATATATATATATATATATATATATATATATATATATACACACACACACACACACACACACACTTCTTGCCCCTTTGCATCAATCTTTCTCTTCTCAATAAACACTCATGGTAATTGCTGTTTGTTTGCTATGGTAACATTCAAATGAACAATCACTGCATGATGCTTAAGTATTTAGTTCTGCGTGATCTGTAATCTGTTTTTAGTAATTCACAATTATAACACACTATCAAAGATAAATAATGAATTCTTCTAGTCCAATTGATGACCACTTCAATTACTTCACTTCCTCCCGTTGACCCCACAGCTCACTGATGAAGCGATGCATTCGTCTATCCGTCATTCTCTTTTCCGTATATAGCTGATTCAATGACACTTGAGCTGCCTGGATATTCAAGGACAATCAGTGAGACACTATCACCCTGAGCACCACACTGGCCTCTACAGCAAGGTTTAACTGGAGGAGTGGCCCGGGTTAATGTTAACACCACATAGATTGACGGATCAGTGGTCTTGAGGGATGCAAGGAACCTCAGAATGCCTTCTGCCGTCCTGATTGACCCATTAAATCATCCAGAAGTGTTCACTAGAACAAGCACACAGAGTAATGTGGGGGAACGATGATGATCTGGGCAGAGCTGGCCTTTGAATGCACGTCTTGGGGCTGATTGTGTTCAGAAGCACTACCTTGCAGCATGTTGTGGGAAGCCTATTCCACTTGATCAAACATTGATCAAAGACACTCTTGAGATATGTCAAAAGGAGTGAGCTGGGTGGAGATGGTAGGAGTGTACATCTCTGTCCATTACAATGGAAAATGGGTGGATGGATGGATGGATGGACAGAAAGATAAAATGAACGGAAGAATGATGGATAGAATGACAGACAGAGCAACAGAATGGATAGAACACAACAAAGAATGATAGAAGTCAACATCAACCTGCATCCTCCAGCCCTGCTATTAACATGTACTGCTGTAAAACCAAGGTTGTATCTTTCATGCTGTCCTTGTGGTCAATCCCCAGTGATGCTCCTACAATAAAGCCAGTTACTGAAGCCTCTGATATGGCCAGCAAAACAACAGAGAGTATGAATCCTCATTAGCAAAAAGCCCTTGTCGTAGGGCATCCAATGCAGCCCCTGCACACTCCCTTGGCATGACAAAATGGCAATAGGACAAGGACACCTTGCATTTCATTAAGGATACAACCTGTAGCTGTGCCTCAAAGGGGAAACTTCAGAAACCCAAAGACGACTGAGTGATTGTTCCGGTAAATGTGAAGTTAATTTAATTTGTAGTGATATTCTTAGCCATCTATGACCATCTATCCACTTAATATTACTGAAAGAAATGAAAACGTGATTGGTATAAACTGCAGAAAGCCTCAGAGGAAAAACTGTATATTGTGTTCCTTGTACAAAAATGTGGAAGGGGTGGTGTAATATTGTTAACAGACAGCAATAACATTAAGCAAATGAATATGGTTATCATTCAGTAAAATGGGTATATATCAAATATACCCATTCTTGTGATTTTATAATAGTGGTACTGTTGGAAAATAAATGAAAGCTTGAAAAACAGAGACAGCTGAGTTATAGTGAATGTGGTCTATAAATACCCCCTTCCCTTTTGGGATGTCTTAACTTGTAAATTAGTGATGTTCTATTATAAGCCAGGGCAGTTAAACAGTGCCTGTCAATATCATTGGAATAGGGTGATTAATGAGGGAAGAAAAATGAAATGAATCCTTTTGTAAAAAAGGGCAGAAAAACAATAAAGTATGGAGTGGAATCCATCGATCAGCTTGAAACAGACAGATGGTGCAGAAGATGACAACTTTCATCTCCCTCTTTGTCTCTCTCTCTTTCTGTGATTTATGGCAGGTATTAATTGTTGTGATAATGGTTCAAGCCTTTTTGTGAGGATAAGAGAAGGAATGAAAGACATACATCAGTACAACTACTCACCAGTCTTCGGGGAGGCAGGGGCCAGACACCCTCCATAAGCTTCAACCCACTCTCATATGGAAAAAAATTAAATAAAAATAACTTAAGGGCTCCTGTTCTGTTTAATTAAAATAATCTATAAAATAATCTATTTATAAGATGAAGAAATCCCGTATAATTCCCATGCCTTAATAACCTTAAGAACAGCCACAAAGACATGATTCACATTTACAACGTTTTTCAATTCTCAGCCGATTTTTTACATGTATGAATGATTGTGAAGACATTATTTTATGCCTAATCCTGATTTCAGTGATAGAATTATGGAAAATGCAAACACGACCCAGATATTTTCTGCTGTTCTATTACTTCTATGCAGACAATTACAGATTTTGTGAGAAACGATCTTTAACATTAAATTGAGTATTTGATCACCTGTACTTGAGGTAAAGTTTTTAACAGATATTTTTTCGAACAATCAGGGCTGTGTAATTCATACAGTTAGAAAATGTATAATACATCTTAAAGAAAATAGAAATCAGAAGAGATTAAAAGCAAGAAGAGCATTTTAAAATAAATGAATAAATAACAAGAAATCAAAAAAGAAAAAACAAATATTTTTGAGGACGTTCAAATTACCACGCCACACAACGCCCATGAATCATGAGACAAATCCCTGGTACTTTTTGTATGTACACACACACACACACACACACACACAAATATATATATATATATATATATATATATATATATATATATATATATATATATATATATATATATATATATATATATATATATATAATAGAAGCTTATTTTTTATTCAGGCTGTCTAAAACCATAATTATGTCACAATTGTGTGTGTTTGCTGAGGAATGTTGTGAGAGACTATGGTAATTAGGATTTGTTTGTTTGTTCTGAAACTTTACTTGCTGACACAAATCCAATGGCTTTCATTGCCCACACACAGACCCTGCGAATAAATAAATAAATAAACAAACGAGCAAACAAATAAATGGATAAGAAACAACACTAAAAGCGGGCTGCTTTAGTGCTGAAATTCCAACATCCTTTTGAGTTCTTTCACTAAGCTAGCCTCTTGAAAAGACATATAAGGCTTTGACACGGTCTGCGTGTTCTGCCTGATTGCGAACACATAACCAAGGCCGTTTCTGCACCCGCTGCTGCTGCTTTTGACTTCGCACTGACCATTCAGCTCTAAAGAAAATCTTGCATGCTTAGAGATAAGTTCTTCTGCCTACTTGTACTGAAGTGAAAAAGCTGCTAATTCTGAACTCAGCTGAATTTACTGACAAGGCAAATGTCAAAGAATTCAACACCATTCTCTACAACTGTGGCCCTTCGGAGGTAAGATTAAACCCTAATCCTGCTCTCGGTTACACAGTCACGCATCCGCCTATGTGTCAAGGACAAGGTACTGTACCATATGGATTTTGACTTTGTGAAAATGAAGTACTGAGGGAGGGTGAGAGTCTTTCTTTCTTTTGTATATTGTCCTTGAGCCCTCTAAAGTAAGCAAGAGTGGCAAGTGCTCATTTTGAAAAGCTTTCTATATGGTTTGTCCTAACAGGGTCCCTGAGACTGTTTACTGGGTTTATGTAGTTCTGTCATCCTCTTCAGCTCTTTAAACCTCCCTCTGGACTGTTTGCTCTCAGGAAGCTCCTGGAGTTATTCTCACGTCGTAGTTTCCAAGGAACACTGTCAAGGGATTACTGAATGTACTGTTGTTAGGATGAAAAGAAGGTGGAAGAATGAAGAACATTAAGCTTTTTCTTTGTTCTTGCTCATCATTACTCAACATGCAGCATTCACATAATTTCACTTTGTGATGTTTTCATTTGGTCACATTGTGACTGTGCAAATGTATCCACTCACTAAAACTTCTCACACATTTCTTCAGTCAGGCATTTGACCATCCATTCACTCATTCATCATTCCCTCATTTAGATGCTTATTCATTTACTTGCTCCCTGATTCATTTGCATATTAACTAATGCATGCTCTTCCTCATTCACTGACTCATTTAGTAAACTGCTGATTCATTTCTACTCTCGTTAATTCATCCAGTCAGTGGCTGTGTTCCTCGTTCCTTGAATTGTAATGTCAGTCACTGGCTTATTTACCATTTTCACTCATTTAATAATTCAGTGACTGAATCGCTTACTGAAACACTCAGTCATTCACATATTCATCCTCTTATTAATTCATTTCATTCATTTTCTTTCTTGCTTCTCTATTCACTGATTTAATTATGCAATAATGGATATATAATTTATAATAATATATAATTTATTTAAAATATTTATATACAGTTATATACAAATGATTTACAATATATTATTTCATTTATCACTTAATTAATGAGTAAAAAATTATTGCATGTTTTATTTATTCATTCACACTTTTCAACATTCATTTCACAGACTTTTAATCACTCGGTTCCCCGTTCACATGCTTATCTTAATTTTACTCACTGAATTATTTATACATTTTATTCATGAATAAATTAAGTTTTTTTGCAATAATGTTTAAAAAATAATTATTTTGTAACAAATATTATTTAACAATTGAATTACTGTATTAATAATTCATTCATTCTCTTGCTGACTCTTTTTCACTTGCTTATTCCCTTAATTAAAAATTCTAATAATAATAATGATAATAACAACAATAATAATAATACTTTTTCATATAGCACCTTTCAGAATCTCAAGGTCACTTTACAAAGGAAAAAAGGGCACAACAAATGAATAGGACATGTCTTAAAAATTTAATCACTCACTGAATTAATTATACATAAATGTATTCCATATATGTTTTAATCATTCATTAATCATTTAACAAAGATACATTTATGAATCATTTGATTCATACATTAATTCATTCATGCACTCTATCATTCACTCACTCAAGCATTCATTACCTTATTCATTCACTTACCCATGAACAAACTAATTTTTTTCATGGATTTTCTCCCTCATTCAGTTCCCTCATTCTTGCATTTATCCAGATAATTAGAAAGTCCAAAGAACTGTCCCCACATTGATTCACCCTACAAGATCCCATTCTGTTATCAGTATTCTGCTCTAGTGATTGAAATGAATGGAGAAAGCACCATCTGTTCCTCCCTGTAGACCCTACGACCTGCAGTTTTACATTCTTCACCTGAGAGCTCCTTCAGCTGGCAGCACCACAGGGTGAACCGTCAGGAGCTTATCAACAGTCAGCTGTCAATCAAAGCCAGCTCTCCGACTTAAGAGCCACCCGCTGTGGGAAAGAGACACGCTCACTCAGACTCTGCTTTTTTCCACCATCACTTACTCTTGTTCTAACCCTACGCACCCAAACAATGAAGCAACCCCGCCCTACCATGAATATTCATTGGATATTTTAATTAGATGCAAAGCGAGTGTCAAAGAGACATAATGAAAGACAAGCAATTAAGGGAAAACTGGAAAGTCAGTGCCACCTTTGCCCTCTCGTTAAACGCCCAGGAGCCATTGCTTTGTCAGCCCATTTCTGATTCACTTCCTTTTGAAATGTGAACCATTAAAAAGTTCATTATTTGTAAAATTTAAAAGGAGTTCCCTCTTTGAAAGGATGTTTTAACAAGCCTTTGGGGGGCAACAGTGTTTGAATAGATAAATTAGAATGACTATGAATGACTATGTCCATAAAGTAAAAAATTTGACACATGACAAAAATAAACAATAACACTAACCAAATGCACAAAACAACTCTCATAATGAGTTAAATGCCAGAGCATAAACATAAGTTTTAAGACTGGATATAAAAACAGCAAGTGTATGGGCCTGCCTAACATAGAGGCAAGTTATTCCAAAGTTTTGGGGCTGCAACAGCAAAAGCCCACTCACCCCTGCTTTTCAGCCTTGTTTGAGGTACAACCAAGAGTTAATGGTAAGTGGACTTAAGTGCTCTCGATGGATCATGCAGCTGTATTAAATCAGAATGGTAAATTGATGCCAGTCCATTTACTGACTAAACTAAACTAAAACTAAAGCCAAATCCTTCAAATCATGTCTAAAACGAACAGGAAGCCAATGAATAGAAGCAAATATCGGTGTAATTGTCTGCGCATGCGTGTCTCTGTTAACAGACGAGCAGCAGCTTTTTGTACCATCTGAAAATTTATGAGGGAGGCCTGATTAATACCTACTGTACATAGAGTCCATTAAAATAGTCAAGGCAGGTCAAGATAAAAGCATGTAATACCCTTTTCAAAATCATTAAAAGACAAAAAAAGACTTCACTCTTGATAATTGCCTTAAGTGAAAAATACTGTATTTAATTACGCAATAATTTTTTTTAATCCAATTTAAAATAACTGTCCATTATAACACACAAGTTTTTAACATTTGGCTTAACATATGATTTTATAACACTCTCATCTAAATCAGGGGGATCACAGGTTTTGCCAGGTATAAATATCATGACTTCTGTTTCTTATTCGCTGAACTTTACAAAATTTGAAGCCATCCAGGCCCTAATCTCCTCAAGAAAGTCCAACAATGGTGCTATAGAGTTGGCATCTTTACGTTTCAAAGGGAGATAAAGTTGTGCATCGTCTGCATTACAATTAAACAAGATGCCGTATTTCCTAAAAATGGACACTAATGGAAGTGAAAATAGTGAAAATAAGATAGGACCGAAAATTGAACCCTGAGGGACATCATACAAGAAAGATGAAGAGGATGGCACAAAATCCCCAAGAAGGACTGAAAAACTTCTGTCAGATAAATAAGATCATAACCACTCCAATGCAGCTCCCCTGTCCAAAAGTCCATCTATGAAAGCAGACCTTCTTTTGACAGCTAAACAATTTTTTTTTAGCTATGGTAGCAATGCCAAGTTCATGTGTTTAATTCCCAGGAAATCCAGTAACTGATAAATTGCACATATTAAATATAATTTCAGACACTCTGGATAAAAGCATGTCAACTTAAATATAAATACAAATCGTTTTGCCATTACATCTGCATTGTAATTTAGGGTGCAGAAATCACTCAAAAATAGTTTCAATATCACAATTCACTTATTACAAAATATACGAAGATTGCCAATAAATCCTATTCAATTTTATTATGTTTTTACACCAAATCTCTTGTAACATGAAACCCAAACACATCAGACGCTCTGAGGATATGCTAGTGATCTCAAAGCTGGGCCACAAATATTTTTATGGAGCTTGTGGAATACAGTGAGTTGATTAAAATCCCAGCTCTGATGTAACAGGTGGAGGAAACATGGCCTGCTAACACACATCCATTAAGCTTTTACACAAGATCCTCCAGCTCTCCAGGAGAGAGGCTCTTGACACAGATGTATGTGAGATAGAGTGAAAAAATCTTCAAACAATGCAACGTTCCTGTGTTCCTGTGTTTTTGCAAAGCTATACTTTGGAGACTAAAGCTAAAACTGACAAAACTTTAACACAGAGATATCATCAAAGATCAAATTATGATTTATTATTGGGGTTGTTAAATAAACTTAATACATATATAATAAACAACAACTTAATAAACATCTAAATGTACAAAATGGTTTGTAAGAGCATTAGGTTTAAGGTCAGTGAATATAAATTTTCATTAGCTCAATATAAACAATAGAAGCCTATAGAAAGTCTACTATAATTGAAAAGCAGTAACGTGTGTGTGGTCAGAGGGTTTCTCAAATCTGTTCTACAGCAGACGTTCAGTGATAGATCAGGTCTTCTTCATTATCTAGCTCTGTGCTGCGCCTCTCAGAAGACACTGACCTGTATCTGATGATTCACTGAACCAATTTAACCAAAATCACTCCTGGGAGAATCGAAAGAATATCCTTAAACACCTGTGATTTACTGCGGACATAGAGGTGATATGGGATTCATATAGCAGAAATAGAGCTAAATGATGAAATACTGTGCAACAGGACTGACATACGGCAAAGAGAGAGAGAGAGAGAGAGTAAAGATTTAATGTAGGAAGACTAAATCACAGATGAACATGGAAATGCTTATAATGAGTAGAGCTGCCAACCTTCCCCTTTAATGAGAAATCATTCCGGACTGCAGGGAACAGAGTTGGATTCTGTATTAAATCCATATGGGACAAACTTTGTCACTTATATTAGTGTCTTCCATCCAAACACCTAGGAGAGTTGTGTGAACCTTAACATTGGCTGTTGCTACTGGTTTTATGTACATATACTGTACAGCTCCTGGCATGCACTTTTGTTTACAGTCTGGTCAGTTGTCACAGATAGTTCACTTCAATCTGAAATGGTGCATGCAGTAAAAATACATGTTGAGCGTGAGAGTGTGGCTTACTCTCCTCAGCTGAAGTTGACATCCCCAGTAATGAGCGATAAAGAGAGAATCATCTTATATACATAAAAAAAGAGAATGTGTGCGAGACAGAGAGGTTGGTGAGTTGTAGCAGGGGTTTGAAGTAACTAATTAACTGCAGAGACAGATTTGACCTTTCTCTCAGACTACATCGATTTCCCCTACAGCACACACACGCACACACACGCACACACGCACACACACACACACACACACACACACACACACACACACTCACACACTCACACAAATAGATAGAGAATCGGTCACTGTAGAAGTGACAAACATAAGAAAGTATTCACTCTCTGGATTCACAAATACACACAGTGACAGATGACCCAGCTAGCAGAACTGCACACACACACACACATCTTTGAAATGCAGCTGTGTTTATGTTAAAGGGACTATCTTTCTCCTGAAATCCACTTACGATGTTATTAAAGGTTTCTTGCATCAAAAACAACCATAATTTAATTTTACATTCATCACAGCATGTGGCAGTGTGTTAAAATTAGAAAATAGATTTTCCCTATTATAGTCAACAAATCTGTCTACATCCGAATCACCCGATGCTTTCAGATAACGGAAACCTTGTTCCTATTCCTGAGGTGCTCCTCCCAAATAGCCATTTCACTAAGGCACTTTATATCCCCCATCCTTCTAAAATAAAATCATGAATGTCTATATAGTACATCAAAATCTTTTATTTCATAGAGGAAGGAATATAGATTTTTTTTCATGATACGGTATCTATACAAATCTTGGACTCGTTTATTGTGTAATGTTTTGCTATTTTACAGCACCAAATCAGAGGGGATTTAATTTGACTCTTTCTTTTCTTTTTCTTTTTTGCCACTGATCAACAGAAAATAAACTTGTTAAACGGAGAAAGAAATTACTGAAATATAATAAATATAATATAATATACAGTAAGAATGTGCATGTGTGTGTGTGTGATAGCCCGGCAATATTATTGTGATATACTTTATAATTATATACTGTGATCAATAAAATAAGATATATTATATATAATAAAGATAGTTATTGCCTCAAAGTTTCAAATAAACATGACCTTTGTAATGCCACAGATTTATATGTAACATCTAGAATTTAGTTTCCCTCACATAAATATGACTTCACCTGGTCATTCACAAGCTCAGAAAATTGCTTCCGACTCCACGGCATATTAATATTCATTGACAATAAAATATAATTTTTTAGTACTAAGATTTAAAGAGATTTAATTTGATTGTAATATAAATGCAGCTCTATTTGGAATGTTCTGAAAAGTGAGTTTGTTAAGTTGCAGAACTTGCAGCATGAAGAAAAAAGAACACTGAGCAACACTTCAGAAAAATTATTAAAAAGCACAAGGCATGTAAGAATACAAGAAGATTTCCAAGTCATTAAATAACCTATGAATACAGATGAGTCAGTAATTAAGAAATGGAAACAATACAGCACACAGCTGTAAATTTACCTGTCCTCAAAACCTGACCATGCCAGGAGGATACTAGTGATGGAGACCACTAAGAGAACAACTCTAAAGAAGCCACAAGCTGCAGTAGCTGAAACATTGTACATAACGTATAATAACTCTAGTCCAGGTGCTTCACAAGTCACAGATTAACATGAGAGAGAAAAGCCTCTGCCAGCATCTATTTCAATAAGCTACAAGAAGTAAACATGTCAGCAGAGGCACTTCACTATGAACAAAAAGGATGCTAAAGTACAGTTTGCTCGGCTGAAATATAGAGGTGACTCATTGCTGAAAAAGACTGGTTTGATTTATCACCTTGAGAACACGACACCCTGAACAGCATACAGAGTGCAATTACCCAAAATTTGTTTTCAGTTTTGGCTTCCAGATAAATAAATCTTGAATTTCGGTTTTGTTGTTTGATCAAAAAATCATTTTGGTGCATCACTAAACATTCTATATGTTGTAAGCATGGCGTCAAGCCAAAACACTCTACATCAGAACAGAAACATGCCACCCCTTACTGTGAAACATGGTGCGGCAGCTTCATGCTGTGAGCAGGTTCCCTGCAGCAGACTTGGAAGACTGTGAAATCAACGCTGCTGAACAACAGGGAAATCCTGGAGGAAAACCTCCTGGAGTCTACGACAGCAGCAATTTGGGAGAACATGTTTTCCAGCAAGACAATGACCCCAAGCACAAATCCAAAGAATTGCAAGAATGACTTAAAAACAGCACGTTCCCCTGCTCTACTGCTTGAGCTGCAGGAGTGCATCTGAAAAAAATTTGAGTCAAGAGAACCCTTACTGAATATTAGGTTTGACAGTAAGAGTCCTTTCAATCGCTCACCTCACTCTTCTGACAAGTCTTAAAGCTTCCCTGCACCACCTCAGTCTCACCCGTTATTTTAATATCTCTACTTTATACTAACTAGCATTAATCCATTATTTAGTTCATGTGTGGGTTTAACACTCATTCCCCTCATTTACGCAAAACAAGTTAAATCTCTTTACTTCTATTACTTTTTAAGGATTAGATGGATGTGGAGTCAGGAAATCTTATTATAGCCTTAACACGTGTGACAGCAGCATCAGTCTTGCAGGTTTACAGCAGGGTTTCCTAAATGGGGATTGCGTGAGGAAACCGCAGGGGTTCATGAGTTGATGAAAAGCTAATAATTCATTAAATCAAATGTAAAATTTAAATAAATGGGGCGGCACCATTAATCAAAAAATAAAATAGAAACCGGGATATACTGTAGCTTAGTGCAGTTATCAAATCAAAAGCTCTGATTTAATTAGAAAATTAAAGCTCAGTTTGAAATGTTAAAATCTTGAGGGTTTGAATATTTGAAAGTGAAGAATTTAAGATAAATATTGGTAGCCTGTAGTGTAAAATAAAATGACTACAGAACAACTTTCAAAACAGTAGTATATTTGTCTTCAGTTTTATAATTAGATAATTATAAAGATTAATGAATTCTTGTAAGAAGAAATGTCATATTGCTGTTAAAATTGCTAAATTTGCATGCTTTAATTAAATGCACACTCGGGCTCAAGTCCTTCAGTTCAGTCTTGTGGTTTCATTAAGTGCTGTATGTTGTTATATGGATATCTATGGTGTGTTGAGATTGATCAATACCCTCTTTTTCTTTTTCACTTCATTTCTTTATATCTTTCAGTGATTGCATTAGCATGTCTATCACCCGTGTCAGCTGAAACGTGCATGTTAAAGCCATGGTTAATACAAAAATCAAAATTCAGTCATCATTTACTTACCCTCATATTGTTCCAAATGTATGCATTGTATCTGCTAAACAAAATATTATGAGGAATGTTGACAAACAAACAAATTAACAGGAACCAAAATTGTTCTTGAAAGAAAGAAACTCATACAGTTCTCGTACCCTGACTGCCTTTGTGATTTGTAATTTGGTGTGTACATTGATTGTGGAAGTCATCTTAGTGTACTAGAATGTACAACATAAATGAGTTTTGTGTGTGCACGTTAACATACAAATATGTGTGTGTGTAGAGTGTTTATGCACCATTAACAGAGCAGAGTTCAGGTCATTGTACATAGCCTGCAGACAAGCAGCTGTATGTGCAGCTTTCTTAATTAGTTTAATTGGTCCAAATGAACCCTTAATGAACTCCATCTGAACTCTCTAATGAATGATTTCAGACTTCTAACTCTGTCCGATTTTCAATGACTTCTCTAGCATATCATCTTTCTCTTATGTTTTAAATGCTGTCTTGGTTTGGTCCTACTCATAAAACCCTTGGCTCTCTTTGTTCCTCTGTTTTCTTTCAAAAGAAAACAGTATTTTCTTAATTCTTGTTCTTCAATTTAATGTTCTAGTGGTTTATAAACTACTCATTGATCAGTTTAGAGTCTAGTCCACTTTCAGATTTTTGGACTATTTAGACAGACTCCTTAGATATGTAAAGTGACTAACCACTCCATTTTGTGTTTACATGCCAATTAACTAATGCCAGATCGTATTTGCCCAGACCAACAGAATGCTTACCATTTTTGTATGCTACATTTTTGACTGGTATACAGTCAGAAATAGTACACAAAAAAGTAATTCTCTCAAAAAAATTCAGTAAATGTTATCTTGGCTTTAATACATACATACACATTTTGTGCACCCCCGGATCTAAGTTTGAAAACTCCTGAATTAGTTCATATGTTGTTGCCAAACTCTAATTTACTCAAACAGAATAGTGAATCCAAACAAACTCCTTTACTAATGCCTGACTCTGTGCTGTTAGTAAAGTGATTTGTCTTCACTTTTCTGTTGTCTTTGTTGGACACATCTATTTCCTGTCCTCTATTAATGCAGACAGAAGCTTCTCTTTCCTTCTAAGTGGTTTGTTGTTCTAAGTGATTTGATTTGTTGTTCCATTACTCTTCCCCACTATGTCCGTCTACAAAACCTTTGTTTTGTTTCGCTCTCTCACATCTATTTATCTCTTCCTTTGTCACCAAACTCTTCCTTCTATCCTCCTATACATCTTTCCATCCTGCACTCTCTTAATCTTTAACCTTCTTGTCATCCATCCATCCATATGTCCATCCATGTCTCAATATTGTATTGCACTTATGAGTCAGGTTGGACTTGCATTGTCAGTATAGGTTTACAGGTGTAATTTCCAAAGGAATGCTGGGAAGGAGAGCCCCCAGAGAGACACGTGCAGAGAGGTGCTGAATTCCTCTGTCCATCACCCTTTCTTACACAGAAATTTCCATTCAATCATTCAGCTCCAAAAGATTTCTGATCTGTTGTATCAAATTTAGAGTACTGCGCTACACAACAAAACAGCAGAGAATACAAAAGCATTTTTTCCCCCACTGGGGTAAAATTGCTCTTTGAAATGGAAATCTGCAATTCATACATACCAGAAAGAGCAAACACACTCAAAAAAATATTTAGGCCCAATTCTTGAGATTTATGTTTTTCAATTGCATAAAAAATGTCTATTAATTTTGATTACATATTTTTAACTGTATCAACTGATGCAAATTTGCCAACCTTATGTAAATTAAACAAGTGATAAGATTTATGTAATAGTACCAATAAGTCCAATTAGTTTTAAATGCATAAGAAACATGTAGATGTATTATCAAGGTAATAAACCCAATGTACTTAAAATAAATCACATTTACATAGTTTTGATCAACAAACCCAAAGTATTTCATACATTTAATCCTACCCCACCCAATCACACTGTGCTAAAACAAAATCTAACAACAACACACACAAAAAGAACAGCAAGACCACTCTGTTATATTATATCAATTTATTAATGATTCAAAGCATTTGGCTATATATGAGCTAGCAATACATACTACATCGTATTCATACACTTGTATGCAACAACAAAAACAAAAAGTGTCGTCATATTTACATGCACATTAAGGCTAAACACTATTTTCAAAAAAATGTGCCACAATCAACCATACTGCAAAAATAAATAAATAAATAAAATGGGGGTCACAGGATGCTGCTAAAAAGAACAATATTTTGTGTAATGCAATGTGTTTATGCAGTTTAAGGTAAAAAAACAACAACAAAAAAACGTTATTTTCTAAAGCTCATCGGTCTGAAAAGCGAGGTATTCTCTGATTGGCCAGCTATCCAGTGCATTGTGATTGGCTGAATGACTCAAGCGTGTGATGGAAACGTTACGCCCTTTAACACATGCCGTCTCACAGGCCAGCTGCTCTGCCCATGCACATTACATCATCGGTTCTCTTTTAGCAGTTCAGTCAATGTACTGTTAGGAGTAACTGAATAACTCGGGATATTGGTTAATTTTGAATACATGGCCAAAAAAAAAAGGAATCAAAATTTCTCAAGAATAGAAATATACACAAGAAAGAAAGAAGAAGATTTTTTTTTTACTTCACTATTACTATCACTAGTGTTAGAGATTTGAACAAACGGCACATACAGGCTACACTCTTTTAAAAGAAGGTTCTGAAAGGGGAATTTTAGATTTTGTTTTCTTAGTATGAGGAACATTTAAAGAAATCTAAAGAACCATCTGAGCAATGGAAGGGTTCCACGGATGAAAGGTTCTACATGGAACCAAAGATGGTGATAACGAACCTCTATTTTTAAGAGTGTAAGCACTAAATTTGTCATGTATCTCATCCTGCACCTTTTGTGCTTTCAACATGAATGTCATCTAATATAAAACACTTTTCTCTTACAACTGTCTTTCATGTGTAATCAAACACTCTCTGCTCTCCTCCTCTTCACTTCAACCATTACGCTGTCTCTGTATTTAAGGACAATCTCTTGAGCCAGAATAATATCTCAGTTAATGATCCTTTCTTCTGTTTTCTCTCATGTTGAAGAGCACCACTTCTCATCCATCAAATCCAATCCTAAACTTTGAAATCAACCTCAGATCATGTATGTGTGAGTGTGTATGGGTTCAGTTTTCCCTACAATGTGAATGCCACCAATGATACCTTGAGAAAAATGGCTTAAAAAGTATGAAATATTGTTTCAAGGAAATAAAGTAAAAATGCAAAAAGCTTATGAGGATTATATTTAGTGGTATGGGACCGAAAAAAGCACAGTATAAAACCAGCAGAATCAATGTAATGCCAGAAAATCATCTTTTTGTGATGCATGCAGTGCTGGTATGCCTTTAAGAACTTGTGTCTTTGTGCATTAGTGTATTTGTGCATGTGTCTGTGGTTTCATATCTTTCACAGCTACAGTATCTCAGTAGTCACAGCACGTTGCTGTAATTACCAGCTGTCTGAGACTCAACTCTAACTCAATACTATTTTCCTGTAGAACTTACAAAAGCAGACACACACACACACACACACACACATTCACATTAACTAAACCCACACTGTCCGTCAATACCAATGCATATACACCATCAGAGTCAGTCATATTTACAAATATCACACTCTATCACACAAATCGCAAATACAAATTAAAAAGAAAGAAAAGAAAAAAAAAAACAAATAGACAGCAAGGCTTCAGCAATCACAGAGGGCATGGCAAAGAAAATCAGCAGCCAGGAACCCAGCTGTGTGAGATAGAACTCGATATCGATCTGTGCTATCACTTCCTTTCAGTCAGAAAGGTACAGAAGAAAAATAAAATCCACTACTTAAACATGAAAGTGTATCAGCAGGTTCATGCGAATGTATAATTGATGTCATTTTAACCAACGACAGCTTGGAAGATAAATAATTTACAGCTGGTTAGAGAAAGGCCTGGGCAGACTAAAATCACGCAATACCACTGCTTCTTAACCGTAAAGATTCAGAGAGATGATGAGAAAGTGCTAGGCATTTCAGAGGTCATCTGCAAATTCTGCTGTATTTAAAGGTGCAGTGTCATTTCTGCATTGCCATAATTATAGAATTGCAAAACTATTGTAACAGAAATGAGTCGAACCAGACAAATTAAAGAGTCTATCAAAGCTGTGCGTTGAAATACAAGCCGAATTCCTAAGAAAGTCAAATCAGTTCTAGTGCCACAAGAACCAAGCAAGATGACCAACCAACTTGTTCACACAACAGTTTTCAACATTAACACCACTAGAACAATTATTAACAATTTCTATTCGAAGAAGAGAAATTTGGTGTCAAATTTGTTGTTCGTAATTGAAATGCAACGCTGGACATCACATGGAAACCCATGAGTTAAACACTTCCATTGACTTCCCCCCACCTAGCAAAACCAGACTGAAATTCCTAAGCGGGAAGGGATTTTGTCTCCAAAGAAGTATTTGTCAAGAGAATGGCAAAGAGACTGCTTTTGTACATATACATGGACCAGAATGAACTCAAAAAGACTTATAAATGAATCAGTCCATCGCTTCACTCCATATTCATTTATGTGTAACCCACACATTTGACTATCATGTTATAATCACTTATTGTGTATGTTTTTTTTTTATAACTATGGGATAGCTGAAGGATACATAGTCATGTCTGGTATGTGTGTGATTGAATCTATACTTGCTTGAAATAGCCCTGACAATCATTTATTTGCAACATGCATCATATTCGTGTTAAAGGAATCTTGTCCAAAATTATAGCCTGCAAGAGCAGGAAAATTCGGACCACATGCTTGGTAAGATAAACAAATGATTTATGATACCCCCGAGCCAAGACAATATCTGATTGGTCAAGACAACATTTGAGGTGTGGCCAAAAGGCCAGTTAAATACTTTGGACACCATGAAATCTGGCTTTTAGTCTGCTTTTAGTCTCTGCTATTAGTCATGCCTGCTCTTAGCTTTTAGCTTGTAGCTATGCTACCTAGCTTTAGCCTTTAGCTTCTAGCCATGCTGTTTAATCATCACTGTTCTTTGAGAGCGGTTCCAGCGTGCTTCAGCCTGCATGCCTGCTGCTACTTAGCCACGATGAGAAGGAACACAACCTAGTCTCGTCAAACTTTATTTCTTTTCTTTTCCGGTTGTGAGTTTCGTGTTCTTAGTTAAGTTTTGTAACGTCGAGTCTCCGACGCCTGACCTCGGGTGCCCGTTCAACTTCAACCAGCGCACACGACTCTGCACCTTCAGCCAACGCCCAAAAACCACGGGCTTCCCAAGACGTCACTTTAGCCACTACTGAACTTCCAGCCAATCAGTGACACCGGGATACCCCTTTCAACAGGAGTCCCTTTCACAGGAAACAAAGGCAATGTATCCCCAGATATTTGTTGTGCTGGTGTATCTAATATAATTTTAACCCCATTGAGGAACTCAATGCGAGCGTTAATTAAGTGATTGATGGTTGTTCATGTCTATGCAATTTAACGTATTGCTGTAAACTTGGGATTCCATATTTCCATTCTCTTAAACTCATCTTTTCCTAACTTTCGATCTTCCTGCAACTTGTGTGAATGTGTGAGTGCGTGCGTTTATGTGTTAGATTAGTTTATATGTCTTAGATTTATCTAATAAAGCCTTATTCATATTGAAAAGAGAAGTATCTTGTGTTTTGTGCTTACAAGTTAATGTCTTAAACTGCCAATCTTGTTACTGTGCTAATTGATAGTGTTTTCACTATAGTTTGGATATTAGTATCCAGCGCAGATTTGATGTTAAACGGCTCGTTCACTGAATCGCAGGGCGTCTCAGTGACCAGCCGTGAAACAGTGATTCTGTTCAAATTCCCTTTTAAATCTTAAATGATTCCCTTTGAGCTAAATTGACCTGTTTCCGTTACACTATTTTCCTGAACACTCCTATAACCTGACAAACAGATAGTCCCCACACTAAACACATGCCATTGGTTGAGCCAATGTTGCAAAGCTAGGCTATTTGGGTGGGGGGGAAAAACAGAGCAATTATTTGACAATAATTACTCAATTGGCTATGAATATTAAACTGGGAAAAGATAAATATTTAAACATTAAACTTACATTACCTTTCATGTTCAATGTAATGACATTATTTAGGAGCTGTATTCTTCTTGGACTGCTAATTAGGCGAATAATAACATACCTCTCTTTATCAGCAGGAAAACAAACATATATTTACACTGTTTATTTGCTTGTGTATCTGCATATGAAATTGAGGTAAATAACTGGAGGCGGGTTGTTGCTGTAACCTCACTGTAATTCTCTTTTGTAGTTTGCTAGTCAACTGAATATTAAAATGCTGTTCTACTTTCATTTGGTTTACTTGATCTCATGACCACCATACTTTGCCTTTGGCATTGTTAATATGATTACTGTGATGACTAATGATGTCAAAGGTAGCAAAAAGTGTTTCCCTCATGACATTGCATCCTTTAATTTATGTTCACAAAGTCCATAATTAACACTTTTGCTAAACAAATAAATGCAAAATGGGCTTTGGTGAGTAAATGTATGTAAATGTAGTAACTATATTACAATATTTTCTAAGTAAATTTGCATTTCTCTTGACTCAGCTGCCATATTAGATGAGTGCATTCTGAGATTGCAATACAATTTATTTTATGCTTTCTGACACATAGCCAACAAAAATATTATAAACACAATCTAGACAAGCCTTGTTACTAACAGGTGTGGATTTAAAGAGATTAGTTGATGCTGCAGTCATGTGCACTGTTTGACACAAATATCCATGGAAAACAATGAAATAATCATTTTGTCACCAGAACAAATGTACTGTATCTTAATTATACATTGTAAAATGAATATAAAAGAAAATATGAGTGGCTGCTAAATGCTCTCAATTTCACTCGCCACTGGTAAGTGGTCATTTAAAGTGTTATGCACCTTCTCAAGAACAAATCATTAGCAGAACAGGACTGTAAGTACAATAACAGCAGTTAACAGAAGTTCACAGCATAATCCCTCTGCACAGCAGCCTGGGATTGAACCTCCAACCTGGACTGACAGTTTAATCGCTAAACTCTGTTGCTCCTTACTGTTCTACCATAGCAATCAACATCTTCTTTCAACAGGTTCAGTCTGTTTGAGGTTCTGAAGAAGACAACCTGTGATAAACAGCAATTTGGAGATCATTTAGATTACTCCTGCGATTCCTGCAGGGATGAAAATAACTGTAATTTCAAAAAAGTATCAGGCTCTTTATAATAATGTCGTGTGAATTTCAGTGCTTTTCATTTGATAATAATAACAGCAACTCTTTTCCAAAACCTAGTGAGCGGCCATCCAAGGAAGCATCCTAATCTTAAAGAAACACTCCACTATTTTTGAAAATGGGCTCATTTTCCAACTCCCCTACAGTTAAACAGTTGAGCTTTACCGTTTTTTTAATTACTTTTTTTACGTCAGAATGAGAGTATAGTAACTTTTAATTTTTCATCGTTCTTTGTACACAATGTAAATACAGAAGAGTCAAGTTTTAAAAAGGAAAAATATCAAAACACTTTGGTCATTTTTGAGCGAGATGCTAACGGTCTAATCAAATTCAATGATCTATGCTAAGCTAAGCTAAAAGTGCTATCACCATTTCAAAAACGGTAAAACTCAACTCTAGGGGAGTTGGAAAATAAGATATTTTCAAAAAAAAGAGTGTTCTTTAATGGAATCACAACATTCTGATGAGCTTAAGACATAAAATATAGGTCACACAAATATTGTGTAAAACTTTGTAGTTAAATAAATTAAACTGTTTATGGATACTCTTTAGTGATGAATGCTGTAAAAGTATTCTGGGGTACATTTGACAAGAAAATACTTAAATATTTTCTGTGCTATGTGCAGTTTCTTTGTAATTATGTGTGAAATTAACTAGCAAAATTTTCTTTTCTTTTTTTTTTTCTTTTCAATGCACTCTGAATTCAATGCATTCTGGGATTGCCATATCCGTGAAGACTGAATGCACTGCTGCTTTAGTTTGGCTAAAGGATGTTATTTCAGAAGATATCATCATTTTCTGTTGTGAAGTGAAATATTGCTGACGAAGTCCAACCATTTCAAGAGGAATCCAAGTAATCTGGAATTTGTGTGAGTGTGATGGATTTCCAAGCAGATTTCCATTTGACCAGCAGACAGTTGCTTGGTATAAAAGTGACTTCGTTGTGAGCTGTGCTTTACATATCAACACACTTTTGACAACAGACAATAAACCTTGCCTGCAAAATGTCAACAAATTTTTATTTTTATAGTCCTTTCTAGGCTGCTCAATTGGTTTTTCATAAGAGAAAGTGCTGGATGTCTATCTATTACTCCGTTAGGCCTAATACACTGACCTGCACTTTACTGTGGGTTAAGTAAAGACAGAAGGCCCCAACGGGTACTTACACTTACTGAGCTCCAGTTACACAATGCTGTTGTGTGCTAGAGAGAATATTTCACTCCCTGAGTCCCTGCAATGAATAATTCAGACTGATGGTTTGTATACGAATGCCAGGAAAAGTGAATACCGGCACCAGCTATCCTCAGGCATTAAGCAACCCAGAGCCCTCAATATGCCCGGGATCCTTGACAGCTGCAAGAAAACTAATAAAACATTTTGTAAAAGTTCAAACATGCAAATCACATCAACATAAATTAACACTGGCAGGATTGGATTTTACATTTGGACATGTGCCTGCCTTCTACTATCAAGAGAAGAGAAAATTCAACAACTGTAACAACATTTAACAACATTGATGTTTTTATTTTATTTTTGATCAAATAAATGTCTTAACCATGCAAACACAAATGAGATTTGAGAGCTATGACACAAAATGTTTTCAGCAAATAATGTTGAATCTTCGCATTAATATTTTCTACCTATGAAACCAGTGTAGCAACTCACCAATCTGCTTTAACAGAACTGCTGAGACATGGGGAAAACTCAGACAATTTTTAATTAAAAAAGAAGAATGATAATCTGGACTTTGCCCCTAAAGCTTTGCTTCCCATGCGTTTTGAGAGAACCATAGCTCTTGAATGTGTGAAGAGTTACAGATGTGTGATCAATACACTGAAAGTGACAAGAGCCTACACTGAGACTGATGTGTAAACACACGCACACGCACACGCACACACACACGGTCTCAGAGGAGAGAGGTGTGTCCTGCTTTTTAACTGAGGTGTGTTAAGAAAGGTAGTTGCAACAATTACAATCTTTTCTCCATTATTCCTGTCCCCATTTAAAATCCCTCTCTTTCTCTCTCTCTCTTGATTTCTCACAGAATCGCACACATAGAATCAATCTCCATTCAAAATCAGCCATGTAATTGCTGTAAATGAGTCTGCTGTAATGAAACCCGTTTAACAATACGAGACCACAGGGATTCAATGCAGTGTTCATGAAGGATGGGCAATAGGATCTGTGATCAGATATTGACAGACCGACATAGTAATGCAAAGTCCCTGCATTCTCAGTGTCTGCCTGTCTATATACAAAATATGTTATACACACTACCAGTGAAAAGTTTGGACAAACCACCCCATTCTCATTTTTCCAAAATGTTCTTTATTTTAGAAGTAGAGAAACAAATTGCTTACACAAGACCAAAAAGCTTCCATTCTTCAAGTAGCCGCCACTTTGGCTGATAAGAGCTTTGTTCACGCTTGGCATTCTCTCTAGCAGCTTCATGAGGTGCCACCTGGCATGCTGAAGGAGTTCCTATATATACTGGGCTGGCTGCTTTTCTTCCACTCTCACATCCAGCTTGTCATCCATTCCAGCTGACCTCACTGTTCTCTTTTTAAATGGTTTTTGTCATTTAGTGTCAAATCACAAAGAGTATTAGGTTCATTTCTGTCCCTCCATGAATAAAATATCACAAAGGACCAATGCTGCATTTATTTGATCAAAAATACAGTGAAAATATTTAGAAATGTTTTCAGTTTAAATATATTTTGAAATATTTTCAGTTTAAATATATTTTGAAATGTAATTTATTTTTTTGTGATGCCATAACTTAAAACATAAAACATAACATAAAAATAAAAATTTCTTATTATATCAGTTAACAATTGAGCTACTTAAGATTTTTGAGGAAGTGGCAATATATTTTAACGCATTTCAAATTTGATAAATAGGAAATGTAAAAAAAAAACAACAACAACAACAGCATTTATTTGAATATAGTTTCACCAACATAAAACAACAAAAAAACATCCAGGTGGATGCTGCACACTGGTGGTGGATGAGGAGATACCCCCTGTCTATGTAAAGCGCTTTGAGTGTCTTGAAAAGCGCTATATAAATGTAAAGAATTATTATCATTGCTGAACATAAATAATGAATAAATAAAAAAGCCACACTAAAGACAACAATGACATATTAATATTTATGCATTTAGCATTTATCCAAATTCATTGACTAGGAAACAAGCTTCAGCAGAAGAGAAATGTAGAGAAGAGTGTACCTGGTATTCTTTACATTCCTTACAGTGTGTGTGTGTGTGTGTGTTTATATATGCATATATAGACATAATTGTGAACAAAATGCAGATAATTCAAGCTTTTCAGGAAAAAACTGTATATGTATATAGGCTGTGGAGGGTTTGTATAAGCTTTTACTTGTGTGAAGTCCTTGGAGAGCATGTGGGAAAAACAGCATGAGAAGACATGGAGGAAAGAGTGTGAGCTGATTTGACGTGAGCAGGGCCTGACCTTGGAGAATCGTGCAAAAGAAAGAGCATATTGAGAGTGGAGGAGTGTGAGCAGAGGATCTCTTTGTGCAGGTAATGAAGTTTGTCTGCAGCTTGCTGACTCTCTGGTGTACAGGTATGATAGACTAAATCTGTCACCATTCACTATGGTTCCTTGCATACAGATTAAACCAAGACCAAGACAAAGAAAGAACCCTCAATGG
Organism: Carassius auratus; assembly: GCF_003368295.1. Taxonomy (NCBI): domain Eukaryota; kingdom Metazoa; phylum Chordata; class Actinopteri; order Cypriniformes; family Cyprinidae; genus Carassius; species Carassius auratus. The sequence goes on from NC_039274.1 coordinate 31,461,922, forward strand.
AGAATCAGCACTGACCACGCAGTTTAATCCATGACCTGGCTTGACACGCTTCTGCTGTATTATGTACACACTACTCTCTCGCTGTCACCTCGTTTTCTCATGACACTACCTTTTAAATAAGTCCTTTACTGTATAAACATCTGCAGAGGACTCTATGATGCCTAGAGTATTGTCTTTGGCTCGGGGGAAAAGGTTTTCATGGGTGAACATCATTTAAAAGGTACAATGTGTAATATTTACAACAATCTATTTACAGAATGCTGCAATGTAATATATATAACTGTTTTTAGAGTTGTATAAAGATATTTCTTAACGAACCGTTATGTTTTTATTAACTTATTTATCTACACACACTGTGGGTTTCCTAACATGGAAGTCGTCACCATGTTTCTACAGTAGCCCTCAACGGACAAACTGCTCTACGCATTTCGTCACAAACTGCTCTATGTAGAGCGCGTTTCGTCACTTTGTTGTTTTTGCGTAACAAGTACATTAACATTCGCAATACCATTGATTTATTGAATAATTAAGTAAATATAATTCCTTGCTTCACCTTTGTAAAGAAATCTCATTGCTCTCTGCTTTCTTTACCAATAACATTTTTACATGTGTCGGCCACCATAGCTTCTCTAAAGCGAGGGGTGAGCGGGGGACTGAGTCGTTGGTTGGAATCCGCTAAAAATTACACTGTGCACAAAAAGCAGGTAAAAAGAAATTAAAATATCCATATTCAGTATATAAAGCCTACTTCTCACTATCAAAATATTAATAAATATTTATAAAATATAAATTCCCAATGAGAAACAGTGCTGACCATAATAATAGTAATACTAATAATAAAAAAAAACTTTAAAACTTACTTCTCACTATCATAATGCTTTTTTTATCATTACTAACACATTTTAAAAGCATAAAACATAAAAAAAAAACACACTGAATGTATGAAAAGTATGAATGTATGATTGGGGGTGAACTTTTTTGATTCTGATACATAATATGACATGTTCCTGACAGATTTTATGAGATCCATAGATCTCCCATGGAAGAAGAGAGAGAAACAGTGAAAGGATGTTATGTTGTCACATCCAAAGTGTTACCTCTAGGGTCACAGCAGCATGAAATGTACTGTCTTCACCATCAAGTGGAAGATTTTTTGAGTGGCCTGAGCCAGAGTTTCAGCAGATACAGCAACCCACACACACACTAGCTGTGAGTCCCTCGTATCTAACAGGAGGTAAAACTATGAGTCATCCGAATGTGTGTACTCTGAGTGAGTGTCTACAGAAAGCCTCACCCCCAGAACCCATTATTACAAACAAGAATTGATCCTGTCAAACCAAGACGAGGGAGAAAATTATAGTCTTTCTCTTTTTCTGTCAGTCTCTTTCTTCTCCCCTCTCTTTTTCTATGGAGAATGATGCAGATAACTGCTGTATTACAGCAATAGGATTCAATATTGAAGTGATTTTCATAAACATAGTCATTAGTGACTCTAGTCTGACAGAAAGGCCTTGACATTACACTCTTCCGGATAAACTACACACTAATTTAACCACTTCATTACCCAAGGTCTATTTGCTTCAGCTTTTCTGCTGACTTGTTTTAACCATTTTGCCATCTAGTTTTTCTCATGTAATTCACATGTAACTTAGTCAATGGTGGGTTTTGCATAGTTATGCAACAACTGCAGTTAAATGCATATGAAGGTACTTCCAAAATTATCCACAGCCTCTCTTCCGGCTGTCCCAGACATCTGTGCTGCTGCCTCTGTAACAGAGGAACACTCTTAATTGGCCAGCGATATCATTAAGTTACCTCAGCAATAGCCTTCACATATTTTACTTGATGCAACTGCCTACTCATGCAGTCTGTGTTTCATATAGCTCCCCCATCTCACTTTCCTTAAAGGGGTAGTTCACCCAAATGACATGGGAATTGGCATGCTTTTTAACAAACATCTATTTTCTCTAGGCCCTGAGATAAATCTAAACCGCCACAATAACAGATGATAATCACTTCTCAAGACTTACATGCCCAGTCTGACTGGAATGTTTCCCAGGGGAATTTTTCTTCTCTGAATTAATGGATTTTTAGTTTGACAAAGGTTAAAGTAAACATGAAGCGACATTCACATACTATTCAACATCTGTCATGTAGCTTGGCTGGTTAGCATGAACTCATTTACACAGTCCAAACAAATTGTGTATTTATATTATTATTTATTGCAAGCAACCTATAAATGACTAAAATGTCGTTATACTATAGCACATGTTCTACCAGTGCCCAATATTTTTAGTAGGCTTATATTTTATATTTTTGAATAGCTATTGTTTTTTAAGCATTTTTTTTTTTTTTTTGTAATCCACATGTAATGCTTATACAATTACTTCATATTCGATCATTAAAGTGCTAAAAATGCTTTCCATTTATTATAAGCACATTAAATTATGTTATGTTGTCTGTCACTTTAAATGCTTGAGCTTCAATGAAATTGTTTTCCGTCTTATCACTGTAATTGTGGTGTAAACTCTGGTATTTTTGTATATTCTGGACAACTTTTTAAAACTATCTTTTTATCGCTATTGCAACAGTTATCGTCCATGTTATGAATAGGCCTTATAATAAATCAAGCCCAGAATTTTCTGCAAAGATCAGTAGACACACTTAGTTATCTATTGAAGCCAGAACCACATCATGTGTGGGTGGTTAACAACTGCTTAATAGTGTTCAGTAAGCTTTAATACACCCCTAAACACAATACAAGATGTAGTTATCGATACTCTAAGCAAATAACATCTTTATTTGCTTAGGAACAAAAGAGCAGAGAACATGACTTGATGCACTAAACATGCATTCACAATAATGTCCAAGTCCAAAAATCTATTAAATGGATGTTTTGTAATGGAGTGACTACAGACCAATTGTTTTTGCACAGGCTAGTATTTCAGCTCCAATACATCAATTATTTGCTGAGGAACTGGTTGCCTATGTTGCCGTACATCCAGATGCTCCTGGCTAAATTTTTCAGCAATGTCTCTCTCTCTCTATCTCTCTATCTCTGTGTGTGTGTGTGTGTGTGTGTGTGTGTGTGTGTGTGAGAGAGAGAGAGTGAATGGTTCCAGGGGCACCGAAGAAGGATAGTCAATAACCAAGCCTGTCGCTTTGACAATATGAAAACAACAATAAAGTGGCACCACGACAGCCAGAGGTTATTAAAGTTGATAATCTGATGTATTTGAACTACATAATGCATTAAGCAAATTATAAGTACCACTTAGTTAGGGTAATTGCCAAGACAAGACAAGCATTACTGCTTATATTTGACACAACAAATACTAAGTAAACTGATACATATATACATTTGTCACATTGCTACAAACTTCAATTCCAAATAAATGCTGCTTTTTTTTTACTTTCTATTCATCAAAAAAAATCAATGGCACAGTGGTGTTCAACATTGATAATAATAAGAATAATTTCTGAAGAATCATGTTACATTGAAGACTGAAGTAATGACTCTGCTTTGCCCATACTGAAACACATTTCATAAATATATTGACATAAAAAAAATATTTTTATATTATAATATTAGTTCATATTTTACTGTAATCTTTAATCAAAAAAGCAGCAGAGTAACCACTAAACAACAAAATCTGAAGTTTACAGACCACTTAATGAAGACAGCATGGCGAGTGAGCAAAGTTTGTTGATTGTAGAACTTCAAATTACTGAATCCTTATGATGAATCACTTATTATATTCATCTTTTGTAACTTGCTTTATCTATAGCTAAAAGCATCTGCTAAATGAAAAGAGAAATTGTTAATGTAAATGCATATAAATGCACTAAACTCACTCAGAACAACCTGGCAACAAAATATACTACAACAACTAAGCACAATGGCAGTGAGTTCTGCAAAGTCAAGCACCTCTTTACATTTTCTTAAGAGAACACAACATTAATGTGCTTCACACCCACAAGGCCACATTACTTTTCATTTACATGTTGTAGATGATTTTATATAATTTATGTGCACGTTCATCTTATTTTGCATCTTATTGTGTTTTCAACAAAACGACACACACAAAGCAGCTGTGGTTGACAGAAGTTTACCATAAAGATGCATGAGCAGATTTCACTTGAATTCATGTCTCATTGTGTTGACATACAAACTCGCTCTCTCACACACACAGAAAAGAAGAGCACAGAACTATTTGAAAGCAAATAAAGTTACGACCTCTCACATCTTTATGACTTTGGGGAGAGTCATACATCTTGAGGAAGAGAAAATAAAGGGATGTATTAGAGGAAGGATATATTTGCGCTGGTGCTTCAAACAAAATACCCCAATTAATCATTCTGCCCGGAACATCGCGCTTCCAATCAAGGCTGAGGCTTGAGCTCCATTACCTTTAAAAGCAATGTGACCCTCAATAAAGAGGATGAGAGCCCTGCGAAAATAACCAATATGGAGGAAAGGGGGGGGGGGGTTATTTTTTTTATATTTAGAAGGCAGGAGGTTGGCTCAGTTTTTTTACAGTAAAAATGGTGGCGGTTAAAAAGTACAGATTTTTTTTTTTTTTTTGAGAAAAGAAGCATTGTCCTTTTTCCCCTGATCTTTATCACAATGTGGACAACTTCCATCTTTGTGTCCCACAAATATGACATATCTAATATAGTGCCATGACCATATGACATGATGACCAAGTAACTAAATAAACTACTACTTATTCTGCCCACAAATAAGTCTTACAAGAAAATAAAGGCAAGTGTGCATTTGCTAAAACAAGCATGCTTTTGATACAATTGTCAGAAGGTATAATAAAACAATTATAGCAATAAATTCATGATATTTGTAAATGACAAGCATAACATTTTGTTTTAGATAGTTTATGAAATGTGAAAACGTTTTAACATCCAAAGTATTTAATTAGATTAGAATTTGATTCAGTGTCAGTTAAATTACGAGTACAACTCATAGAAATCAATTCACATATGATATTGTAAATAATAAAGAGTCACTGTGAACTGTAATTTGGAATCAGCTGTTTGAGTTTTGGCTATTTAAAAAATCTTTTGCATTTTAACTTTTAGAAAACAGTTCAGAAGAATCATGAATAAATGCATTCTTGCGTTGAGATTGAGCGCAGACTTTGATTAAACAGATAAGTGATTCTGTTCTAACGCTTGAAAAGGTTTTATTATTACACAGAATTTCTTCCATTCAGCCATTTTAATGAAATAAGAGAAAATAGGTGTCTGAAGACAGCACTTTAACTGAAAAACACACTGCACTTTCTTTGTACTCCGATAATTAGTTGCAAACCAATTTCCATCTGAAGCTGCCTAGGTGAACTCGGCTGCTGACTGACACAAACCAATCTTATAAAAAATGAGAATGGTTCTGAGATCGTGTATGAATTAGAAAAAGGAAAAGAAAAACTTTGAAATGTTAAGCCCTAAATTAATGAGGGCAGGAGTTTGCCAAAATCTGGTGTTTCCCGCGGCTACATTAAGACCAGTGTACAACATAATGGATAAATTTGTACTGTTTGTGGTAGTTTATCCGTTGTCTCTGAGTCCCCTGGCCTCCACATTGCAGGCGCTGTGAGGACCAGACTGAAGACACACAGCATGCACAATGAGGAGACCAGAGAACCCTGAAATATAGGTCTGGTCAATATAGAGACTGCAAAAATGTAAATAAGCCAATTAATGGCATTATGGTTTTAAGTTTGATTTTTTTTTTTCCATGTTGTTTTCCAGGCAAAAATAAATAGCCTATTAAAAATGGCTTAGAAATGTATAACTTATAAATTATATAATAAAATTATAAATACATATATACATATAAATACATACACATATACATCAAATTCTTTGATCTAAGTTTATGCACCTCCATTTTTAAGTGAATTTTTACCAAAAATATCCACAAGTAATAGACTTGGAAAAGCTTTATATATTTTAAAATAAAAGCTTATTATTAAAAAATTATATATATATATATATATATATATATATATATATATATATATATGTTTAAGTAATTATGCAGATAAATAACAGCAGTCATTTTATGGTACAAAATGCAAATCATGGAATTCAAAGAGAAGATATTGGGAAATGCATATTTATTTAATTAACATTGTCCATATAAGCAATTAAAAAGTAAAACCTAATGAGCATAACTTCAAATAAATAAATAAAAAGAAGACCTTCGGAAAAACCTTTGACTGGGTTTTAATGTCTACTAAATTATTTTCACCAACATAAACTACAAACCCACATAAAGGTTCTTCTGACGCAATAAATGGAAGAAATACCAAAGGTACTGTACAACAATGATGACCATCGTTTTCTGAGAACAGTATGGTTCAGTGCGCTGTATGGTTCACTGTCTCAAATGGACCGTAAATTAATTATAGCACGCTCGTTTACCCATGAGTTCCATTAAGCTTGTCAATGAATCAATATTCGATTTAGTAATGGATATCTTTGCACTTAACCTTCAAAGATCCTGCCACTGGAAGTCTGCAATTATTCAGAAACATTAACTCTATTCGAAAAGTTTTTTCTTAAATTGTGCCATTGCACAGACATAAGTCCAAACACAGCATGTTTTCTTTCATGACCTCAGGGCGTTGTTTTACATGACATGTTGGCAATTATTGAAGTTTTAGTTTTTAATTGGAGGCCAGTGTCACTCTAGTCATGACTGACCTGTTATTATGCTCAGAAATAAATTCACCCGCCTTCTCCCACTGAGTGAACACTTCATATATTCAAGCACGTTTTGTCCACATACAGTAACATTATATACCACAAAAAACAGCATAAGTAGTTATTATATTCAAAAACACATACAGTAGTTATGCATATATTGTGGGAAGAGGGGCCTTTGCAGACTCAAATTTCAGGGTCCTTGGCGGTAAAAACAGTAACACTGTGAAATATTATTTGAATTTAAAATAAGAGTTTTCTATTTTAATACATTTTAAAATGCAATTTATTCCTGTGATGGGAAAGCTACATTTTCAACAGTCATTATTCCAGTCTTCAGTGTCCGGTAAACATTTTTTATTTTTATCAATGTTAGCAAATTAATATTTTTGTGGAAATCCCTGATATATTTTAGAAAGCTTAAAGGGGTCATGAACTGCCTTTTTATTATTTTGCACTGTTCTCAGAGGTCCACTTATAATGTTATCAAGATTTTTACATCAAAAAACATATAATTTAGCAGTAATAGGCTATTTTCTGTCTTATTTTGACCCCCTTTATCAGAGCGATATGTTTGAATAGGTGTGTATATATCAAATTATCTGTAATAATATAGCAGTAGTGACCACGTAATAAAAACAGTTACTCACACTTGTGTGATGTGATATTGCTGTCAGATCCAATATATAGTCTACACAGCACTGTCTTTTAGTTTGAATCTTTTTGTAAATCCTGCATCGAATTGTGCCTTGTTTTTAAATGAATCTATGGTAAAATAAAGGGAACAAAGTTCTTGTTGACATGTTCAGGATCTTCATTAGAAACAAAGTCCATCCACTCTTTCCTAATGTTGAGATCAGAAGGAAGGCAATGCAAAGACTGTGTTTTTCCACAACTTGGCACTGAACAGTGTCTTGTTTTCTTCTGAGCCATCTTTATCATTTGATTCCTGCATTTGTCTCTCTTGTTATTTACACTGCATGCACAAATCATTGGGCGGGGCTAAACAGGCAGTGATGTAGAAGCAGGTGTAGATCTTCTGCGGAGGCGGGGTTTAGCCACACTATTACATAATAAAGTGGCACATTCCACAACCTGTTGTTTTGGAAGATTGGCTTAAATAGAAGCTGTTTTTTAGAATGAGAAAGTTCTGAAACCTACAGGACGTGTTTATAGTATAATGTACAACTTAAATGTCAAAAGATCAAGGGAATTTAGATTTCTCAGTTCATGACCTCTTTAAAACCAGGGTGTCCGATACGGTTCCTGGTAGGCCACTGTCATGTAGATTTTAGCTCCAAACCCAATTAAACAAATCTAAGCAAGCTAATCAAAGTATATGGGATTACTAGAATCTTCCAGACAGGAAGGTTTAAAGAAGTTGGAGCTAAACTCTGCACGATATGGGCCCTCAAGGACCAGGATTAAACACCATTAGTAAGAAAAGGACATCATTTATTTGAAACAGAATTTTTTGGGAAATATTATAAATTAATTTACTGTCACTGTTGATCAGTTGAATGCATCCTTGCTGAATAAAAGTATTCATTAAATAAAAAATATAAAAAAAAAACAACTAAATAATCAAATAAAATACAAGGACAAGGACAACACAAGGACAGCATTTTTTTTTATATATATATATTTAGAACATTTCCTTTTGTTTCACTGCTTTGTTCTGCAACCAAAGCAACCATCAATGCTGGTAACAAGCAACAACTGTTGTGTTTTGGAGGCTGATCTCAAGCAACGATTTCTCTTCCATCCAGTTTCATCTAAAAAAGACAGTGCTTGTCTAATCCCATAAAATACCACATGCATTACAGTACAATCTGCTGACTCCTCACAGTGTTAAAAGTCAATTACAATAGCACTAAAAAGAACTCTGAATCTGTTTTTGAAACCCTTTCCCACATACAGACAAATCACCACACAAGCAGACAGACGGAGAGAAAGCAGCACGAGTAAATGAATATTCATTCAGAGGAAATCCTTGCCGTTCTTTCTGTCAGAAGAAAGCAATTCTCATTAAATCCAACGTGATCACGGCACAACTTTAATTAAATCTCACAGTATGAAGCACAAATGCTGCTACTATCAACTAAACACATGTTGCAACGGATCATGAGTGTAGAGTTGATATCACATAGAAACACTAACACACATTAAATATTAATTGCAATATTCAAACATGTATCATGGTGTGACCAACACCACAGAGCACGTGATGCACAAACTGCATCCCTGTAAAATGACAGGGAAGTGCCTCGTCTGAGTGTTTATAGATTATAAAGAAGCATACCTCAGTCATGACATGATCTACTTCACACACACACACACAAAGTCTTTCTCTAGGGTTCATGTCAACGAGATCCCATGACATGGATATCAATTACACCTCAACCACACAGAATCTGCACATAAATAGCATGCACAATTGACCGGTTCTATTTTTCTTCCTATATATTACAATAAAACTGTATGTCCTGAAGGTCACAAAAGCAATCACATCTTTCAGCCGCCATCGACCTGCTTTCACAATGTCCCTGGAATGAAAGAGGAGAGCTACGGCCACTTATCGACAATCCAACATCGAATGATAATGATTAGCAGATCACTTATGTTAATGAATAGCGATGTTGACATGGTTTAGAGAAAAGATGAAGCATGGGGGACCGAGAGGAAAAGAGCAAACAATTCCTTCTATTCCCCAGACCGCTGTGCACAATGTGACCAGTAAGGACTTAAGTCATTCATCTCCTCGTGGAATCACAGAAAATCATTAATAGTGAAGTCTGTCTCGCTCCTTTAAGTGAATCATTTAATCACTGAATGGAACTGTGGGCAGGCAGAATAAATGGACCAATGCAACAGTGATTCATCTGCTTTGTTTGGGAGCCTGCAGGATGAAAGGGAGTTGAATCGAACCCATTGCAAAAGAAATACAACACAGATCATTTTTCCAAAGAAGTACAGAAGGAAAGAGAGAAAGAAGAACAGATAGAAAGAGCTAAAGACACACCAAAAGGCTCTCAAACCTCTCACTGATTCAAGCCTGCGGCATCAACTGCACACGTTCCCCACGGTGTTTCTGATGTTTGTGTGTGTGTGTGTGTGTGTGTGTGTGTCTGTGAACTCATCTGATGGATAGTGTTAAACTTCTCCAAAAGATTTTGTATTTTATGTTCCTCCACCTTCTCAAGTGGCTCCACTCCAGAAACCATCACAAGTCTGCATTTATATAGTGCGTTTTAGTGTAGCTGCCATCTGCGTTTATCTGCGAAGCATTTAAATAGAATGGACTCCATAGAAAGGGTCCTGTTTCATAGACAGCGCTTGAGATGACCTTTCCCAAATCGGTCGGTTGTTCTGTGTGCTCCATGAGAAAATGAAAATGAAATTTTAAAGAGGTTATTCTTGGACCGAGAGAGAGAGAGAGAGAGAGAGAGAGAGAGAGAGAGAGAGAGAGAAGGGAGAGATTATATGTGGAACAGAACAAACATTTTATCTTGGACAGGTTCTACTGACCCAAACACACCCATTCCATTAATAGACACAGCACCTTCATGGGGATGCACTTTAGGTCATATTATCTGACACCAGCATACACATATTGCACACGGATTACCCACACATACTATTTCTGGGCAAATCTCACAAATCTTGAGAATAATGAGAATAATGGGAATTAGTAAAAAAAAAGTATAAAAAAAAGAAAAGAAAAACTCAACCCATTACAGTAATAAGAATTTTGAGTGATAATTCATTAAACTAAGGTCACAATGTAAATACCCTAAAACAAGCTTTATCTAAATTATGCAAAGTACATTTTCTTTTCTTTTTCTTTTTTTATTTGGGGTTGAGATTTACCCTTTTATATTTTAATTATATCTAATTATATCTAACATACACAGACTCACATTAGTTCTGTGTTTCTACTTCTCCTTCCCTCCCTCTACTGAGTGCGTTCACCCTCTTGCTTAAAACCACACACAGACACACACCACACGACACGACACAAGGAGCAGCTGAAAGACAGATGAACAGCTCTTCTCTTTTACCCTTTCAAGTGTTTCAGTCTCTCAGCTGGTATTGCTGGCCATCCTTCCTACAAAACCACAGAGGGAGAATACATTTAAAACCGTGTAAACAATATCCTTTAAAAGCATCACTCACTGGCCGCCTCTGGGGAATTTGCAGAGGAAGCAACCTAATCTGACTATTAACAAATACCTAGAGTATTTCCATCAAATCTTTCTCTTGATTCAGCCTGGATCAAATTATACAGGTTGAAAACCAACCAGGACTTACTTTAAACAAGGTGCTTGAGAAATAGCCCACAGTACATTCTTTGCTGAAGGTTCTTTTGACTTGAACCATATTGCAACTTTTAAGAAACCCCTAGCTACCTCCCCGTGACATTCCTGGTATCACCCACAGGAGCCATGGGCAAGCATTCACACATTTTTTTTAGAAAAATAAATAAATAAATACAGCTGTAAATGTGTCTGTACATACAGAACATAGTGTAAAGAGATGTACAGGAACAGAAAACATTAGAATGGAATCCATTAAACAACTACTGATTTGAAGAGACCTATTGTTGACTGATTAAGAATTCACTGATTCACTGTTTTTCAAAGCAAGTGATATTAAGCGATCTTAATGTAATGACTCTTTGCATATGTGTGGAGATTCTTTGAGTATGTTGAATTAGCTGACTCCTAAATCAATCTTTTCATTAGAGAGCAAATTCATTATGTGCAAGTTGTTTCTGAATGACTCTCGAGTGACTCGACTTGGCATTGGAGTGTGATAGTCTATCTATCTATCTATCTATCTATCTATCTATCTATCTATCTATCTATCTATCTATCTATCTATCTATCTATCTATCTATCTATCTATCTACCTACCTCGCTCTCTCTTCTACTGTCTACTGATCTATTCTCACTCAGGACAATGAAAAGCATTTGATACAGGGAGAGGACAGAACATCCTTGAATTCTCCATCTGTGACACTGCTGAGAAACGTCTCTCATGCAATCATACATACACACATGACTGGTGCTTGGGGACTGAAAAGGCCAGAAATCTGAAATTTTACACCTAACACACACACACACACACACACACACACACAGAATGTTCCTTGGGGTCGGCACTGATCAGTGATTTGTCATTGATGTCATCCATCTCTTCTGTGACAGACAGAGAGCCGGAGAATGAAAGTATGTGTGATAGGCTGTCTGAATCCACACAGTGTTGTGGCTCAGTCGGGGTTAAGGTTGGATGTGACATATCAGAGTGACAGACCCAGTTTAACTGACAGGCAGCATGTGCTTGCTTCTTCGTCACGGAACGTGATGCCTCAAATTTGCATCTCTGGAAAACAACCAACTGACTAAAAAAAATAGACAGATTTCTGACAACCAAAATTAAGCCTAGAGAAAAAGTTGTATTAATCCAAAACTTCATTGTCACGAACATACAAGCAAATCTGTGATCTCTGGGTCGTTGTGGAGCGCTGCTACAAAGAATAAGATCTGACATCATGAAAGGGATGTGAACAAATCAGATTTGGCAGTGTGAGCAGAAACTTTTCAGCAACTGAGTGAGAGAACGTCTACTATTGACGGAGATGCTGAAAACCACTCTACAAAATAAAGCAGCAAAAAAGAGGCAGAGATATGGGATGTGCAGCTTCTCACCCATCCGTATTGTTATCGTCGGCCTTCCAGATGAACGATCTGCTAATTTAATTTACCCCTGTGCCCCTGGCTTCTTTCTTACTTGGATTAGAGGCAAGTTCTTCTTAGTTCTGCGTTGTCACCCAAATTAGGTACACTGTAAAAAATAATTCAGTGGCTTAGTAAATTTCACAAAAATAAAGAGCTATATTAACTTAATAAAATCTTTTGAAATCATTTAAGTGATATTTTGAGTGGGTCAGATTAAAAATAATAATTAAAAATCCAACAAATAATTTCTCTAAAATTTACATATATTATTTAAGTTTATGTAATGAAAATAAATAAGTATTTAACTAACTAATTATATTTTTAATATACCTTCAATATTTCTGGTGAATTCTAATAGAAATATTTGATAATTATTTACTTGTACTGATCTGTTTTAGAAACTAAAATTATTAAGTATTTCCTACCAATTTTCCTAAATAAAGTTCCAGCTTAATAAATGAAAGTTTAAATAAATTGAGTAAATTTCGCGGCTAAAGTGATCACGTGTGCAGCTCCGCAGGAAAAAAAAAAATCTGCTTTCCTCAGCAGCGACGTCGACTAGCCATACACCTCACAACTCCTGGTAAGTAACGTTAGTCAGCTAATCCTACTTACGTTTGTAACACTTTATTAAAAAGTTAATAATTATTAAGCATTTCCTAACAATTGTCTTTGTATTTTACGTCATATTCAACAAGTTTCGTAGCTTAATCGAAGTCACCTGAAGGACGGCTTTCCTCAGCAACGGCAAGGCCCGCACTCCTCTCATATTGTGGTACGTTATGTAATTTATCCAGCTAGTTAATACTAATTATGTTTTTAATGTTTAATTCAGAAGTTAATTATTAAGGATTTCCTAACAATTGTGTTTGTATTTTGCGTCATCTTAAGAAGTTTAACAAGTTTCGCGGCTCAAACAAGAGGCACCTGTCACTGAAGGACTGCTTTTCTCAGCTACGACGTGAACAGCATCACTCGAATTTCCTGTAAGTAACGTAGTCATTTTATAACTATGTATATTTGCAATAATGTATTCAAAAGTTGATTAAACATTGACCGTGTGTACGTGTACATAACAGTGTAGTTTTCTAAGTTAGTTAGTGGGGCAGCCATATGTATGTTAGTTTTTTTTTTTTTTTGGAGTGGGTTAACGTTCGTACTATTTGGATCACCGTTTATTTCAACCGCCATTTGAAAGTCTAACGATAAGTGTAACCGTGGTCCAGCAACTATACATGCCCAATGGAAAACGATTTTGTACAGGTTCCCCTTTGGGGTCAGTGGCTTGTCAAAAGGGAACACATCATTTATGAACTTTCAAATGACAACATTCTGTCTTGTAAAAAGCTGTCACGTTTTTGTAAAACATCATAATTACTACATGAACTGAGGTATGAGCTCTTAAATCACCACTACAAATACTCCATGCAAAAGTATTTAAAATGGCGTGGACATAACATAGACTGGTGCGTTTTAATCAGCTCCCACTATATGCTCCGTTGTAAAATCATTCTAGTACACTGAAACTTATGACATACAATATCGGTCAAAAGTTTGAAAACATTAAGCTTTTTAATGTAACAAATCCAGACCTGGTGGGTATTGAAGGACAGCGGAGGCTGGGTGAGGGGTACGTTGTTTTAATTGAGTGAACTTACTAAATTTCTTAAGAGTGTGTTTAAATATATTCATTTTGATTTGAATTAAGTAATATTTTTGTTCCCTGAAACAGATCAGTTTAATTTTCCATCCTTAAATAGTTTGATAGAAATTTCACAAATATATTATGTGTATTATAAATGAACAATTTGTTAGTCAAATACTAAATTGTTTTAGTGGAAAAAATAAAATATAACTGTACATTTTAGATAAAATAAACTGTTGTATTTTTAGTCAGTTAATATGTTTACATTTATGCATTTGGCAGACGCTTTTTTCCAAAGCAACTTACATTATTTCCTCAATAAAAGCCTATAGCATTGATTTACAGCATAGAAGCTCGCAGTTGGTCTCTTTTCATTTTTCTTTTAGGGTTATTGTTAAAAATAAATGTCCCTATGTAGAAAATTAACCTGTCTTGTTGTTAAGAAGAATGCTGTTAATTTTTGCAACTCCTCCCCCTAGTAAACTTTGAGATTTTACCTATCATATGGTCCAACAGAATGTTTGCTTCTTCAGGTGCTATTTGTTTTGTGTATTTGTCACTTTCTTGTAACATTCAGGTTTGAATGTTAGCTCTAACCAGTTATCTTTAAAATTTGCCTGTAGGGTTCAGCTGATCTACCCATCTTCGTACAAGCAGAGTTGGCAGAGGAGGTCATAAAAATCTACATCCTTCGGGACAATGATGGGGCAGTCAGCGATGTAATCTTGGGAATCACAGCAGAGCCTGCTGCCATCTTTTGGGAGTCACATTGGATTTGAGATATCCCAAGACCCACAAATACAGGTCCTTCTCCAAAAATTAGCATATTGTGATAAAGTTCATTATTTTCCTTAATGTAATGATAAAAATTAAACTTTCATATATTTTAGATTCATTGCACACCAACTGAAATATTTCAGGTCTTTTATTGTTTAAATACTGATGCTTTTGGCATACAGCTCATGAAAACCCAAAATTCCTATCTCAAAAAATTAGCTTATTTCATCTGACCAATAAAAGAAAAGTGTTTTTAATACAAAAAAGTCAACCTTCAAATAATTATGTTCAGTTATGCACTCAATACTTGGTCGGGAATCCTTTTGCAGAAATGACTGCTTCAATGCGCGTGTCATGGAGGCAATCAGCCTGTGGCACTGCTGAGGTGTTATGGAGGCCCAGGATGCTTCGATAGCGGCCTTAAGCTCATCCAGAGTGTTGGGTCTTGCGTCTCTCAACTTTCTCTTCACAATATTCCAGAGATTCTCTATTGAGCACAGTAATACCATGGTCCGTAAACCATTTACCAGTGGTTTTGGCACTGTGAGCAGGTGCCAGGTCGTGCTGAAAAACGAAATCTTCATCTTCATAAAGCTTTTCAGCAGATGGAAGCATGAAGTGCTCCAAAATCTCCTGATAGCTAGCTGCACTGACCCTGCCCTTGATAAAACACAGTGGACCAACAGCAGCAGCTGACATGGCACCCCAGACCATCACTGACTGTGGGTACTTGACACTGGACTTCAGGCATTTTGGAATTTCCTTCTCCCCAGTCTTCCTCCAGACTCTGGCACCTTGATTTCCGAATGACATGCAAAATTGGCTTTCATCCAAAAAAAGTACTTAGGACCACTGAGCTACAGTCCAGTGCTGCTTCTCGTAGCCCATTTCCTGCACACGCCTGTGCACGGTGGCTCTGGATGTTTCTACTCCAGACTCAGTCCACTGCTTCCGCAGGTCCCCCAAGGTCTGGAATCGGTCCTTCTCCACAATCTTCCTCAGGGTCTGGTCACTGCTTCTCGTTGTGCAGCGTTTTTTGCCACACTTTTTCATTCCCACAGACTTTCCACTGAGGTGCCTTGATACAGCACTCTGGAAACAGCCTATTCTTTCAGAAATTTCTTTCTGTGTCTTACCCTCTCGCTTGAGGGTGTCAATGATGGCCTTCAGGACAGCAGTCAGGTTGGCAGTCTTACCCATGATTGCGGTTTTGAGTAATGAACCAGGCTGGGAGTTTTTAAAAGCCTCAGGAATCTTTTGCAAGTGTTTAGAGTTAATTAGCTGATTCAGATGATTAGGTTAATAGCTCGTTTAGAGAACCTTTTCATGATATGCTAATTTTTTGAGATAGGAATTTTGGGTTTGCATGAGCTGTATGCCAAAATCATCAGTATTAAAACAATAAAAGACCTGAAATATTTCAGTTGGTGTGCAATGAATCTAAAATATATGAAAGTTTAATTTTTATCATTACATTACGGAAAATAATGAACTTCATCACAATATGCTAATTTTTTTAGAAGGACCTGTACTCACTTGAGTTGTTCCAAAAACTGTTTCTTGAGCTGGATCCTCCAAAACTCTGTTAATGTTCAGAGGTTAAAAAATTATCTTCTTGCATAGTCGTGGTTCATGATCATCCCACAGAATGGGTATTCCTGATGGAAGTGTTTCTGTTATCGGATTAATTCTGTTGAAGGGATAGTTCACCCAAAAAGATGATTTTGTCATAATTTACTCTCCCTCAATTTGTCCCAAACCTGTACGAGTTTCTTTCTTCTGTTGAACACAAAAGATATTTTAAGTGAAGTGACGTGACATTCAGCCAAGTATTAAAGAGTGTTTGTTAACGCAGTTAAAGGTTGCCATTGACTTTGCATAGTATACTTTTTTTTTTTCCTACCATGGAAGTCAATGGCAACTTTCAACTATCTGTTAACCAACAGGGGGGGGGGGGGGCGAGTACATTATGACAACATCATCTTTTTGGGTGAACTATCCCTTTAATATTGATGTAAGTGTGGCTTTTTTTTTTTTTTTATGGTTTAATGTTGAGTGTGACTGCAAATGGCTGGTATGCACCAGGAACAAAGTAAGATGTCATTTCTCTTATGGCTATCGTATTTTACATGTAATCTACTTGAATACTAAGATGGATGAAATGTTTCATAAGGTTTAATCATTTCCCTTATGGCTACTTTACAGTTTTAATTTTTGCAATTTACTGGAATATTAAAATGGATAAGATGTTTCAAAGGTTGATTTTAGACTTTGTCTTATGTTTAATTGACAAATAAATTTTCAATAAAAAAATGTGTTTCTTTCTTTATTTGGTTTTATTATATTAATTATAAAGGGTAAATAGTGTAAAAAAAAAAGTGAATGCAACATTTTGATAATTTATAGTCCAATATTAAGTTAAATTCACTTTTACATGTAGTAAACGTAGCACATTTTTTTGGTTAAATTTCATCCAATATTTCAATTATATCTACTCAATATTTTTTGTTTATTTTACATAGAATTACAGTTGTGGTGTTTTATAATTTTGATTATATCTAATTAATTTTATTTCTCATATAAAGTAATTCAGTTATTCAGATTTACTTAATTTTTTTACTGACAATTACTCAATTTAAACAGTATATTTCATTGATTTCACAGCTTTAAAATTTACTCAATTTTTTTGAGTGTAAAAATGTTTCACCAAAAAAATTGAGTAAATAATAGTTAAACTTTTTACAGTGTAGTTCACATCAAAAAGATGCATTTGGAAGAGACAGCGAGCACAGAACTAGTCAAACTGAATGAATCTTTGGCGTTCACACACACACACACACACACACACACGAAAGAATGGATTTACTCAGAGACATTCCAAAAGCTAAATATTTAGTTTGGAGTAACCATTTGCACCTCTTTAAATATTTATAGTTCATTTATAGCCTCTTTAGTGAATCAATCCCAGTGAGGAGGAGAAAAATAGACCAAGATGCTCCACGCTTCAGTGACCTCTCCAACCACACTGCCGCCTTCACGCAAGCTGCTGTCTCTATTACTTTATTACTCTTTCTGTTCATCCTATTTTAAATGGAATCATATTTCGTAACAGTGATGCCAGTTTTCCGCCATAAAACTGACTTGATTTCTTCTTGGCTTGTGATGTCTTGGAGTACAGTGAGAATCATTTTCTTAACATTAATTGAGAGAGAGCAGAATCTATTACAAACTATTTTCAGTTCATATTTTATATCATGGGTTGTGGTTCATACAGAGTGTGGATTAGCGACAGATTTGCTGTGAGTTTGAAACCTTTAATATTAAAGGATAATATGTTCATTTGAAGTTGTAAGTATATATGAGCCAGCTTTGAAGTTTATCTTTGAAGAAATCTAGGCAATCACTTTGAAGTCAGAAAAAGAAAAGCCATGGATTCTAAGAGTAATGATAATGGACAGGTGCCTTACACAGTCACACGATCTTCTTTGAGGCCAGGAAACCTCATACTAATAATAAAAAAAAAAAAACATTTGCAACAGCAAAATAGGCAATGACAAAAACCAAAAGCAAAAAAATTTAGCTTTTTAATTAATGTTTCAATCTATTCATTTTTTTTTCAGCCATGTTCCTGCTTTGTGCTTTTTGATGGGTCAATCCAAGCTGCAATTCATATTTTTTGCATCATCCAAGATATAAGCTTCCTAAACAAACTCATCAGTCTTAAAACAAATGTCTACAATGGAAGCCATCCATCACTGCATACTAATTTTCTCTTGTCAGGCTTTGAATATTAACCATTGTTTGGCCCAGAAGGGGTAGAATACAAAAGATCTTGTATTTGCATTTCCATCTTGTTACACCAACTGTTAAGCCCATTCCTGGTTTATGTGAAAGTCATGCAGTAGTTTCTAAGATATCAAAGAGAGAAAGACAAAAAATAAAAACTTTCCAGTAATTACACTATTTTCCCTTCCACAAAGGTTTAGCTTCCTTTTGCTGTTCTCAATGCACAAGATATCCATTTTATTATTCACTTGGGATTTAACTAAAAGTACAACTTTTTAGCCCACAAACGGTCATGATGAAGTCCTCTGACAGATAATCTTCTTAGGGTCTTATTCCCATACTTCTCTTAATTCTCTCTAAAATCTCTGTCTTAATGGTGCTCCATCCATTCTCCTACAAAACAGGGACAAGGGAACAAGTCTCTGAATACAGAACAATTTTATTAGTGTTTTCCCACAAATAAATAAAAAAATAAAAATTCTCTCTACCTGAACCAGCTCTTCCTTAACGTGCATCAAGGAAAAAAAGCCCAGCGAGACATGAGATCAAGTCTAAATCATGTCCAGGATGCATTTCATTCCACATCTGAACAGCAGGTCATTCATCAGTTTGACAGGTCTAATCCCTTTTGGTCACATTACAGAAATATTTGTGGCTTGATGGCCGCTGAGAAGGGACCACCACAAACAGAATTCCAAATACAAGATTTACTGTTGCCACATGATGAGAAATCACACTGGAATCTACGTGTAAGATGTGAAAATATGTTTCCAGTTTCAAGGTGTTTTTCCTCAAATGATCGCTTGAATGGGAGTCTGCAATGTCTGGCCCATTTTTTCCACATTTACTGAAACAATGTCTGTGTGCTTTTCACGCATACACACTCATCTGTAATCAATATACCCTCCCGTGTCAAACCTTGAAGCAAAGTAATGAGAAAACAGGGTGACTACAGGTTTTAATAGAGAATTTTCAACTCATGAAGACTAATGTTTATGGACTTCAATGTACAGGCAGAGAAAACTTTAAATGGACTTGTTCACAAAGGACCCATTTACAAGTCTAGAAGATATTCCCAATACAATTAAAGACCATCTACAGGACCCACTGTAATGTTCTCACAGAATCTATTTCAGGATTATTTTCTGTGGATTTAGCAGTGTGTTCAACTATCTACTGCCAACATTCATAGCAAAGTAGGGCTGCACAATTAAAGGGTTAGTTCACCCAAAAATGAAAATTATGTCATTAATGTCTCACCGTTATATCGTTCCAAAGACCTCTGTTCATCTTCGGAACACAGTTTAAGATATTTTCGATTTAGTCCGAGAGCTTTCTGTCCATCCATTGAAAATGTACAGTATGTACGGTATACTGTCCATGTCCAGAAAGGTAATAAAAACATTATAGTAGTCCATGTGACTTCATTTAGAATTTGTTGAAGCATCGAAAATACATTTTGGTCCAAAAAAAATAATAATTACGACTTTATTCAGCATTGTCTTCTCTTCTGGGTCTGCTGTGAGTGCGTTCACGACGCTAGATAACACGTCAGTAGTGTCATACGTCAGCTGCAAAATATCTTAAACTGTGTTCCGAAGATGAACTGAGGTCTTACGGGTTTGGAACGACATGAGGGTGAGTTATTAATGAAATAATTGTAATTTTTTGGGTGAACTAACCCTTTAACTGAAAATAAATCGCAAAGGCAATAAATTACGAAATCTCCATCCAAAGTCCAGAGGGTGCTCTCGCGCAAAAAATCCAAATAAGCCCCGAAGAAGAAATCCAGCTGCAGCTGAGTAAACTGAAGATTTAACTGCTTTCATTAATTCAAACAACCGTCATTATCGCGAACGATTTCGTCGATTAAATAATCCAACGATTATATCGTCTGCATTTATGAACACGATTTTGACAGCTTGTCAGAGCTAAGGCTCTGTGTAGTAAATGCTGCTCTACATGAAAACAGGTGATAGAGATTTACTGAAAATCACAGAACCGGCTTTACTGACAGAAGGTGCTTGACAATAGTGATTAATTGCGATTAAACTTGCAGCCCTATAGCAAAGGCAGCACAGATGCAGATTATATATCATAAAATGTTACACAAATGCTGTCAACTGAGTTAAACCTGTACTGAACATTGAATATTCCTTTAATGTTGCACGACACTGGAGAAGAAAATGTCCACCACCATAAGACCCTATACGTTCCTCAAAGACACACTGCTGACTGGTTTCATGAGCAACAACAAAGATGCTGCCTACAGGCGGTCTGTCAAACGATGTCAGAACTGGAGCTGCTACAGTGACCTTTTAACACCACCTTCACTTTAACACAGCTTCAGGTTGATAGGACCCATAATTTCACAGCGGCTCAAGTGGGAGGCAATCACCGACTCTACAGTAAAAGAAAACATGACCCAAAGGATTGATTTTCTGAGACAATTAAAGAAATTCAATCTTTTACACACTGTGACCACAGAGGCCATTCTTACCTCATCTATAACTCTCTGAAACAGACAATTACATCAATTCAGCAAAGAGCATAACTGGCTTCAAAAATCACCTTATATAGATTAATCAGATGCCATAAATGCAATTTATCTGCTCAGTGTATCAAACTATTGTTTACATTCAGCTCTCAATGCTTCACATGAAATTTCAGTTTCAGAAATTTACACCCACCAACCTTCCAAATGTGGATGAAAACAAATAAGGCATATTAGTAATCATAGCAGTTTGGTGGGTTGTAATTCTTAAATTATGTCCTATCACTCGCTTTGCACACCATTGCTATCAGAGATCCTCCAATAAGAGGAGCCTCAAACATTGTTCATTGAATAAAAATTTGCCAATAGTACATGTGCAATAAAATGGTCTATTACATGTTACTATTTACATTTAACATTTTTTATCTGGATCAGAAGTTTTTGGGTCACGACCCATCAGTTGAAATGTTTACTTGTTCTGTTTACTTATTCTTAAAGGAACTCAAATTCTAAGTAGAAACTAATATACGTGTGATTCAATACCTGTCCCACAAAATTAATAAATACTGCACTAAATGACAACCTCTGTCCAACAGACACTGACACAAAAAACCTATTGCAGAGGAACATGTCATCTGAAGCATCCCATTAATCCGCAATTTTCTCTTACTCTTTCTTCCTCTCTGTAGTTACGGGTATATATGCTCAGTGGTGCTTGTCTGCAAGCCGACAAGCAAATGACACACTGTCAGAGAACTTTACGTCCCATAACCCTCAGCAGGGAGAGGTGCAACTCTTGATTGACATTAGGCGGAGAAGGGACATCACAGAGTCAGTGAGGTGTGTGCGCGTTCATGTATTTACATGTGTGCCAACCTACACAAAGACAGAAAAAAAAGAAAGAAAAAAAAATATCAGAAACTCAGTTATAGGAACTTGCAACCAGAGCATTCCCCCAAGAAATACATTTCCCCCAGGTCCATTTTCCTGGTTGCAGTTGCAAGTGACGTAAACCAGCCTAGAGCAATCTCATTTAATTGTGGCATTCATTAACATCAACTTCTAGAGGATGAAAGACAGAGAAGAGCCTGGACTAAAGTGTTGGTCCTTTTATCACTGTTTTCAAAAAGCAAGTACTTCCAACAATAGTTTTAGAAATTATGAAAGCTCTTAAAGTTAGCAAGGTTCCTGTTTCTCGAGGGGCATGATGCCAGAGTATGTGTATTTGTGTGTAAGAGGGAGACTTCTCTGCAGGCACATTGTTTTTTGCATAGTACGTTATAAAAAAAGGTTTCTTCCAAGCTGTTATACAGCAATCTCAACGATTCAGAGTCTCCCTGAGATTGTGGTGGAGAGGTCTTCCTTCCTCACTCTGTTCTGTCATCTGTGAGACCCCAGATAAAAAGATCACAAAGCAAAGAGGATTAAAAGAATAAAGGGCAGCCTCATGGTTTGGATCAATTGTAAATACGTATGTATGTGCACGAGTCCATGAGTTTTTGCCAAGATTTGCGAGGCTTTCCTCACACATTATCATAATCTCCCACTGCATGAAATACACAATCACAAACAGTGTGTGAAACAAACTACATCCTCTCACATCCAATAAAGTACAGGTCTTCTTGGGTCCACTTGGATCTGAAAATCTGAGGTCTGACCTGAGACCAGAGCAGGCTGGGTCTGAGATAAGTCTGGGTCTTAGTTCATTTTTAAGAAATGTGCTTAATGGACCCAAGAAGACCCAAATTCTTGGCAGATGTGGCAGATTTCCATTAATCGTTTCAGGTGTTCAAGAACATAATTATTTGAAACAAATATATATTAAATAGGCCTACTTTCTTACCCCCTGCTTCTCTGTTCTCTGTCAGTCTGTGTAAATGATCAAACCCTCCGGTATACTGTTGTGCACTGCAGTGGTAGGAGCACCACATAAACTGTGCTCTATAACAGCTGATCCTTTTTAGAGAAAGAGTGCAAGGATTTGCTTAGTAATATTCACATAAACATACATTTTCTTCTCATGTGAGGTACAACATAAAGCTATTAACAATTAATCTACTTGGAATTAGTCACCTAAGCATAGAAAAATGCACTGTAGCCAGATATTGATTACAGAAAACCATAATAATCAAAATCAAATTAACATACACTTATACACATGTGGAAAAACACAAAGTTAGGCTACATTAGCTGGCAACATGGGTTAAAGTATACCTAACTTAAACAGTATGAAGGAGCAGAGAATGAATATTATTTACAAATGAAGTAAGAGACTGAAGGAGACATGGTGTTTCTTATTTGTCGGCGCTGACTTTGGACTGTCATACCGACTGAAGTCACCACTTGTCACTGGTGTGCAAAGCTGCAGGCTGGGCATATGTCACTGCATTTTACATTTCATTTTAAGTTGGGTTTGAAATAATTTGTCACCAGGTCAGTTCGGACTGGTGTCTAATTTTATCAGCTCTCTCTCGGTTCAGGTTTTTCTTTCTGAACAAAATAAATAAATAATAATAATTAAATACATTTTAAAAAATGATGCATGTGGGGTTTGAATAAGAAGTGATTCGGGAGAGATACTAATTTTAGGACATGAGATCTCAAATATACATTTCACTGAACAGTGATGAAACTACTATAACGATATTACGCTTAGCCAATACAAGTAGGTGACAAGAAAAAGAAAACCTCAAAAAAGAAGCCTCATAAAAATCCTATATCAATGAAAAAAATTGATTCAAAATTATGTTAAATAGTTTGTGATATATGTATTTAAAGTAAATCAAAGCATTTCCAAATACTATATAGTGAAACACAATAGATTGATACTAATTAACTGGAAATTAATTGTGTAAGGTCAAATCCTTTAATCTTACATTTAAAATAATAACTGCTTTCAATCATACAATGAAAGTCAACCGTCAAAGCCAACAAAACTCATGCTTTGGAACAACAACAGGGTCAATCTTTTTTAATTTTTGTACATTATAAATGTTGTGATGCACACATTGGTGTTTTTATTACCTTATTTTAAATTAATTTAAACAAAATAGGTTCGAGTTTTACTATCAGCCAAATATTAAAAATCAGTTACTGATCATAACAATAAAATAATGAACAACTTCATAGTATTATACAGAATTTGAATATAATTGTTATAAGTGCCATTTCATAATATCACTATCTAAAACAAATACTATTCTAAGGAGAGTTAGGTACATCTGATTATATGTGCAGGTATACAAAGAGGTAAACAAGCCTTGATAAATGGCCTTTCAACAAGGGACAGAGACTGATCTGGATACAGACTGACCCTATTTATTTAATATCTTCTTTGATGGCTGGCTGACTTCCTGTCCTCTATCCTGCCCCCCCCCCCTGTCTGTCTCGCTACTTCACAACATAAATTCAGTCTCAGACGTACCATTGTGTCCTGCTCTGAGGCACTGAACTTTAGACAAGCAAAGACTCCTGCCCTTGACAATGTTAATTTATGTTCTCCACACTGTTTGAATCTCAAAGTCACACCAACCGAAGAGCTAGCACACACTGCCTGGCACATAACGGTGAGCAGTGAGTCGTGATGTCACAGAGGGCACACAACAGGACAGTAACTGAACATGCTCGATCTATTGATGCCACCCTGGAGAAAGACATGTAAAGCCTGCGTATTTACCAAGAAAAATATACATTTAAGGCTGAGACTTAAACACTGATTTCACGGTATCTGCAGAGCTTTTAAAGTCAAATTTAGGACTTTTTAAAACCTGCAGAAATAAAAACATTACCAATGTCCACGCAGAACAAACCCACACAATCTCAAAATTTTAACATTTTCAAATTTAGTTGATTTAGATAGTTCACCCAAAAATGAAAATGAAGTCATCATTTACTCAAATTTGTTGTTCTAATGCCATATGCTCTTCTTTCTTTTTCGGTCCAGAAAGGGAGATTTTTTTTTTTTATGTCCTATGCGTGCTTGTCCATTTAAGGCCAGAGTATGGCGATCAACATCAAGTTTTTAATTAAAAGAAAAAAATGCTAAAATATCACAGAATTCCAGTATGTCATGACATTCAAAATGATGGCTGACAGATGAATGCAATAACTTGCTGTTGCAATGATCACGAGAGATATATTTACCCCAGAGAAGAAAGTATTTCATGTCACGTTTTGTTTTTTTTCTTTTGTGGTCCATAAAAAAGAAATAACAAAAGTCATATGGCAATAGAACAACACAATGGTTGATTAAATGACTTAAATTTACATTTTTTGGGTGATTGATACCTTTAATATTAGCAACTGAAATTAAATTGGTTTATGTACGAGTATTTCAATATACTGTATACAAATTGGGAGGTCAACAGATATGGGTTTTTGCTGACATGATGGATGATTATTAGGGTTGGCCAAGTTAAAGCATTATTATCATGTTAACGCATTAATTGATTTACGGCGACAATTATTTTATCGCGCGTTCATGCAGTTTTTTATTATTATGAAAGCCATTGCTCAGTGGCTCTGAATACACATACAGATAATGGGTCACAGGAGGGGATGCTCCCAATGAAGTTATTTAGGCAAAGCATCAACATTCATAAACCACTGTCCACTGTTATTTTTTAACAGAAAAGAATGCAACTAGTTCGTAATCATGACTTTATAAGTTCGAAATAGGAATTTTCCAATAGCACGTGAAAACAGTAGAGAAACGCTTTTGCTCAACATAGTGGAGTGAATCATTTTGTTAACTTTGTGATTTTTTTATTTTAAGTCGAATGGGACATGGTAACACGCGTTCCTCTCACAATATATTGCTTTACAGATCTATAGCTTTTTGCCGCTCATAAATATTCACGCAATCATGCAGCAGGTATCAGAAGATCTGCACTCCAGCACAGTTAGCGCTCACACTTACTGATCTATATATAACTGAACTGTGCTCTTGCCCACCTCTTCCAACTAAGCCAGGGACTACAAAAAAGAACGACAACACTAGTCAAACGAACCAGGCTTTGGGGGTCAAACGCGCTCCGGCACATTTAAGATTGTCTAGTGTGAGCAAACCCTAACCATTCTCCCGCATCCCGCTCGCACAAGTCTCTACCCGCCAACCAAGTGTTGTGCCGCGCCACACTCTGCTGCAATAGGTCCGTGATCATGCAGGTCTCTAATAGGAAGGTGCCTGTTATAATGTTAGGATCGAGGCTCTGGACTCTGAGCATAACTTGTTTTTCTATAACAAACTATAAAATATTGCCTATAAAAATGTTAATGTCCTGGCAGCGACAAATGGCTTGTTTTATATTTAATTTATCAATTTACATTAATGTTATAAGTTGAGATTTAGGCTACAATAAATATTTTAACTGCTACTATGTAAAAGAAACACTGGTGTAAAAAGCACCTTATTTGTTTTAAAATGTTTGCAAACCAACAGTTTAAACTTTTGTTTATATAGCAGTAGGTCTAAGTAAAAAAAAGTGCACAATACACTACTTTTGAATGCATTATTTGTTTTGTGCATAACATAATATATCAATGATTATGAATAACAAATTTAAAGAAAGGCTATTATAAAAGATAATTAAACTAGTCAAATCTATAT
The DNA here is from genome assembly GCF_003368295.1 of Carassius auratus. NCBI lineage: Eukaryota > Metazoa > Chordata > Actinopteri > Cypriniformes > Cyprinidae > Carassius > Carassius auratus. The sequence goes on from NC_039274.1 coordinate 31,488,696, forward strand.
GTTGATTGTGTTAAATAATGTTCTTAGTCTCGCTTTCCTGTGTCAGGGCTGCTCACACTAAATTAAATGCCAGATGCAGCTTATTGTATGACCAAAATACGAATCATAACCAGGGAAAAAACTTTATGCATAATGTGGAACTTTTAATTATAAACAACCCCAAAATATGCTTGGACTCTTATTTTGAAATGTCCATGCTTTACTACTTCTAGCTGCTAATAAAAAAAGATCAGAAAGATAAAATATGCACTCTTAAAATATTAATACTTTAAAGTAAACATTGTCAAAATTCATCAACACTAGTTCATAAACATTCACTTGGCATAAATGTATGATATTCACTGAAACTAGGGTGACCATATGAGCCATTTTACCAGGAAGTGTCCTTGCCAGGATTTTATATTGCCTAAAATATCCAGATTTTGGCTGTTTGTGCTGTGCAGATTGATCATTGTATGACATTCATAAGAGCTATAGAGAGCAGAGCAGATGGCTCCTTATGCATTAAAATCACTCTCTTGGTACTTTGGTGTCATGCAATGATCGGTGTTCAGCGATGCTTGAAAGTTGAATGAACGAACAAACACCTAACATGTACATGTATTTGCATTGCTTTGATCGTTCTCTGTAGATCTTACCTTCTCACACACCACGATTGGTTGATTATGTACCATACCTTCATACCTTCTGTTATTGGTCAAACTACTTTGGATGTTTGAGGCAATATAGAAATCCTGGCAAGGACGCGTCCTGGGAAAATGGCTCATATGGTCACCCTACTGAAACTATGAGCCTGTGGAACTTGCAACTGCACCTCATTTTGACTTTGAATGTGTGGCTCTCACATTTAAATACATTCATTATAACCATTTGGAATTCATAAACATAAGGATATATCCGTTTTGTTTTGACCTCTTAAATGGTTAATTACGAATTATGACCTTAATTTTGACACAAATGCAGAGATGCTGCACATGCTGGATACTGTACTTCAAAATGAAAAATATTTATAAACATTTCTCCATTACCACATTGATTATTTCCTTAAAAGCCATAAATTACAAAATGATTTATAGGAGTTGAGAATAATTACAAACTCAATCATGGTGAAAGATAATTTACATGAGGAGGGGGGTTACATTTACATCCAAATGATAATTAACCGACATGGAACCCAAACCTCAAACTGCATCTATAAACTGCAAATCATCTGGATTAAGTCCACTTCAATCTACTCGATTAAGTTACTGAATGGAAAGTGTCTGTGAAACATGTATGTTAATACATTGAAAATATATTAATGCACTGTATGATTTCATGTTGCTTCATAAATCCTTTTAGATTGTGTTTATTATTTTAGTATTTGTTTTCTGCTGAGTTCAGCATTGTTCTGGGATGCTTTTGGGGATCAGCATGACGTGCCTCACCTGTTAATGCAGGAGGTGAAATAAACACAAACCACAGTTTATGTATGATACAGGATAATGTTTTGCAACTGTTAAATCAGTTTAAAATCGCAATATTTATAAAATAAATACTGCAATTTGATATTTTTGTCATGTAAACTTTCATAGTTTTATAGTGTAGTGCTGTACAGTCTTTAAAATTGCTCTTTAGTTTTGCACAAAACTCGCCAGAAAAATTGATGCAAAAACATGTAAAATTCAAGGATAATATGGGGATGTGAGATTGAAATCAGAAAAGAGACAGAAAGAGGACAGCTGCGGGGGGGAATGATTGGACTGAACTGAACTGAACTGAAAGGCCTTGTGTGGGAGGATGGATGTTTGAATAGCTCACACCTCCTGTAATAGACAGAGATATTTTAAAGCCTCCTTCTGACACCCTGATCTACAAAGTTTCTCAGTGTCACAGAAGGGACATAGTGTGAACAAATAACCACTTCGGTGCTTTTACTGTTTGACAGTGTATACATACAGTACACATGCGTAAACACACAAAAACACAAACTGAAACCTGACAAAATATCTTGTGTGGTCAGTATTAGTTCAGTTGTCATTAGTAAGGTAATCATCGCTATAATTGCTATAGTACTTCACTCATACTAAGTATTTAACCTTGGAACATAAGATAGACTGACAATTTTCACTTGCTGGAAGACAAATATTATATGTATTACATTTATAGATTTGGCAGATGCATTCATGCTCACATTGCATTCATTCCACACAATTTGTCAGTCCATGCTTTCCATGGGAATCGAACCCTTGATTTCGCCGTTGCTAGCACCATTCGAGCTACAAGAAGGCTATTGCAGAATGAACACTGTAGGATGAAAATGAGACTTAAAGACCATGTTGCAGGTTAACCATCTCTTTTGATTAATGGGTCTCAAAAATGGTCTTAAGACCTAATTTTTACGTTTTTGGTATTAATGTTTTTTTTACGCAACTCGGTGATGACGTCACGTTGGGGAGAAGTCGAAGAAAGGTAGCCTCAGCCTAGTATGATGCCGCGTTCCTGGTAACCCGTAACCCGTGTTTTTCCAACCTTAAACCCGTGAAAGTGCACTGGAACGGCAATTAAACCTGTGACTTCCCACCCGTGAAATCGTGTCTCGTACTAGATCGATGTACTCCGAGTTCCAAGGTCACACAGCACGCGAAACAACGATGACAGCCCATACGAATAATACTGCCTATGGATGAAGTGTTTATTCCAGTTGAAAAAACGATTTTAGGTCAATGCAACGTTGCAATAAAATAAATAATCTAGTTACAATTCCTTGCGTTCAGAAAGTTTGGCGTAACCTGCCTGAAACGGTACAGAGTCATTAGTAGTGGTATGAAATAGTGATTAGTAGCGCAAAAACCTGCCTGGAACGCAGCATCAGAACTAACATTACAGCGACTGACTGGGATGAGGAAGAGGTGGCAAGAGCCAACATCTATGATGGCCCGCAGCCATGTAATTTCGATCGAGCCAGTCGTGAGAGGGCAAATGAGGAATTGCCAAGAACTGATGTCCGTCAAAGCCTATGCATGGTCCGAGGAGAATGAGTGGAGAGTTGGTGCAGTGTCATGGTGAGTTGCTATTATTTAGCATCGCAGGAATGAGCACTGGAGCTAGTCTGCGAGCAGCAGTGCACAATAACGACACACACACACACACATGCATATACATATATATATGTATTCCATGGGTGCTGTCCCATGGAAACTGCACTGAAAAGCTTTTGCTGTAGGGAAGCGAGTCCGTTTGGGTTGCTGTTGGTTGATATCTCTCTATCTATCTGTCTATCTATCTATCTATATATATATCTATGTAACTATCTATTTATCTATAATCTGCGCTATCTGAATACTCTCGTCTACTACTCGTCTCTCTAGTCACTCTCAATGCTCTTAAAGCGGGCTTTGGTAAATTCTCTCCCCAACGTGACGTGGTGCAGTGCATTGTGGGGGAAAGGAGACCGCTGTAAGATAGTACCTACTTTTTCGTTTTATATTCCGTTTTGTGATACCCAACAACATAAAATACAATGGATAACAGTTTAAATGTTTATTACCAACAAGCAAATTGCATAAATTCGTTAAAAAATTTACCTTGCAACACGGCCTTTAAGAGTATGCTGTTTGGACTTGGGCCAAAGACAACTCAAAACATCCAGATAGTAACGGCCTGGCAAACATTCTGAACAACCTAACATTATGGGAGCCATTTTTGCAATGTTAAGCACCACTCACATTGTCTTCAAAAAGGTTTGAAAGCACTTTCTAATGAGATCTGGAGCTTGTCTGAGAAACATGGTCAATTCAAGTCCTTTTTTGGAGGAATTTGTTTTCGGAAACTTTTACAAAGTCTCTGGACGCCACTGATGTCTGTAGTCATGCACAGTAAAAATAATGACTCTACCTGGCCCTGCTCCATGCTTCACAACTTTATGGTTATCAAGCATTTTTCTGCTTCACAAATTAAATATACTTGCATTTTTACGACTACTGGGAAACTCCACAGGTGCAGCTGTAATGCAGAAGTTTCACCGTGTTCGTAATATGATGTTTGTCTGTCGTGTCGATGAAAACAAAGCACGTTTCAGACAGTGGAAAGTGATAACAATGCTGAAAAAAGCCATATTAAACCAGCCTAAATTGGTTTGCCAGTCATCACTGGTCTACTATCTGGGCTCCAACTGGGCTGGTTTTAGACAGGTTTTGATCTTTAACCAGTTAAAACCAGTAAAGCAAGCTTAGTCTGCATCCAGATTTAATTTTTGTATTTTTTTGGAAAAAGCAATGGATGGGGTATTGATGTGCTACAAAATACATACACGTATGTGCACATAATAATTTCTTCATTAATTTACATTAATAAATTGTTATGCTTTAAATCCCTGCTTCTTTAGATTTACTGAGGAGACATGCTTTATTTGTCAGATCAATTCAGCACTGACACACAAAACAATCAGATACTAATGTGTATGTGTTCTGTAAATGGTGAGACTGCGAGTACCATGGTGAGCTACATTGTGGTCCAGCTCATATGCATTCCAGGTGAGAGCTGACGATTTATACAACACTCACAGCGTTTGGAATTTAAGCCTCACACATTGCACACACGCAGGGTCCAAAGCCACATGCGAAGCTCTGTTTGTTTTTCCACAGCCGGAGTTTCAACCCTCACAGTCAGAGACAGACAGAATGCATATGTGGAATTGCTGTTGATACCAGCTGAAGTATTTCCATTAAGTATAACTGAAACAGAATGTACAGATTTTAAATTAGAACATGAAAATAGAACATCAGAAAAAGAAAAAAGACCATAGTCAAGGCCATTGTTAAGTTTAACGTGTCATGCTGCATGCACATTTTGAAATTTAACAAAAGAGACATCCAGCAAAAAAGGCCATCTGTAGCACTTCTAAACATGCTGCTGAGCTACAAAGACTACCAATTATCCACTTAAGTGTCTGTAATTTTGTCATACTCTTCTTATAATAAACAACTGACTCGACTTTGTAATCACTGAATATCCTGTCAGCAAACAAGATGATAATACACAAACAACTTTGCTTTTTTTTTTACTCATGTGATTAAATTTGTTAGCTTTAATGTAGCAGATGCATATAATTCTCATTCTCAATTCTCACTCATAACTCATTTACAATGCAATAGTGTTTCTGTAGCTCAACTGATAAAGTGTATCTCTAGCAACGCTAAGGTATTCAATATATAGATCCCTTGGTGGATGCCCTTGTTACATTACATGTAAAAATCAGTTTCTTAAGCATTTTAAGCCAAGCTTAAAATAAAGAAAAAAAAATGCATGTGGACTTCTTAAATTGAGCTTTAGTTTAGTTAAGTAAAGCTATTTGGTAATATTTAATCAAAAAATTTTAAATTGTCATAATTTACTCATGCTCACGTTGCTCCAAAGCTTTATGTCTTCTGTGGAACATAAAATAAAACATTTCTCCATACAGTGGAAGTCAATGGGCTCCAACATTTAACAAAATAACTTATTTTATGTTCTGCAGAAGAAAGAAATGCATACAGGTTTAGGATGACATAAGGGTGAGTAAATCATGACAATTTTAAATATTTGAGTGGAATACACCTATAACGTTGTATTTTTCTGTTTAATATTAATATCATAATGAAATTTTGCTCCAAAAAATTAAAATAAAAATTAAGATCGACCAATAATTGGCAGACCCCTGCAGTACCAACACAGACCTCCTGTTGAGGATCCCTGGTATAGCTTGAATGCATTGTTTCTTTGTAAAATGCATAATATCCGCAAATAGATAAAATGTAAATGCACATTAGTTCAAAGTACAGTGAACTAATAAACCTCTGCTACGCCCACACTTGACTCCTGAGTGGAGTAACACTGCAAAACATTAAGCAATTTGATTTCTTTCATAAGCTGACGTTAGAGATGTGTTTCACTGATCTTTCTAATAGATGTTATCTTGCATACAGATGTAATGTGTGGGGAATAGCTCAGGACTGGCATAAAATGCAAATACACAAAGACAATGAAAACGGTTTACTGTACGTTTCTGTGTGTATTCTAAATTATTCCCAGTAGCTGGAAAAACAGGTTCTGCAACAATAATATACAATGTTATGTCTTCAAGAGAAAGAGTCAGCTCTCTGTATATGGATTGTGTTTGCCTCACGTCTGAATTACTTTCTTTAATTTATTCAGCAGCTTCAACCTGATACTATATAAATAAATCCCATTATGCTGTTGAGTCTATGGAACATACACACAGTCATTACATCTGTGAGTGCCTTATCTTGATGTGACCACTGCATTCTACAAATGATCTACTTCCTGAAACATTCAAGCTGTGACAACCTAATTTTTATTCATCTATGTGGTGTGCATAGACCTGAAGTGAGCAAATAGTGACAGTGATGCCATTCTACTTGTGGACTCTGACAGCGAGTCAGAGAAGCATGTCTCTGTTCTCCAGGTGCAGCGCAAGCAAATCGCAGAACCATAGGTACATGTGTCTGCTTATTTGCATATTTTCATACCAGTCTGTCTTTCTATAAAGTACGTGCTACCAACCTCCCTAGTGTCTAGGGGAAACCCATTTATATAAGTCATATGAGAGTCAAAATGCATTAGAATAGGTTTTTTAAACTTTTTTCATGTCAAGGGAAGCTAAATATTATGGTCCCTTCTGATAATTTAAAGGCAACTATATATTTTCACATACACAGACCCCTTTATTGTGTAAACTTGATTCTGTATTCTGAAAAGTACACTTTTAAACATTATGTTATATAGGCAACATGTTATCTTTTGTTTTTATTATATAACTGGCTTTTTTATTGTTTTGTTTTTTTCTATCATTTTACAAAAGCCAAAGCAAATTATTAAAATATGATCCAGCAAATATTTGCTTTGTTTTAAGTTGAAAACATACCTTTTTCTACCCACTATAAGCATCAAGTCAGATGCCTAACTCTGAAGAGAAACATTTTGAAATGAATGCAAATTTATTATTACGATAACTTTCAAAGTAAAGATTGCCGCAGATCGTTTTTTGCAAAAATACAGTCATATAAGCCCCATTTTTTTAGAGATAAAAACTAGAGCTGCCAATACAATAAATAATCAATTTGTTTTTAAAAAGCAGAATGAAACCATAAAATTTAATTTGATATATGGGTTAAAAAATTATGTTAAACATATACAATAAACATCACATCAACTTTGGCAGCCCTAAAAATGTAGGTAGCTATTTAGCATTTTTTTCTACTATCATCCTCTGACATCAACGGGCATCCTTAGACTCCAATTTGAAAACCCTTGGGTTAAAACATCAAACAATTTCTATAGTATTCTGTCACTTCCAAAAGAACCTATCCTTTCGCTAATAAACTGCCTGCTGTATAAGCTATAGTATATCAGGCCAATATTGTATTGTATTCGTCCCCTTGGAATTATAAGGTTCTATCTGCGTTCTGAGTAGTTTTGAGATATTGAGCTTTAAAATTTTTGTGTTCCATAGACTTCTATAGATAGAACCTTTTTGTTTTTTTTAATAAAAAATCCCAAAATGTACACAACTTAAAATAAAACATCACATAATGTACATTAATCGTCACAGAATAAGAATATGTGAATAACTCAATTTTGACAAAAATGTCAGATAGAACCTTATAATTCCAAGGGGACGATATGTAATTTATTCTTTTGATGGCAAGGTTAAATTTTCAGCATCATTACGCCAGTCATCAGTATCACATGATCCTTCAGAAATAAATTTTAATATGCTGATTTAGTGCTCAAAAAACATTTCTTCTTATCACAGTTGAAAACAGTTATGCTACTTAGTTTAGAAACTTTTTTTCAAGACTCTTTAATCAATAGAAATTAAAAAAAGAAAACTGCATTTATATGAAACAGACAATAAGTAGTAGAACAGAAATAAGTATTTACTGTTACTTTTGATCAATAAGACGAGGCATGGATTACACCTCATGCTGTATTATATATCGACAAATAAATAACAAAGTTTAGCATTGTCTCGTCAGTATTCACGTCATTTCGGCCACACACATCTTCGTGATTGTGCAGACGCGGCGAGTATAAAACTGCCTTTACTTTACACTACGTGTAGTAACAAGTGTGGCAAGTGTGACCCCTCTAAATATCATAATGCACCCTGTGATTCATCCCACCACCGGTGCCACAAGAAAAGTGGCATATGGGCTATCTTTTGTATTTCCACACCTATATAAAGACAGTCTCAGGGTGAGATACTCCCCATGCTATGTCACTGAACCTGGGATGTCTTTAGTCCCCAGGGTGGAACACTGTGACAGGTGGGTTGTTTCTGCATCTTTTCTCTAGGGCTGTAATCCGGGGATATGGGCACGAGAGTACACCATGACAAGATCAGATGAAATGGGTTGGGGGGGGGGGGGTGCAAAAGACTAACAGAGAGGAAAAGAGAGAAAAAGGCAGACAGGCAGAAAGGGAATTTTCCCCTGTGAGCACACACAACTGTTTCAATGCATGTATTTATCCATGTTTGGACAGCTTTTATTTAGCATAAAGCAATTAAAAAACAAAATGATTCAGAGGAGGATCTTCTAATGTGCATGGTTTTTGTCAAAACAGCAAATGAATTTAAACTGGAGCAGGTCAGGTCACCGGCTCAAGATTATTGACGTTTCTTATACCACAGTTTATCATGCTGGTTGTTAGTAAAAACACACATTCCACAGATGTGCCAACACATGCAACAAAAAAAAACTACTAAAGTAACAAAAATGCAGCCATAATCCCAACCTAAACACTATGAGCTACTGTGTTTCATTCATGCTGGTAAGCCATTCCCACTGGGTACAATCAGATCTGACAGAACACTGGCTGAACATGGCCTTAATGCATTCACCATGCAGCCAATTCATATTTATGAGAGAAACCCCACAGAGAATCAGAACTTTAAACATAAAACCAAAACCCAGAACACCAGAATATACTCCAGCACAGCCTCACATTATCAATTTCTCTCCAGGTTGTTGACTCTAGATCAGGTGTCCATTTTAATACATAATGATATCTGAAAGAAAATGATGAAAGCCAAGATGCATTCTAAATCATTTGTTGCCAAGATGAACAAATCAAAAAACCACACCTAGGGAAATATATTATTTAGATACATTACTTGTAGATTGTCTCCAAAGGACCATGTCCACATTTCTGTGGTTATCAGAAGCCGAAGTCATCAGAGATGGGCAAACGTATCGTGGTGATAAGGCGACTACAACAAATATGATTGCTGTGTTCTCTTTTGCTGTGTTTTGTTTCATAATTCAGTGTCTAAAAACAGTATCAAAATACTTTTACTCTATAAAACAATATGATTGTTTCACTCCTAAAAAAGCAGACATAGTATTATGTTTGAATGACGCTAAATGTGGCATAATTACGCTAAATGTGGCACAAGCAAACAACACATTTTTATATAACACATCATTCAGCTCACCTTCGTCCCCAAACTTAAAATGCGATTTTTTTTCCCCGACGATAAATGTGACACAGTTACGCATGCAACTGTAATGTCGGATGATGTCAGTCGTATTGCGTCATTTCATCTTATTACAACGTCCACTTATCGAACCTGTACGCGTCCAACACTCTCTCGCGGGCGCGCGCATCTCCAAGTCCCCGTTACGGGTGCCCCAAGAAGCGGAAAGGTGCTGAATGGATTCTGGACACATTGCGTCGCACAATGTCACCATACGAACCCAGAAGTCATAAATTCAGAGCTAGGCTTAGAGTGACCCCACTTATTAAACTGACATCATCACTTAATCATGAATTTTAAGTAGCTCGGGGCCAATATACCTCAGAAACTATAATTAGTGTGACCTGTGCTCATAAATCTGTCTCTATACATCACTGAATCTGACATACAACGCTTTCTTAGAGCAAAGACGCCACATTTAAATTCCACTGGAAGTGTGGATTCGTTTGAGACTCTTTGAAAGTGACACTGAATTGCGAATAATTATGGAACAACTTGCGTATACTCAAGACTATTTCATGCAAATGCATGACTTAATGTGTTTATTTCACTCGATTAACAATATGCGTAATGTAACTGGAGCGTTGGGCAGTAGAAACACTAAAGTTCTATTACACATCACAGCGCATATCAATACAATCTTTGAGATTCATCTCTAACTAAATAATAGAAAAATCACCAGCAATGCTGTCATTAACATAAGAACTCAAAACATTTATAACGTATTGTCTTAACCAGCGCACATGATCATTGCCAAAGAAAGAGAAACCAGATAGAGTAAATAGACTACTTGAAATGGGTTAAATTTACATTTTTAAACGTTTAGGAGCTCATTCACTTTTCCAGCTCACACTCGTTTTCAGACATAACTTACAGTAAACACTTAAATCAAGACTTTATGTACTTTTTACAGATTAGTCAAGCGGAAACGCTTGTGGAAAACAGTTGTTAAAAAAATACGTAATACGTCGCTTTGAGAAGAAAGCGATATATCCATCTAAAATGAAATGAGACATAGCTACAAGTGTTTTCTTGAGTAAAAAACAGAATGCATGTTATTCATCATTAACTCACCAATTAAGCAATCGTCTGTCTCCTCTGATCTGCCGGCATTCTCGCGTTTCTCCTCTACAGTTTAGTCTTCCTTCACTTTCATTGATGATGAATTCCTCAGGAACGCAATCCTGTGGCAGGAGGAGGACCGTGCTCATTCAGACTGAAGCTCGGAGAGAGAGAGTGCGCGCGTCGTCACTGCCTGCAACCAGCCGCATACCAAACAACGCGCGCGGATCCACCAGCTGTCTGCCAATGCAGCTGCGCTCTGGCGCGCGGCCACGGGTAGCAAGGGTGGTGGCTAGCCAGTGTTTATTTGTAACTCGTCTCTCAAGACTCAACGGTCCGGTTTAATTTCGTTGTATGTGCAATAAGTGGACAATTGAGGACTTTTCTCTCCATCCAGAAAGTGAAAAGTCACAGAGATCGTTTCACAATAAGTCGTCGTATGAAATGACATGCGTCCAAATGCGATGCCTAAAGTGAGTTCATATATAAGATGTTTAATAAGCCAGTTTAATAAATGTGGCTACTTTAGTGAATTAGACGTCTTTAAATACTATATAGGCTACAACCCTTAAATTTATTATAATGTAGAGTACATAGTCAGGCAAATACTGCTGCACTGTGGTATAAAGTGAATGATTTTAGCCTATCCTACATCTGAGATTACACAATTGTACTTAATATTAGAAATAATCATCTTACTTTGAAACATAAATACACACACACACAATTAAAACAAATGTAGGCAAACCGTTTTCACTCCAAAATTGCTATTACATTTTACAATTAATTACAAAAATATGGCAGGTAACATTGAATTAAACGTTACATTTTGAATTTAACAGCATGCCAATTTAAATTTTAAAATGTACTCCAATAAGCTTTTTTTTAATTTATTTGTTTAAGGGGGGGGGGTGAAATGCTATTTCATGCATACTGAGTTTTTTTACACTGTTAAAGAGTTGGATTCCCATGCTAAACATGGACAAAGTTAAAAAAATTAAGTTGTACGTTTGAAGGAGTATTTCTGTTCCAAAAATACTACTTCTGGTTTGTCACAAGTTTCGGAAAGTATTTTTCAGTATGGCTCTGTGTGACGTTAGATGGAGCGGAATTTCCTTATATGGGTCCTGAGGCACGTCTGCCGGAAGAGCGCGCGCTCCTGTATAGCACAGCACTGAGAGCTCAACAGACTTCACTGATCAGAGCGAGAGTGTCGCGAAATGTCACAAAAGGAGTGTGTTTTTGGTTGCCAGGGCAAAACAACCCTGCACAGATTACCAAAAGAGAAACAGCATTAAGGGACCAGTGGATGGAGTTTATTTTTACAGAGCATCAACGGAGTTGTGCAAGTGTTTGTGTTTGTTCCCTGCATTTCGAAGATGCTTGTTTTACAAACAAGGCCCAGTTTGACGCCGGATTTGCACATCGTTTATTTCTTAAAGATAATGCAGTCCCAACGAAAAAGGGTCATGATCGTGTGTTGGAACCGCAGGCGGTGAGTAAAACTGCTTCAAATATCTCTGTGGTATTAACTTAGCTATCGATGCTTAAGCACATCAAGTAAACAACATGCGATGTTGTCATGTCATCAAACAGCACTTTCCACATGTACAGCTTAAAAAAAAAAAAAAAAAAAAAAAAAAAAAAGAGGACAAAGTGGAACTTAGTCATGTTCAATTTCAGCCTCTGGATCATAAATATACGCTGAATCTGACTGTTAGCCATGGTTTGTTTTGGTTGGTTTTGTCCTCAGGGTGTCACAACTTCCAGACGCGCTCAACGCAAAAGCCTACTGCGCGCGTGATTCTTTAGCTCCGACCACACGTCACGCCTCCAGCCACTCATGTTTTTCCGGGAAAAATCGGTACAGACTATCTTTCTCTTATGAATATAATAAAACTAAAGACTTTTTGGAGTTATGAAGGATGCAGTACTACTCTATAGGTACTCAAGATTAACAGGATATTGAGTGAAAACGAGCATTTCACCCCCCCTTTAAATAAAAACATTCATGTCCATACATTCTTTTATCACAACTCATAAGCGTCACAGGCTGGTCTGTACAGAGCACTACCCCACATACACCTCATAAATGCAAGCTTCATGCCTCATCAGAACACTCTCTAGTCCAGTGAAAAAAATAACACAACATGCAACTAAATCAGCCACCTTAACTGATTTACATCTACTGATAAGCAGATGGTATTTGTTTACTAAAACAAAATGGTCAGTGAAGCAAGATTTGAAAATGCATCCTCTCACACTTACAGTAAGAATATTCCTCAGAGCCAAACCAACTTATGTCAGAGTAAAGGACATAACTCCTTTAAGACTTTACCCTCTCTACCTTGAAATGACCACTAACATTTGTAGCAGCAAATTATGATAGTTTTGCAAGATATATTATTTATTTATTTTTAATTCTAGTAAAAAAAAAAACTAGAACCAATTTGGATTAATACATAGATTACATGAAAGTATGTCTAGATTTAATTTCACCTTAAAAAAAAAGGTAAATTTTGCATAAAGAAATTGAAGACAAATTATACATTTACTGCTGTTGCATTATTTTTTAATTTATGCTTTAAATTTTGGTTAAAAACACCTCACATAGGATTTAATATATTAGATTTAAATTTTCAACTATAATATTATTTTTACCAAGGGTTGGTAAAAAAAAAGAAAAGAAAAAAAAAAGAGAAAATTGTCATTATTTGCTCACCCCCAAGTTGTTCCAAACCTGTATGTTTCTTTCTTCTGCTGAACACAAAGGAAGATATTTTGAGTTGGTAACCAAACATTGACATCCATAGGGAAAAAAATATAGAAGTCATTGGCTACCAGCAACAGTTTGGTTGCCAAAATAACATCATCTTTTGAGTTCAACAGAAGAAATAAACTCCATTTGGGTAAACTATCACTTTAAGCACATTTTCCTCCCAAATTCCCATTACCAATTTATGGACCTTCCATTATTCTCAATAATGACTTGCATTACTTTAACCCAATATTTGGCGTGGCAAAGTTGTTATAAAGCAAAGCAAGACTATCAACAAAAATTCTTGTGACTTAAATACAGTCAATCCTCTTATGGACAGCAGCGTCTGCTCTCTTATGGGGTATGACTAATCGCACCTAACAAAACACCTTTTCAAAGAGCCAATTACGAAGGACTGCATGGTGCTGAATGGAGCAGAATACGATTAGATGAGATCTGCAGTTGCACGTTTTGGCACCATCCCAGTGCTGAGTGCTATGTGTTAAATTATACAGACCCAGCACGGCTCCTACGAATGGCTTCGTCGTGCCTCTGACATATAATTTGTGACAACAGCAGGGACCTGAGTTTCACCCTAAAGCCAGGCTAGGACAGATCGACTGAATGCACAGAGGCCAAATGGAGCTCCACAAGGGTTGAAGGGCAAGAAGAACAGGGAAATAAAATAGGTTTATGATATGAATGAAGGATTATAGGATTTGAAAAGTCAATTAGATCCAGCTCAACCATCTCAAGTATAATCATAGAAGCCAACATTCATTACTGGGTCAAATAGGGTTAGAAGTTTAGGTGGGAAAGAACATCAACCTAAAAGAGCATAAAGGCACAGCTCCTACCTCTAGAAGTTATGTCCTCCATCAGTGCCTCATATGTGCCTTAGTGTCTGTCTAAAGTGGCCTTTATGCGAGGTGATAAGTGCAGAAATTTTCTCTTCTCTCACAGAGTCCGCCTGCAAGTCTAATAAGCCTCACAGGAACATCTCCCACCACACACACACACACAAAGTGTAATCATAAAAGCTGAAAGGTAATCCGGCCTCCCTGTTTAACATTGCCAGCAGACAGGATCATTAGACTACTCAACAATAACGAGGGATATTTGAGGCACATTTTCCCCACTTTCAGGAAGTACGTTTGGAGAATGTCAAACGAAAACTCCTGCATTCCAACATCCATATATATCCCACTGACTCCCTGCTGCATGCACATCTACCATTAAGGGCTTTGTAGAAGAAAAGGTAGAAGAGAAACAAGGGTAGTCATCATAAACTTTTTTTCTAGAGCCCGAGCGATATATCGGCCGGCCGATATTATCGGCCGATATGAGCTAATTGCATTTAAATCGGCATCGCGTTTATAACGGCCGATGAAACATGAAAAAACAGAGTCTCATGCTTCACTCATGTTATGAGTGTTGCATACTTTGCCCACCAGAGGGCGGTCTGCAACTCCAGAGTTGACAACAGCGCCAGAAATTCACTACAGAAGAAAGCGATCAGCCAAGCCACCCAGGTGAGTCTGTCGTTCGTCATGTGAAATGATTGTAGATGTAGTTCATACACTGTATATAAAAACGGTGTGGTAGTTCTAGCTAACGGTCCTATCATTATCACTTCTAAATATTCTGCAACATCACTTACAGCCGCTCATGCATTGCTATATTTGATTAGCCACAAAGCTAATACCTTGTTTATCAGTGGAAGAGCGCGAACGTTAATAAGAGGTCAAACTATAACGTTAGCATTTAAATTATTCTTATTCTATTGCGGTGTGTTTCCCACATAATGACCGCGTAATGGTCCTTTCACACAGGACGCGGTATGCTGGGTTCAGGGTTGCCCTTCAGATACAACGCGATTTGCGCTGCGCTGGGCTATGACGTTGGCGGAGTTTTAAAATCTTTTAGCGGGAGCTCTTTCATAGTCTGTTGTTCCTCCTTTCGGTCAGCAGCAAACATGTATCTGTCCCGTTGTAAGAAGCGAGCGATAGCGCTAGTCCAGCTGATGATAATTAAGAGAGAAGCAAGGAAGAAGACGCTACCCTCAGGTCCAGAGAACAATTTGGTGAATTCAGGCTGGTTACGTTACTCTAACGCTAAGTGAAGTGAAGTGAAAGTGACATTCAGCCAAGTATGGTGACCCATACTCAGAATTTGTGCTCTGAATTTAACCCATCCAAAATGCGCACACACACAGAGCAGTGAACACACACACACACTGTGAGCACACACCCGGAGCAGTGGGCAGCCATTTATGCTGCGGCGCCCGGGGAGCAGTTGGGGGTTCGATGCCTTGCTCAAGGGCACCTAAGTTGTGGTAACAATTCCGTCCTGCCCGAGACTAGAACTCACAACTCTTCGATTGGGAGTCCGACGCTCTAACCATTAGGCCACGACTTCCCCTAATATAGCTTCCTTTTTATTCCATTTATTATAATTATAATTCTAATGATGACATGAGTAATGATACATGGTGATTTTATTAATACACATGCTTATTCTTTCTCTGTCTCTCTCTCTGCCTACAGATACCTGAAAAAGGTGAATGCTGTAGCAGCAAAGTGTGGGACTACTTCTGCAAATACTTTAACTTTAGTATTATAATTTATTTACAGTACACACACAGACTGTTAAAACCAGCTTCAACTGGAAGAAAGTAAAAGTGTTAAATGTTTAAAACCAGACTGTTTTTTGATCATTAAAAAAATATATACTTTTGATGTGCAATTGTTTACTCATTGAGACCTTAATCTAAGGCTTTTTTTTTTTTTTTTTACATAAATCCCTTCTGGAAAATGGTTTATACAGCCCACATACATAGAACAGGCAGATATTTTGCTATTTAGATATTAGATATTTAGATATTTGCTATTGTGTAAGTGCAGTTTATAGGAAATGGGTCTAATATCCAGTTTATTTTCAAAATCAAAATATCGGCTTATAAATCTGCTATTTTCAAGTTAATATCGGCATCGGCCCCCAAAAATCCATTTTGGTTGGGCTCTACTTTTTTCCCCTGGGTTCTCTATCTTCCTGTGAGTCTATATATTTATAAACTACCGTTCAAAAGTTTGGGATTAGTGAGAAATGAAATGTTTTTTTTAAAGAAGTCTCTTATGCTCTTCAAGGCTACATTTACTTGATCAAAAATACAGAAAAATTAACAATCTTTCAAAATGTCTTTACAATATAAAATAGTGGTTACAGTTTTAATATCCTTTAAAATATCATTTATTTCTGTGAGGAAATGCTGAATTGCAGTAACTGCAATACTTTTTTTCAGGATTCTTTGATGAATAAAACGTAAAAAAGTACAGCATTTATTCAAAATATAAATATTTGCTTTCATTTCTTATCAATTCAACATATCCTTACTGAATAAAAGTTTTAATTTCTTAAAAAAAAAGGAAGAATAAAAATATGCCTACCCCAAACATTTGCACGGTAGTGTATGTTGTTAGAAAAGATTAATATTTTAATGAAATGCTTTTTTTTAAAGGGGTCATATGACGTTGCTAAAAAGAACATTATTTTGTTTATTTGTTGTAATGCAATGTGTTTATGTGGTTTATGGTAAAAAAAAAAAAAAGCCATAATATTTTCCACATACTGTACATTATTGTTTATTATTATTATCATCTTTATGCCCGACTTTCTGAAATGCGTCGATTTTTACAAAGCTCATCAGTCTGAAAAGCGAGGTGTATGCTGGTTGGCCAGCTGTCCAGTGCATTGTGATTGGTTGAATACCTCAAGCGTGTGACAAATGTTACCCGTCTTTAACATACTGTGATGCCCTGTCCTGGCGCAACGAGACAAAAACAATAAAACCCATTGCAAAAAAGGCATGTGTTGCATCCAATGGGGACATAATTACAGGGTTTTTCCTACATAAAAATTTTTTTGGCGGCCGCCAAAACGATTTTTTTTTTGTGCCGCCAAAGCCTTATTTGATTTGTAATTGGGTTTTGTGAGTGAAGGAGGCTACTGACGGAGTGACAGAGAGAACGAGCACAGTGCCCCACCCCGACGCGGGCACTCTCCGTCTTCAGTTCTGGCTTTGTTCTCTCCCTCACATCAAAATCAGCTGATCCCAGGGTCGTCGCTAGTGTGGTGAAAGGTGGTGACTATTATAGGGGCACACGGCTGAAGGGGTGCCCCTGGCGATCTCAACCGTCTGGCTGAGGCCATCCTTAAAAGATGCTCAGGACAGTTGACAGGCCACTGCTGTTTGTGGTCACAAAAGCTTAGCATTTTCACGTGTTTTTAAGCCTTGCAGGCTCAGCAGGAACTGAGAAGCTGTTACTCGCGCGCTGTGTTCAGTGAGCACGCAGAGAGAGAGCCGCGTATCACAGACAGCAACACTGAACTGAACTCTACTTCGTGAAGTTCTCCTCGAACTTCCTCCTGCACCTGAACGAACAAATACAAATCACAGTTTAAACAAACAGAAAAGGATGCAAAAGAGCCCAATTCAGCACCGCGGTGTTCTGATGTTTAGAGCTCATGCAGAAAGAGGCGTCTCAAAACGCTTGAACACTGAAATTTGCCTTATTTTGTACCGTCAAATACAAATACCGTCAAATTCATACCGTCTTCGAAAGTATGTTCGAAAAAAACTGTTGGTTATGTCTTAAGTGAATGTAAAAAGTTTAGAAAAAAATTAGACGTGTATTATATTGGATGGATTCATTGTCTCTTAAAGTGACCGTGCCTAATTTAACTACTGGCTGCTGTAATGTTAATCCAAGAAAATGAAAGAAAGAAAATCACACACGCTCCTTACTTTGTAGTTTTAACAAGAATTAATGCACAGTCAAACAAGCAATTATTCAGACACCAGATATTTTAATATATTTTTTTACTAGTAGGTGCAGGACACTATAATACATTTATGCAGGTGAGTATAGCAAAATAAAGTGAACTGTGACATATTATACCCAAAAATTCTTCATACAGTGGACCACTAGTGAAATTTATTAATAATAATAATAATATTGATAATGATGATAATAATAAAATTGGGACCAGAAATTATTCAGCACCATTAAAAAAAAATCTTTACAGTTATGAGGTGTTTTGCGTGCGTGTTGACAAATCTTTCGCGATGTCCTGACAACCAGGATTCCCACACAACACGTTCGCTAAAGTCTGATTTGTAACCTAATGACTCCTTTGAGCCGATTCATTATAATGAATAGTTAAAGCAATTGGTCTGCACGTCAGTGCCTGAATCGGTGTATAAAGAAATCATTACTTCTTAGAAGAACATATACTGTATATCTGAAATGAGAAAGTAAATGTGCTTACCCCATTTAGCAAGAGTGTTAAGTAAAATTTACCATGTCGGTCAGCCACCACCGAAGACCAATTTTGACCCAGGAAAAACCCTGAATTACTGGTTATAATGACTTATGCTGTCTTTTTATGCATTGTGTTGTGTAGCAGGCAGCGTAAACATAAAACCATTTGTCTGCATTTGTGATTGGAGAAACGACAAACGACAAGCTCTGCTCTACTTGCGTTTGAATTATCAGAGACAAATTCTTTAAATATAAAAACATACTTATAAGCTTTGAGTCAGAACAGCTGGTATTGTAGGTTCAGGAAACATTAAATGCATTGTACACACACACAAATATTTGGTTTGAACTGTTCTGGAACAGTGCTGTAAATACAACTTGAGGCGGGCGTACACGGTGCGATTTTTGCTGTCGTACGAGATCGCATGCAATTTTTTTCAATCGTCTGGAAATCGCGTATGCTCGTATGGTCTCGGCTAGTATCATTTGCGATGAATAATGAGCCGAGCAGAGTGGCTTACGAGCACTTCCCGACCTCCCGATCATTTTTAAACATTAGGTAAACCGCAGAAGAACAAAGACGGCAGGGCCACGGCGAATGTGGACTATTGACCAGGAGGATAAACTTGCTGAAGTCTGATTGACAGGAACAGCGAGCTCTGTATGATGTTTATAGCAACGTGTACCATGCTTTTTAGTTCTCTCTCTCTCTCACACAAGCATATGTAGTTTACAGGGACTCTCCATAGACGTAACGGTATTCTATACTGTATATCCCCATACACTACCTCTACCCATCACGGAAAATGCATGATTAAAATTTCTATTAAACACCGTACAGTATATTTTTAAAGCCATTTGGTTTACGAGGGCACAGGAATTGTCCTCACAAACCATGTTTACATTGGAATACCCATTTCAGATATTTATAAACCATATACAAGCACACACACAAAGGGTGACCAAACGTTCCGGTTTCCTATTGCTGAAAAATAACCTGTACGGAAACAGTCACATCAATATTTTATATGCAGTTATGAGAGAGGGAGGGCAGTTTTATTAGGTGCGTTCGACTTGAAGCAGCGCTGCACAGAATGATCACCTGTACGACATCAAAGTACCGCGAGAGCGATTCGAATGCATTGGATATGTGTGCTCTCTTATCGCTCTCGCTGTACTTTAATGTCATACAGTGATCCTTCTGTGCGTGCGCGGTGCTTCAAGTCGAACGCGTCTATCAACTTTGTGCGATTGCTTCTGGAATTCGCAGGTTGTAAAATCGTGTCGTATATAATCTCGTCCGTATGATTTTCAGATAAACTCACTCACTCGTGCCGTGTGCGTGGACATACGATCTTCCAACCATCCGAATTCGCACGGTGTACGCCCGCCTTTAACCACTGGTTTTTAGTTGTGTTCTCTTTTGGAAGACAAACAAAGCAGTTTCGCTTTCACATGAAACGCACAGCATCTCCAAGACATGGCAGCGGCAGCAACAATACTACAGAGAAAATCTAAGTTATTCCTTCTTTCTTTGTGTAAACATTTGGGCAGTGTTATGCAAATCTTCCCACACAGTGACGTAGACATGTGGGGGCGTGTTTAAACGAGACGTTTTAGGAGGTCGTGGCAAGTCTTAACTTTTATAAAGAATATCTCTTTGGGTTTGAACAGGGATATTAAGAACAGGGATACCATGGTCCTTAAACCAGGTACTGGTAGCTTTGGAACTGTGTGCAGGTGCCAAGTCCTGTTGGAAAATGAAATCTGCATCTCCATAAAGTTGGTCAGCAGCAGGAAGCATGAAGAGTTAATTAGCTGATTAGAGTGTGGCACCAGGTGTCTTCAGTATTGAACCTTTTCACAATATTCAAATTTTCTGAGATACTTGTAGCGGATTTCGTCTCTCACCACAAAGAACCACACGACACCACTGGCTTCGGTGGACCACGTCTGCAGTTTATTAAAAGACAGGACAGGAATTAACGGCACACAAAAACACTCTCTGTTCTTTGTTCTGTCTCGCTCAAGTCCAAAGCTGTTCTGACCATTTCTAACAATAAACTTACTACATGCAGTGTCTTGTTTCACTCATTTTCATTTAACACATGTATTAGACATCATATACAATACAACCTTAGACAAAGTCAATAAAGGAAAGGTAAAAATATTCTCAATATAATATAATAGGGGTGGGCGATATCTCAATATTTAAAATATATCGAGATATTTTTTAAACATGATATGGATTTTGACTAATCGTATATATTTAATTCTGATTCTGCCACTTTGCTTGTTTGTCTTCTCTGTGCTGTGCTCGCCCCCGCCTCCTTGATTTTGTTCCCCCTCCCCTCGCATTGCGTGTTGTCTCATAAACATGGCAGCGTCCTCAACCAGAATGGAGACTGCAGAACTAGTATAAAAAAGACAACTGGCTCCATTATATGGAGATACATCGGTTTTAAGGCATCGGGCGAACAGCAGGCAGATGTCTACTGTAGGGTCCTATGATTTCCGCGATGCAGAAAACGCGGACGGAATCACAGAATTCAGTCATAAAAACGGAATTTACAGTTGTGGAATGTCACGGAATTTGTCAAATTTTAAATGAATTCAAAAGTAGGTCATTGCACTCACATCAAATCGCGATATGGACTAATATCTGTAAATATTAAGCCGGAAAAGTCTATTTAAATATGAATCCTGTATGTTCTTCGTGTCTGTGTTAATGAATGGAGCAGAAGCGCATCTTCATTTATTAAACAAACGGAAGCGCGCATGACGCTCCGGTGATTTCAGCTTCCGTCGTCTCACTAAATGACGATGTGAACATATATATGAACAACATCTCCAGAACTGCACTGAGAGTCACTCCATGAGCATCTGAATGTCTGATTTGAGTAAAATCTACCATCATATCACATCATAGACTGTATATCACATGCACAGAACTGTAAAGGTAAACCTGTCAAAATAAAAGTATTTGCCAGAAATCTATTACTATCCTATTTAGGGAAGTCGTGGCCTATTGTATAAGAGTCGGACTGGCAATTGAAAGGTTGTGAGTTCGAGTATCGGGCCGGCAGGAATTGTATAGGGGTGCTCCGATCACGATCGGCCGATCGTTAATGCGCATCTCGTCAGTAAAGCCGGTTCTCTAATCAGCTGGTTAATTGCATCAGGTGTGTGATTTCACATAGAGCAGCTGTTACTACACGGAGCCGTTGTTATTAGAGAAGATGCACCAAAAAACGCTGAAAATGAAGTGGATTTGCGCATCTAATCTATTAACAACGGCTCTGTGTAGTAACAGCTGCTCTATGTGAAATCACGCACCTGATTGAATTAACCGTTGATTAGAAAACCGGCTTTACTGACGAGATGCGCATTAACGATCGGCCGATCGTGATCGGAGCACCCCTAGAATTGTAGGTGGGGGGAGTGCATGTACAGTTCTCTCTCCACTAGGGGTGTCCATGGTTAACCGGTTAACCGATTAACCGTTAAAAATTGCGTAACCGAGTGAAACATTTTGCTCGGTTAAGTGACGTCAATGGCGTGCATTGAATTTAGTTGTAATACATTTTTGCACCACCAGAGACCGCCAGAGCGCTCCCAGACATTTGTAATTTCCACAAGAAGAAGTCATTTTTCTAATATGAAGCGGGCAAAAAAAAAGTACAGCGTTGGAGCACTTTAAAATTGAGAGTGACGGGGCAAAATGCAAGTATTGCAATACAGTGCTTAGATATACTTCAAGTACAACCTCGTTGTTGTAATCTCAACAGCCAACACCCGGGCATCATTAGGCCGGTCAGGACTCACTGGATGAGTGGCGATGAGCGAAAGCATCTCAGCTGCGTTGCGTGTCTGTTTTTAATTCGGCTCCCATGTTAACAGGTTAGAGCTTGCCGACTGCCTGCGTGAGACGCGCGGCTCGACGCGTGCATGCTAGAAATAGAACTAACGCCTTGTTGGAAGCGTTTCCAGGCAAAATATAATAGGAAAATATGTTTATATGTCATTTTGTACACAAATACATATTAATTCATGACATTTTGATATTTGAAAGTCTATAGGTTGACATAAATTCAGATATAAATGTAATTAAAAAAAATTATTATCTATTTTCAAATATTGTACCTGTCAAACATATCATAGTCATAGCCTTAGCGAGGCGGCCGCGGAGCCTGCTTGTTACCTTCACCTAAACACGGAAAGTTACATAACCATTACTAGAGCCTGTTCCTTTATAACATAGCCAAAGGTCGGTGTATATTTGCTTTATACATTTTAGGCTTATTCTCAAATACAGATTGTGTTAGTGGGCGGGATTATTAGGTAGTTTTAATAGGACAATTTGACCGGAGAGATTAAATTTTGTCGGACATTTCCTTCTTTTTTTTTTTTTTTGGCCAATGTCTGGAAATTACCGGACAACGGAAACCCTGGCGCACACTATGGTTAACCGATTATTAACCGCTAAGGGCCTCGGTTAACGGTTAATGAAAAACTTGAAAACGTGCAGCCCTACTCTCCACCATCAATACCACGACTGAGGTGCCCTTGAGCAAGGCATCGAACCCCCAACTGCTCCCCTGGCCCCGCAGCATAAATGGCTGCCCACTGCTCCGGGTGTGTGTTCACTGCTCTGTGTGTGTGCACTTCAGATGTGATAAATGCAGAGCACGAATTCTGAGTATGGGTCACCATACTTGGCTGAATGTCACGTCACTGTCATTTTCTTTCACTTTTGTTCAGCAGAATGTACATAGCCTACTACTACTACTATTAAAATGAAACGAACACAATTTAAGGAATAATCACACATTTCTTCCATGTTTTATTTTTAATAGTAAATCCCCTTTGTTTACCAAAAAATAAAGTTTGCTTAATTTTCAAATATCAAAAGATGAATTAAATGAATGTCTTATACCTTCATTTTGATAACCAGAAAAATGTGAATACACAGAATTTCAGAGGGGGAAAAAAAAATTCTCATAAGGCTATTTTAAGAAAAATAATTAACAAATTAAGTTGTTTTTATGCATTTAAATAATTACACTTGCTTAAACACATAATTAGATTACAATAAAACATATGGTGAAGAAAAAAATAAAACATTTCATAGGGCCCTAAACATGTAATATTTGGCATATTTGTTTTTACAGTAGTTTTTGGGGGGTTATTTTTCCTTGTAAAGATATCGAGATATATATCGTATATAGAGATATAGCAAAATATATCGAGATATATTTTTTGCTCCATATCGCCCAGCCCTATATTCAATATAAATATATTTCTACACACACATACAATTTCATACTTTGCAAAAAGAAGAAAACATTTTTTCAGTCTGACCTTACAATGACATGTGATCGTATAGTGGTTATTTTGTAACAATTACATACCTGCAGTTTATTTAAAGACAGGACAGGGATTAACGGCACACAAAAACACTCTGTTCTTTGTTCTGCGAGAGTTGCGAGAAGAGAGAGAAAAGTAAAGTGAACCTCTGTCCCCATTAATACTGTAACTTCAGCTGATTAACGACTCAAAGATGATACATAGCTACAATTACACAATTGAAAACATAAAATTACGATATACTTTAGATGAGTTTAATTGCATGACGTTTTAAGAACATAATCCACTTTTATTAAAAAAACAAAATTATCAGAAAAATACCGCCAATAAAAATGGCGCGGGCGGTAACTTGAACCAACTCGTTAACAAAAAAAAACTCACAATATACTGAACAATACGCCAAACGAACAGACTATTTGACTCAATCCAGCATCAAAACATGTCATCCACTGATATCAAACACAATTTTAACTAAATGTGATATATTTTAACTCCACGTCACAGAGCACATTTGCAACTTACCTGTCTCGCTCAAGACCAAAGCTGTTCTGACGAAAGCGGGACCCGATTGGGCAATTCAATTAACGGAAATGACACCACACAACATAAAATACCATACATTATTTTTAAACCAAAATACACAGTTTCCGTATAGTCCTACAAGTTTGTTAATAATGACATGTATGGTGAAACATGAAAATAAAAATAAAATATATTTTCTTGGAAAATTTAAAGTTTGCTGGAATGGTCAAACTCAAAACACTACATACTGAATTTGGGATTTTCCTTAGTTGTCAGTTATAAACATCAAAATTAAAAGAAATAAACATTTTTAATATATCAGTATGTGTGTAAAGAATTAATATAATATACAAGTTTCACTTTTTGAATGGAATAAGTGAAATAAATCAACCTTTTGATGATATTCAAATTATATGACCAGCACCTGTAAATGTAGCCTTGATGAGCATAAGAAACTCCTGTAAAAAACATAAAAAATCGTTCTGATCCCAAACTTTTGAATGGTAGTATATATATAGAGAGAGAGAGAGAGAGAGAGAGAGAGAGAGAGAGAGAGAGAGAGAGAGAGAGAGAGAGAGAGAGAGAGAGAGCAATATAATGTTACATGCATGTATATAACACAAGTTAAGCCCTGTGGGGGAGTTTATGTGGATGAAGTCAGTTATAGAAACAAAGCTCCACACATTATGGCACCGCATTGTTCGACCTGAGAAAATGTAAAAATGCCCAGAATTGTAGAAGATGAGGATAAATGGCTTGTAATAAACATGCAGGTCAAATAAGCCACTGAAAAGCTACCTTATGCTGTGATTATGGCTTTGTTCCCTATATAGCCTGAGGTGTTATTCTGCAACTCGCCCAAAGCAGTCCTAATATATTGGAAAATCAATACAGGAACTCTCAGAATTTTTTTAAATTACTTGCACTTCTGTCATTTCAAACTTTTCCATATTTTGTGGAACACAAAGGCTATTTTGAAAAATGTGTTAAAAACTATATATATATATATATATATATATATATATATATATATATATATATATATATATATACACACACACACACACACACACACACACACACACACACACACACAAACTGTTTAATAACAAAAAAGTTGCAGTCATCTGAATTTCACAATAGATATAATTTGACAATGTTTCATCTGTTACAGGATGTTTTATTTCATTATGTTAATATCAAACTTCAAAAATCATTGTAGCATAAAATGTACTAACAACCACCATAATAATGAAGGTGGTCCAAGTGAAAACCACACAATGAATCAGAGTTTATAGAACATGCAAAACAAATACTTGTATATAGCCAGTGCAAAAGGTCATACACACAAAAACAAACCATTAAAATAATGTAATAAACATTAACTAAGTGCAAAAAAATTATTTAACACAAATGACAATAATTTACATTCATAATAACTAAAAGTAACAAATAATATATAAAATAAATAAATAAACTACTTCATCTACTACTATCATTAATTGATTCTGGAAAGACTTCCAGAAATGTCCTTTACCCATTTTTCACCATTATTGTATGGTAATTCAGTTTTTACTTGCAAAAACCACGAAACTGACAATTAAAATACATGTAATGTTAAGTTGTTTAAAATTTTCGTCTTTGTATTTCACTGAAGAAAGTTAGGTGATTCTAAGCTTAGGAAAGACAAGAGGGTGAGTAAATGATGACAGAATTTTTAGGTGAATTATTACTTAAAGGACAATAAAACAGTCTCATATACCATACTTGAACAGCTAGAATGATGCTTTCCCCAAATTATCACAAAACTGTACAGGAAGCGAGTATTCAGCTTGTGTAAAAGAAGAACATAGCAGCTGTCCTAGAATAGAGATGACAAGTAATTGAGCACCATTTCCTGTCATTATCCTTATTTTTGCATCATCTTAGCATAACAAATCCTGTTGTTTCAATTAGACATGCACCTCAGAAAGACACCCAAGCATGTCATCTGAGAACACGGCATGTATATCCTTCAGTCGCTGAGTTAATCAGCATGTTTTTTCAATACTCTCTGCAAACACAGTGCCCTGCAATTCTTTATTAATGGTGCTTAATTTTCCGTATAAAACCCTGGACTCGTTCCATGCTCAGCCATAAGGTGGCTGAATTAGTTGCAATTTATGTTACATAGAAAAATTATATGTGAGGTAGTATGTTGAATGTCTCCCACTGACCAGAGGGAAGAATAATAGTAAATGTAACCAATGTTAAAGTTGTTGAATGCTAAAGGGCTGGTAAAGGATTGCACTTGGACTCTGATTCAGATCAGGGTCGTCTGTTCACGTAGCTCCTCTTAAATGCAGATCTAGGCTCAGTTTTAGTCACTGATCTAATGATTAAATCTTCAGAGTCAGGCTGATTATGGAACAGTCTTTACCAGTTAGCCAAGACTGAGCCCTAAGGGTCAAGTTTCCTCACTGCAGAAAAACTTTATATACACACGTCCTACTGACCCCAACCCTTTCTTCACGCACAGCTGAATAAACCAGAACAGGCGAAGCATGCAGACCCAAGTGACACCCCATTTAATGGGTCTTCTCACTGATCCTAGTGTTTTCCTGGCTTCAGCGATATGCAAGGATTGGTGCTACAGAGAGGCTTTTTTGAACAGGGCATGCTTGAAGCTTTGTAATTGGTAGGCGAAATGTAAAGAGAAGTGTTGGTGTGCTCAAGTGCAAGAGAGAGAGAAAGAGCAATATTATAAGCGACAATGAAAATTTCCCCCTTATCTCCACTTCACCATATAACCAACAAGTTCTCACATGCAAATATCTCATACAAGAGATAAAAAAAAAAGCTGTCAGTAAAGCCTCCACATATGTGTAACACAAAAAAAGCACACAAAGTTGCAAACATAAACTCAGTGGGTGGTGCATGTGCTTATGACATATAATTGCAGTAAGAATTGAGTGTTGACAGGTTTTTTTTTCTTCATGAAGAAAACTCCTCTTTTAGTGAAAACCAAATGAAAATAAAATAAGAAAAAAATTATAATGCAAAATATTGAAAATATACTAAAGTGCCATTCACACAGAACGCATTTTTGCATCTAAAAATGCAAGATGCGTTTTATTTAAAATATTTTTTTAATTGGAGCTCCACATTTTCAGATCAATATGTTATTTTTACAAAAGAAAAGTCTATAAAGTATATTGTTTTTAAAAAAAAAAGCTAATTCACTGCTAAACTGATGCTAATATGCTAATTAACTCATTGAAACCCAGGTGAACTTCACAGGCAAATTATCATATTTTTCATAGCAGGTAAAACACCACACACACACACACACACAAAATAAATATTTTGTTGGCTACCAGGAAATATTCTAAAAGCAAAGCTTCTACCTTCTCAAGTCTTTTACAATGGGACTCATTTTTAGACTTTCAACACTTGCATACTGCCATGAATGTGTTCTTCACCTTGTTTTACCGTTAGTGAACTTGGATTGTTCTAAAAGAGCAACAGCAAGCCTAAGGTTTGTATAAAACATGCCCAAACCATGTCCATATGAGGGCTTGCTGTACACTCTTTCCTTTCACCTCTCCCACCACATGACACTCTCTAAAGACGCACTTTCATCTGAGAGATTAAAAAAAACCCTCAAACAATGCTAAGTGTACCATCCACAAAACAAGTTCAAAAACAAACAGAAAACTTTTATACAGACCCAGATTGGAGACCTCTCATTGGCCAGCAGTAATTCATTTACCGAAACAGTACACTGACTGAACTGCTGTGAAGAGCTGAAGAAGAACGCCGTGCCGTGCCAGATAACAAACGAAAGATTGACTGGTTCACGAGTTAAGAACCGTTTCTGTCAGACGTGTCCGATTCGAGAACCGAGGAGCTGATGATACTGCGCATGTGTGATTTAGCGTGACGCAGACCGACACACAGAGCGTCTGAACTGAACTGATTCTGTGCTAATGTCATGAGCCCAGGTAAACCGAAGGCTTGAATCAAGGGCAATCATCGCCAATGACACCATTACGTCGAGTGCAAAAGAACCGGTGAACCATTTTCTTCAACCGGTTTATTGAATCGAACTGTCCAAAAGAACTACTGGTGATCCGAAAACCGATGCAACCGGTTCTTGACTCGTGAACGAGTCAGTCTATTGTTTGTTATCTGGCTAGGCTCGGTGTTCATCTTCAGTTCTCTCTTCACAATAGTTCAAGAGAGAACCAGATATCACAAACTGCTTTGTTTTGAACTCTCTCACAACAGACACGGAAGAAAAGACAATGCTGAATAAAGTCATAGTTTTTGCCATTTTTAGACCAAAATGTATTTTCGATGCTTCAAAATATTCTAACTGACCATCTGATGTCACATGGACTACTTTGATGATGTTTTTTCTTACCTTTCTGGACATGGATAGTATACCGTACACACAGCTTCAATGGAGGAGCTGAGAGCTCTCGGACTAAATCTAAAATATCTTAAACTGTGTTCCAAAGATAAACATGAGGGTGAGTTATTAATGACATAATTTTCATTTTTGGGTGAACTATCCCTCTAACAATGTTTTTTTTTTTTTTTTTTTTTGAATTTGTAAATGATAATGAAGACAAGTGGAACGCTCCACATGATGATGATTACTTTACAAATGTAAACATAGTTAACAAAAATAAGAGGAAATAAGATTATTATAATAAATTATAATGCATCACACAGAAAAGACTGCAATCTTTGTATTTAAACACAAGATGCACATGATGCTGAAAAAAATTTAATATGAGTCCAGTGTTCAAATGTGCCCGTCTAGAATGTTTACATGTTCTCAGTGAACAGCCCATAATGAATTCATTTATTTATTTTACAGAAAAAAATGTATTAAGGATATATTTTAATAAAAGTGAATTAACATTACTGTTAACAACACTTTAATGAATTCCATTTTTTTATCTGAATAAAACTGAATATGAACTAAATTTATGAAGTATATTTTAATCAAAACTAATCAAAATTAATCAAAAACTATTACTAAAAAAGTCAGTAAAAATTAACACTTGTTTTAAACCCATTTGTCATGCTTGCAGATTTCCTGTCAATCTACACTTCCCTATTGATTAAAAGGCCAAAAGCCCATAAATGAAAATAACACACTGTCTCTCTCTCACCAACATAGTTTGAAATTGGACATGCCGTGACATTTGGCTCACAAACGTCATACCATTTAGCTGGAAAGTTGTACCTGTGTTCCCATGAAGTTGGATACACTAACGCTGACCTGCTTTGAATTTTAAAACTTCAAAGGAAAGTTATCAGACTTTTCATAACAGGTATAACAAAAAGTGTATTGATACCAGGAAATATTCTATAAGCAAAGCTCTTAACATAAGTGTCTGACAATGTTTAGAAAATATCTCATTTCAGTTAGAACCTAATGTTTACTAATCTTGCAAACACTTCACTAGAGGTGAAAACGTATGAGTCAGAGTAAACAATGACAGAATTTCCCTTTAACTATGTCGATCACATTTAGTCAGCGTGTCGCATTTCAGTTCATTCTAATCCAATTCACCTGATCCTTAACTCCAGTCCTGACTGTGACTGAGCACCCAGATGAACATGCCGTCAGTGGACTGGGGAGCCGAGTTAATCGCTTCTGCTGGAATCCAGAGGTCTGGCGCTAAAAGATTTAAAAGCAAGTCTTCCTGAAGCCAAACATCTGAGCTTGACTGATCGATCTGCTCTCTTTACCGCAATGAGGATTGTGTTTGTGTGTGTGTGTGAGTGGAAGTGTGTAAGGGATTGCATCAGCTTCTCTGGCTCATGGAAGATGAACTGGAATGGAATTATTTATTGCATGTAACCTTTAAGTTGAATTTAACAGCATAGTTTTCTTGCAGAAATGCACTCATCCTCAGGCCATCCAAGATGAGTTTGGTTCGGAACAGATTTGGAGAAATATTGCAATACATCAGTTGCTCACCAGTGGATCCTCTGCCTCTGAATGGGTGCCATCAGAATGAGAGTCCACATCAGTCCAGTCCATTAAGTAACATTTTGTGTAACATACTTTAATAAGAGCTATCCGTAATTTCTCTATTTGTTTTGTGTTGATATATTTTGTACGTTTAGAAATTGTCTAAGGATTGTATTATTTCCGTTCTTTATGGGGGACTTTTATTTTGAATCGGAATCTGCTTTCAGTGCTTAGAGTGCGTAATGAGAAATGGCATGGAGAGCAAACGCTACATGACAGCTTAACCGAACCGAAAAGGCATAAGGTTTGTGTATTTGTATACTGTTAGTTAAAACTAGTATTAGTGGAAATCGCTGAATATGTCTAATAATGTTAATGTACATTTTTGTATCACTTCATTCAGCTCTTACGTTGAATTCTAGAATAAATGGACAAGTAATAAAACGTCAAATCATCAGTAAAAGGACGGGGACGGGGTCCGCTAACGTTACATGTTGTAATGTGAAAAGCTGTGTGTTTGTAATAAACAAATCCTTTAAGACATTTTAGCTTATACGGTATTGTCACTTCTGACCAAAAATACCATAATTCATGAAATTTTCTCTCCATCCTCTGTTGTCCCCAGACATATAAAAATCCACTGACACCTTTGTATAGAAGTGTGTTGGACTGTTTTTGCATGTAAACACTGCATGTTTCTCTCCTGATCCGATGAGATGACTTTTTCACTGAAAAAAAGTAATTTTATGGACAGAGGACTAGAGGACAAGCAAAGGCCAAAAGGTAAAAATGTCTTGAAGGATTTATTACAAACACTCAGTTTTTCATTTCACAAGATGTTAAGTGATGGACTGGAGTTGTGTGGATTACTTGGGGATTATTGTGATGCTTTTATCAGCTGCTTGAACTCTCATTCTGACGGCACCCATTCACTGCAGAGGATCCATTGCTGAGCAAGTGATGTGATTCTAAATTTCTCCAAATCTGTTTTCGATAAAGAAACAAACTAACACATACATCATGGATGGCCCGAGCGTGAGAAAACTGTCAATAAAATTTAATTTATGGGTACACCATTTCTTCTGATATTAATGCATACAGAACAACGGATAGATCTGAGAAAAGCTTTGATAAAGTACACTGAATGAAAGTCTTCTATGAAAATGCTGAGCGTCAGCAATATCTTGACTCAAAATAAGGATTCCACACTTCTCCCAGTTCAGCCACCAGTCTAGTCTAAGTAATCCTCTCAGACTGCGGATTATAGTATAGTATGTGGGGCACCAATGGGTAAACCATCCTATTTAATCTCTGTAGAGTCATACGTTTGAATGTTAACCCCAGGAGGGAAACTTGCACGACTATTAGCACTAGTACTAGCTAGAAACGAAACACTATTTGTGTTCGGATGAGATTTGCAATGCCCATATTAGATTAGAAATGCCTGATTTCCTCTCACCCTGTTTAACTTGCTTAATGCCCTAGGAAGAACTCTGGCCTCACTGAGGTAAAGACTGTTTTTTTTTGTTTTTTTTCTGTTGTTGTTTTTTTTGCTCTCGTGTTTCAATGGATCACTACATTATCGCAGATCGTCCACAGTAGACTTCATACAGAAGAGACTGTCCTAGTTTCTTTTCTGATGGAAAAATAATAGAATAATGAGCGAGAGGTTCAAACACATTAAATGTATCTGAGCAAGAGAAGAAAAAAAGAACCTTCCACACAGGTTTCTGGGGCAGACATTGGTCAATCTATGAATTGCCAGTTCTTCCTGCCACTGAGGGTGCCTAGAGAGAGACGGAAGAGAAGTAAGAGAAAAGAGAAAGACGACGATCTGTAAATAGCTAAATCCTCTGCAGGCGCACTGTGGTGTAATATGGTTTGCTCCCCTAGGAAAGATTCACTTGTGCAAAAAGAGAAAATGAGATTAAACTGTTTACTATTAAATCTGAATACATGGGGGCTTATTCAATGCCGAAACCAAATGCTGCCTTTTTCCTATCCAGGACTCAAAGGAAAGGGCAAAAGCGTTCATCTATCATGAATTGAGTTTTGCTTTGTCATCTGACCTGATTTCAGCTGAATCCATGTGCATAGACACACAGGTACATGATTAGGGTGTGTTTGCTTAACACGCTCATTCTGGAAAACTGGTGAATCGCTTAAGCAGAGAGAAAAATGAATTTCAGCTGTGAAGAATGGGCAATAGACTGAGAAATAGCTATGACATAAATGTATACAAAGGACACACTTTATTTTAAGGTCTAATTCTCACTATTAACCATTAACAATGACTTTTGCCTCAATTAACTCCTGATTTGCTGCTTATTAATAGTTTATAAGGTAGTTGTTAAGTTTAGGGTATTGGGTAGGATTATGGATGTCATGCATTATATGTACTTTATAAACACTAATGAATAGCCAATATGTTAATAATAGACATGCTAATAAGCAACTAGTTATTAGTGAGAATTGGACCCTATACTAAAGTGTTACCAAAATAAAAATAATTGGTGTTCGTCAGACTTAAACAGGTTTCATTGTTTACGTAAATGTCTTAAAATTTGCCATTATTATTGACCTTATTTAACAACACGGAAGCCATTTTCTGTGAATGTGTGAGACTTACATTTCATTAGCAGCTATAGGGAAATAATAAGCAAAACATAGTTATTGTATATTTTACAACAAAAATTAGGTGACCTGTAGCGGACCTGTTTGGTTCAGATTTAAATAAAATGGAATGTGAAAACTGATGTCAAGCGAATAATGTTAAAGCCATTGACAAGCAAGACAACCTTACTAAACGTAACAAAAAACATTAAATCAGACAGATTTAAAACACACACACATTAATATATGTAACAGAATTTAAATAATGTTAGTTAAATTAGTTAGAAAACTCGCCATTGGTTATTGCACTGCTAATGATCAGCAGTCTCATGAAGTCTCGCTGCTGGTAAGATGCATTGATGACATCTTACACCTCTTAACATCTACATGTCTTAATATTCACTTAATCAGTAAGATATTCATCATTCTCTACCTCACATTGACATATTGATAGTTTTACAACCTGTTTGCACATTTGCCTCTTGCAGATTCCTGTGTATCTTAATATTTAAGACTACAGTATTATGCACATATGCACTTTTGCCTCTTGTACATTGTATCTTAATATTTAAAGCTGCAGTAGGTAACTTTTGTAAATATATATTTTTTACATATTTGTTAAACCTGTCATTATGTCCTGACAGTAGAATATGAGACAGATAATCTGTGAAAAAAATCAAGCTCCTCTGGCTCCTCCCAGTGGTCCTATTGCCATTTGCAGAAAGTCATCCGCTCCCGGTAAAAAACAACCAATCAGAGCTGCGGTCCGTAACTTTGTTTGTGTTCAAAATGTAGAAAAATGTATATAATAAGCGAGTACACCATGAATCCATTTTCCAAACCGTGTTTTTAACTTGTCTTGAATCACTAGGGTGCACCTATGATAAGTGTTTATATTCTGGCTATTTTAGATTGCTTCGGGGATACCGCAGCGGAGTAACCCAGTACCTTTGTGATTCTTCATAGACATAAACAGAGAGAAGTAGTTCCGGCTACGATGTTCTTCCGCAAGACGCAAGCAGTTCTGTTTATTAACCGCTAGAGCGTCAAAAGTTCCCTACCGCAGCTTTAAGACTACTGTATACTTTAATGCACATTATTTTCTATTCTATATTTAATTCTAAAGTATACATCTTTTTTATATGTTATTCTTATATTTTTATTGTTTACTTTTATTTCATTATAAAACATACTTATATTTCTATATATTTTCATCTGTGTTGTATTC
Organism: Carassius auratus; assembly: GCF_003368295.1. NCBI lineage: Eukaryota > Metazoa > Chordata > Actinopteri > Cypriniformes > Cyprinidae > Carassius > Carassius auratus. Next base: position 31,523,061 of record NC_039274.1, read on the forward strand.
TTTAATAATTGCACTGTCCATGGAGTGGACCTGGCTCACATTTCACAGCTGGTTATATATGCTCTATATAATCATCTTATTAACTGAGTTTGGATTGTTTTCGAGCACAAAGCTGAACTTTTATGCTACAAAAAATATATATATTTTTTTTCTGTCAGCTCCTAGTCCTCTAAGAAGAGTTTAATGTGTTATTTGTGATTATAAAATAAAGTGTGTGTGTATTAGTCGGCTTGTAAACACTGAAACTCTGTTTATTTATTTTATTTTGCCATGCATCGTCATTGAGTTGCAATTTAACCAACCTATGCTCCTGTTATGTCCCAGTTGTGTCCCGGATGGGAGTGAGGTTTGGGGGATGAGTGTAATGGAGGCCAGCAAGTAGGTTCTATGCAGGTAAACCTCACTCCCCTGATCTCAAGAGACACACTAGCGATTGACGCTAGTGGCTGCAGTCATTTAGCCTCTTTGTTAGTGTCCGCCTCCCATGCTGTAGACCCAGGTTCGAGGCCCACATGGAGCAAGGATGAGGTGTGGTGGGGAGGACCCAGGAGAGAGGGGTTACATACATTAAATCATCAATAGTACTAAATGTAGCAAATAATATTTTCAATTTTTGTGTTATGCATTTATACACCGATACCCTCACACAAAGACTTAAATATTGTTACAAGTAGATGTTTTTTTATTTTATTTTATGATAAGTATAACTTGATTTTAGACAAAATTATTATTTGCTACCTTTTTGTTATATTATATAGAAGAAAATTATATTATAAAATGATGTGTAAAGCTTTCGTTTAAATTTTTCAGCATTATTTACTTTTTCTGCAATGTGGTCAATCTATAGCAGCATTGCATCGGTCCCTGTATGTGTATGTGTATGTGTGCATATCGCTGTAAATTGGCTTATTTCTCCCTGACTGCTGACAACTTCCTTTACTTTTTACTGATCAATTCTCATTCTGTCTCACTGTTTGTTTCTTTCTTCCGCAGGCAAGCTTACATTCATTGATGGAAAAAAATATATAGAGCGTTTCCAGGTGTAATTTTGTCCATCTGATCACTGTCTAGATCCCATCTTTTAGCATGCTTTTAACAGGACAGCCAATCTCAGTGTGAATGCATGATCCTTTATCAGCAGAGCACCACCATTGACCAAACACGCTATCTGTTATGCAGAGTATAAGACCCCCACCACCCCATATCTATCTGCTAACTGAATAACGGCAGAGAAAAAACAATGACCCAGCACATGCTAAAACAATAGCAGCTTCACCTACAGTATATCATTCTCAAAGTGAAACCCAGAATCCCAGCGTCCCCCAGGCTAAGAGCCAGACCCTCCTGCCTGGCTGGAGATAACAGCTGTGACAAGCTCCAGTAAACCTGAGCCCTGCAGGGGGACAATACAATCCTGCATGTCTCTCACCAGCATAAACAAATACAGGAAGAGTTTAACATGTCAGACATGCAACATTGATCAGTTTACACATGCTGATGCTGTTCAGGAATGCGATGAGATCGTTTTGCCATTTTGTTTTGTTGTCAACCGGCTTGTCATATTATGTTGTCTCACTGACTACATTTAAGTCAGGCAGTGTTGTGCTGTCTTGGCACATGCTTCCTGCTCTTTAACCATTTGTCCCTCAGAGTTCCTTGCATCTCCTTTTCACCCTGTCTGTATTTCCATATCCGTTTCCCTCCTGTTCTTTCAGCTCCCAGCAGGTGAATGACAGGTCTTCGGGAGCTCCCGAGAGATTTAAGTTGCTTTGTTTTGTTTCAATATATTAATCTGATATACTGCAGATAGCATCCTACTTCTAAAAGCAGTTGCTTTGACCTTACCGTGACTTTTTGAGGTTTTCACAAATAGGTTGTAGCAGAACTATTCAGGAGATATTTGAGATTAAAATCAGGTTTCAACAGCCAGAGGTTGTTTACAAAAATTGGATATTCTGCTAGTGCTTTTTTGCCTCCATGGTAAACGCTTAAGATATACTTTTCACTGCTAACGCTACATACCGTATGTGACTCATTCAGAGGAGAAAAAAAATCACTGAAATCATGAAAGCTTGAAACATGTCCATACAAGCTCATACAAACACTATTTTAAAAACATTCACTTAAGTACAAAATAACCGGTGCACCTGGATCTGGGTGTATAGCGTAGAAACAAAGGCTACCTCTTGATACCGATGCTCTTCAGGTGGTGTGATTCAGCTGCTGGTTTCATACATACTGCAGATGAGGGAGGTGAATCACTGATTCTAGGTAAGTTAGACTGTCAAGACATATGAAGGTTTATGAAAGAATCCACGCAATACTGATGAAACACACTGCATCAGAATTTCCGTCAACCCACAAGTAATTATGGTGTAAGTGCCAAGTGGATTTGCCTGCTTTTTCAGTACATCCGAGATGAAATGGTGCGTGCTACATTAGATCTTCTTTTGATATAATTGTGAATTCCTGTGTTCACTGATGAGGGATGATGTGTTTCAACTGATACTTCAAACCATGATCAGCAATGTACCGTAAGCATTTTTTGGTGACAGAACAAAGTATACTCAAGGCATCATAATGTCTTAATAAATTAATAATTAGAACGATTATTAGAATATTAGAACAATTTCTGAAGGATCATGTGACACTGAAGACTTCAGTAATGGTGGATGAAAATACAGCTTTGCCATCACAGGAATAGTTTGAAAATATATTATAACAGAAAACTGATTTATTTGTGTTTTTATTTAAGCAAGCAAATGTATCTAAAAACACATTTATAAAGAAATTGCATTTAAAACAACATTTAATATTGCATGCAAACATAATTTATTCAAACTTTTTTTTTGTCATTTCCTTTTTTAATTGCAATGTGTACATTTCAGAACATTGTAAGAGCACAAAAGAAACACCACCAAAGTTGTTCTGTCATAAGAAGAGCTTACAGAAAGTTCTGGATGAATAAAATTAAGCTCTATTTAAAGAAACAATCTTTTTAAGCTCTCTGCATAAGTCCAGGATGAGTTGTGCAGCTATACTGTTAGGCTCTAATAAAATTAGGAAGCAGATTATTTCCTTAAACTAAAGCAGAACCCCTCAATTAGCAAAACAGGCTGTGTAATATAATATATTATTAGATATAATACCAAATATTTAGAATTATTGTTATGATATTAAATGCTTTTCAATAGACCTGGCTCAACAGGAAGTTTATAAAGCACCTCCGCTTATAAAATATGTACAAATCTAAAGCGTGCTACAATGACAACTACTCTGAGAAGGGAACAATCCAGGATAAAGTCAAATTGTAAATAATTAAATCAAGCTACTCAGTAAACAACATTCAAAGGACAAGACAGTCTTGAATATTGTTGACAGTTCTGTCAGAACCATGGTTCTTGCAGTAAATGTGAATCTCACAACTCATTTACATTTAAACTGTAACCAAGCAAATTCTGCAGGCAAGACCCAGTCGAGTTCACCTAGTATTAATTCACAAATCAAGGTTATATACAGTAAGCAGCATGCATACCTTTTTCACATAGCAATCAAAGCAGTAGTGCAAATAACCAAACAGAGTCACAGATGGTTTGTTGTATCAGTAGAATGATTCTAACCCTAATTGTCAGACTCATTTAAGAAAAAAGATTTAGGCATAATAAATAATAATAAATAATAAATATTATTAATGCATTAAAAGTTATTTGTAATCGTGTCTAGGGATTTAAAAGTTTTATGTTCGTCCCCAACCAAACTTTCGGCAGTGAAAGGACAGACTCAGAAAACCAGCCATCCAGTGCTATATCGCACATTTCACTATGAAAACTGCTAGCGACCTGAATGAATATTGAAACAAGATTCTCTATAATTCACAGTCCAACTCTGTCAATCTGTCTCTGAATAGCATTACTGAGTTTAAACATGAAGGCTGTTGATTTTTATTTCATTTCATTCAGACAGAGCAGCAAATGTGTCGTGACAGTGAACACCAGCGGACACTCAAAGGTCAGCTGCAGAAGTAACAGCCAAACAAGAGACTTCCCTTGTTAATCACATCAAGGAAAAAAACATGATGTTAATTAAACTATTTTAATTATATTATTTTAAATATAAAAAATGCAATAAATTACCAATGATACAATAAAAAAGAAAAGAAAATCAAGCATATAATTTATTCAAATAATTAAATCACAGTGTTGAGGACTGCCATATAGTATAGTAGCTATAGATTTCACAATACAGTAAATAAAATAAAATAAAAGATTTACAAATGTCTGAATATTTGTTTATAGTTTATTAGTGATTATTGCATTGAAAAATATTGACTAAATTCAAACAAATTACAAAGTAATAAAACAAATGAATAACAAAAAACGGAAACTTCTACTACTTGTCACTTTTCAAAAAAAAGAATCTCAGGCAAAAACTGCTTCCTTGATTTAATTCCTGCCTCTACTTACAAACAGATAAACAAAATCCAGTCCGAGTGTGACAGATAAGTTCCTTTCTATCTCATTCTTGTCAGCTAAGTATTTACTGCAGTCCATCTGGGCTCTTCAAACAGCCTGTAGCAGCATGTTTGACAGGAGGCAGAAGTGAGGGGACAACAGAGGGCAGGAGAAGAATTAGGAGAGACAAAGAAAACAAGAAAATTCCAGTCTACGTTCCCTCAGGTGCTCGTGGGAATCTTCATTGGTGTGCTGAAAGCATAAAACCGCCTGAGGTTTTCCTGAGAGGGATCTATGCTGTATGGGAGTTTTCTGTAAAACATACAGCTCTCACTGACAGGTGTATCAACACAAGCACAAAACAAAACTCCAGCTGACAACTGCAATTTAAGAACCAAGTACATGAGTGGTTCTCCATTATAAAAACACATTCTCTTTAAAGAATGTGCTGTATTCAGTGAAGAACTTCATCTTTAAAAAGTGTCAGTTTTTTAAAAGCAATTAACACATATTCAGCAAGGTTACATTAAATTGGTGAGTGATAGAAAAAGAGTAAAAGTGATGCAAACTTTAACATTGTATAAAAATAAAAATAAAAAGATTTTTAATTAAATTCCATTCCATTCATCAAAGAATCCTAGGATACTAAATACTAAAAAAGTATTGCCGTCTCCACAAAAATATTAAGCACCACAACTGTTTTCAAATTGATTACTGATAGTAATAAAGAAATGTTACTTGATCATCAAATCAGCATATTAGAATGATTTCTGAAGAATCATATGACACTGAAGACTGGAGTAATGATGCTGAAAATTCAGCTTTTAAATCACAGGAATAAATTACACTTTAATATATAATGTTTTCTTATTTTATTATAAATTATATATACCCATTGATGTAATAAGAACACCTAAAAATGGTGTTTTAAAACAAGTAGATTTCCTATTTAAAAAAAACAACTTTCCATAAAAAGTAGCTGTCCCCATACCCAAATAAGGCTACATCCCTTTAAAAACAGTATTTGAAAGGCAGTGTGTCAATTGATTAACCGATCTGATTTTGAACTACTAATAGCAGTGCATGAAAAATAACTCATGTAAGAGATCAGTATGCACATTGCTTTGTATTCATATTACACGCATACTTCAAAAACTATATTTTTTTAATGTCACAAAATCAAATTCATCATCAAATGTAGACAGTACATCATTTTAGATGCAGCAAATGTAATACATTTTTAAAATGGTTTCAATATTATAACGTCACTTTTATAAATAACATGCCGAACACTGTTAATAGTTGTGTTTATGTGTCAGACAATTTCAGACTGCAGGTGAGATACAATAAGTAATATCTTGCTACAGGAACTATGCCTGCCCACACATCCCCTCAAGAATTCAGCAATATCGCCTCACAACACTGAGAGAGTGAAACTATTAGAGCTGTGTCTACTGGCAGCGAGCCAGAGTGTTGGACTCTTCTAATCGAACACATTACACTGATTTCAGCAGGACGTTTGATCCACCTGTGCCAGAAACATAGTGCTGCTACTCCAAGTGCCAGAAAATGACTTGAGATTACAGACTGTCATTCATTAATTATGTGGTTCAGGGAGAAGTATTTTCACGGTTTTGCTATTTTAGTTCTTATTTTGAACAGATTCCTGCCTAAAGGAAAGAAGCTAAAAGCATTGACATGCTTACTGGACAGCAGAATAAGGCCCAGCTATTGACATAATAGGAATCCAGCATGCTGTGAACATACTCATATATTCGCTGGAAACCTGAGCGCACAAAGGGCACTGAGAGCTTGACATGGTAGTCTGTAATTGGACAGGACACAAAGGTCGTAGCCAAAAAACTGAAATGCACTGGATAAAAACCTGGATCGTAAACTTACAGCCAAAATAACTTTTATTCTCTCCTCTTGCTTTGCCTGTGCTCTTACCATTCACTTCCTCCGCTCTTGCACTTCTCTTTATTACTTTTCCCCACACTCCTGCTGCTCGTTTACTGCTACAACACTGTGTTGAGATCTGAGGGCTGTGCAATACATCAACACCAATATAATGAAAAAATAGTTTATTTCAGAATCAAAATGATGGATTTAAGTAATATTTCTCTCACATATTAGTTGTGTGTCTGCATGGTCTGCATGTCTGTGCATAAATGAGAGACACAGTCTCTGTCTTTTAAATATAATCATGCACACATGCTCATGGTGTTTCCAGTGTCTGTTGTCTCACTATACTACAACCCACATGAAAAGTCACTTTATGAGCATTTTACCATTTCATCTGATATGCTTTCATCAAATCTTTCAGCTTTCATCAAATAAGCACTGAAAATTAATGACAACCCGCCAAAATAAAAGCTTGCTTTACCTTAGAAAAAATAATTATAATGATGATAATAATAATGATAATATTTATTAACATCAATTATTCATCAATGTAACGTAATCATGATAATATTTTGCCCATACTGTCCAGCCTTTCTTTTAACCTGATGAGGAGTTTCAAACAGCTAAGATTCTGAAGAATACATCATTCCACACTTTTCCATGGATTCTACCTGTCCTTCAAACAGAGCCTTGAAAGTGTTGCAGTGTTCACTAAGTGATGTATTCACAGTTAACCAGTTTTTAAAGGAGCAGCTTCCTTTTGATGTTATGGCAGCCATTGATCTGCATGAATGTGACGATGTACGTGAAATGAAAATTTCACAGGTTATTAGCAGCTGACCGCAGAGATTTGATCTGCACAGAAGCACCGTTCTGAAACATGGGTTAGAGTGAAATGTACTGAGAGGATGAAGGGGGGAGAGGGGGAGAAAGACAGAGACAAAGACAGAGAGAGAGAACACTCACAAGCCTTTTGGTGGAGCCTCAGGACCTCATTAAAAGTCAAACATCTCAAGGTCAGTAGCTGAGAGTAAGCTGGAGAGCTGCAGGGCAACACAGGCCACAGGTAACACAGGTTAATAATCCTCACATTCACAGAAATGATTGTGAATAAATGATCACTATGGTGTGCTGAAACGAAGCCTAAAGATTATTCCAGGTCACTCCTGTCATGATCGGTGTACTGGAAACACGGGAGATGGAACCAATTGCAGGTAAGTCATTTATTAAGGGTAATCCAAACGGGTAAACAATCCAGGCAGGGTCAAAACCAACACATCAATCCACATAAACAGGCAAGGCAAGGCAAGGCAAGGCAAGGCAAGGCAAGGCAAGGCAAGGCAAGGCAAGGCAAGGCAAGGCAAGGCAAGGCAAGGCAAGGCAAGGCAGACATGAATAATCATAAGACATAAACAAGGACTCCGTAACACAGACTCAGACAGACCAGGTATAAATACACAGAAGGATAATGAGGGAACAGGAGACAGGTGGGGAACAATCAATTACTCAACAAGGAGGAAGGTTACCAAATAAGGGAACAGGAAGTGAGAAGGTGACAGACACCTTGAGAAAGGGGGACATCTAGTGGAACCCCAGGGAACACAACCCAGACACTGTGACAACTCCAGGTTGTCGAGTCAAACTTCTGTTCTCAAAGAACCTGTACACTCTTAAAAATAAGGTACTTTATTAGCATCTGTGCTTCCATGAAGAACCTTTAACATCCAATGAAACTTTCCAATCCACAAAAGGTTCTTGATAGTTAACAAAGGTTCTTTTGATTATTAAAATGTTCTTTGCACTAATAACAAAAATGGTTCTTTTATGAACTATTCACTTAAAGGTTCTTTGAGGAACCAAAATGGCATTGCTATGAAAACACCCTTTTGAAACATTTATTTTTTAAACTGGACAAAATTATGAACGCAACACTTTTGTTTTTGCCCCCATTTTCTATGAGCTGAATTCAAAGATCTAAGACTTTTTCTATGTACACAAAAGGCCTATTTCTCTCAAACATTGTTCACAAATGTGTCTAAATCTGTGTTAGTGAGCACTTTTCCTTTGCTGAGATAATCCATCCACCTGACTTGCAGGCACAAGCCCTAATCCTTTCTACTGAATGCCAGAGCAGGTCTTCCTGGTACACAAAGAATATGATCTGTAACGCTGTATTAATTTGAACGGAATAAAAATAATTCATTATTATGTAAAATTCCAGAAGCGCCATTTACACACAGAGAGAGAGTTTAGAAGTACCTCATAATAACTGCAACATTTTGCACTGCTGAGTACTTTATGCAGTTGAATTGAGAAGCTCCCAACCATTCCTCCTTAAGCACATGTTCCATATAATTGTATACACCTTGAATCAATGCAAAACCACACAAATAGGATGAGGGAAGTCAGGCTAAATAGTAAAATTGCTTCACATTTTCAGGGATGAGAGAGAAACCAAGCATACCTGCTGTAGCTGCAAACAATCACAATCATCTCCGTCTGAGGTAGGGTCTCACTTATACGCTTTACAGACAGCATACTAATGCCGAAGTAAACCAGGGATGCAGTTCTGCCAAATTCCAGGACCAGCTCTGCCCTTCCTATAGGCTGTGGAAAGCAATTATATGCAGGATCTAAAGAGGTTATGGTTTTAGATCAGCACATTTAATTGGGGAATGCAGGCAGAAACTTAACATACAGGAAATTCTTTCTTCGTAAAAGAGAGAAATTGGATCATGAATATAAATCACCTAAAAATGCACACACAAACACAGATAACTTACATCCTGCTAAATATTTGCATACATTTGCTGCTCATTCAACAGGCCACTCAGCAGAAGCAATTAATCAATACAAATATCCATATTTGAATAAGCTGTTCAATAGTTATGGCAGTATATTCAGAACTGTGCACGACTAAGGAAGCACCGATCACTGTTGGGATGTTAGTTTGAAAGTACGGACATCATCAAAATGATTCATTTGAAGTTGTTATATTCCTAAGGGGAGACATTAGGGTACAACTAATCAGAAGGAAGGTGGACAACATTGCAAAATGACTATAGTAATAACAGTATGGTTCAAATGAAAGGAAACATGCTATCAATGACAAAAAATAATAAAATAATAATAAAAAAAGAATAAGATGAGAGATTTTGTCCTGTCCTTTTAATATCATATTCATGTCCTCACCTGAGGTTAAACTGTAATTATCTAATGATGAAATCCAGAGAAATGGTCAAGCCTGGGAGACACTGATGGACAGATAGAAAGGGATGGGAGAAGTAGAGAGAATGAATAAGAAAAAAGGCTACTATACACCTGCAAATTTTCAGTGAAGAGGCTTTCATTACACTTGAAATAAGCAGTCCTGATATACATCCCTTTCTGCACAACTCTTCATTAAAACAAATAAACGACTGAGTGTCACAGTAGCAGAAAGCTATCATCACAAAACCTCTAGCCACCCTCCATTAGCCTAAAACATCAGAGATTTAATAAATCACCCTTTATCGTGTGATTCATCAACTATTTCACAGCAAACAAGAGCTCAAAAGGTTTTTACACAACCTTGTAATGGACTTTTTGTTTGTCCTAGAATCCATTAGCAGCCACACCACAGACCAGCTCATATAGAAGCCCATTTGGTATGTATGTATACTGACCTTTAATTTGCCTTTCAGAGGCCAGAATTGTAAAAGAAAATTTCAAAAAAATCCTAAAATAACTTAATAAACTTAATTATTTTAAAAAAAGTTTGAATAAAGGGTGTTCTTCAGATCGGGATTCTTCAGCTTGCAACAATAGCAGAACACTTTCTGGTGCTACAGTAAATAAAAGCCCTTTTATAAGGTTCCAAAGAGAACCATGCTTTGAAAGTAGAAAAGACCAAGTCCTAGTGAAAGACTGTATCTATCTTCATAATAACCTATGATCCTTTTACGTCCATCATTTTGGTGTGATTGAGTGGCAGTTTCTCACTGTAGATAATGAGGTTAATGGATGTGTCAGCATCTGAAATACACAACTGAGTTTCGAGTTTCAGTTTGTCTCTTACATTTGTTTATGTAAAAACACTAAAACAGTTATGTTTATGAAAGCTATAAGAGTAGTTTTGTCTACTTGATTTACTAGTGCTAAGAGGTACTAAAATACACATCTATCTATCTTTGGCAGCTACAATCAATCTATGGAAACATAAAGCATTAGTCTGTGTCCAGTAAATTCTAGAAGAAACAGCTGATTAATGTAGAGAGTTGAAGAGACATTTTTATGACCATATCATTAATAATCCATAAGCCCTGCTCTTAACCTATGTATGTATTTAAATGTCCTAAATACAATACCAACTTGTGGAGTAAACAGCCAGTTTTACTAGTCAACTCATTACATCCAGTGCTGATATCATAATCCTAGTTCTGTAATGTGTGTGTGTGTGTGTATGCGTGTGTGTGTGTGTGTGTGTGTGTGATTGAGATGAGAGAAAAGACCAAAGAGTGATGCACTAGCATATTCATGTCACAGTTTGCACACTTAGAGCTGCCAAAACACAGGAAACAAATATTTGATCATGCTTCTTGTGACACTAAGCTTTCAGACCAAGAACTGAGGAAGAATCTGTTCCAGACCTGCTTTGCCAAAACCATTTTAAAGTCACTGACAAGTGATTGAGCAGTTGTGCTGGTCCAAAAAAAAAAACACACATCTGTTGTTGACAATTACTGTGGACGATTTAAACTAAACACTGAACAACACTGACAGGTGACTTCATTTGAAAACTATTTGTTTCTACAGCGTAATACTGTATTATCTCTAAAACAATTTTTCACTTAAAGATACAAATATAGCTTTAGTTAGCAAAGCCATAAAGAAAGCTCCACAATGGGCTTTTCTAAAAAGGCCAAGCTAAAAGGATATCTTAGGAATCCAGGCAATGTTTCTTGGGTTTGGGCCATTCAAGGTCAATGTCTTAAAGACATATAATCTAGTGCCTGATTTTACAGGAAGCACTGTGGCTTTTTCTCTTTTTCAAAAACTCTACATGATTGATCACACTATAAGATAATTGCATGTCTGATTTTCAATGCCCCAGCAATACAAGGAAACAATATATAGCTGGCTTCCCTTCCCCGGCCCACCCTCTAAGAACAGCATGAGAGCCATGAGATAGACTGATCCAACAATCTGAATTAATCTATGTTTCAGTGCACGGTTTGATTTATTGTTGTGATGGTCGTCTTTGATCTATCTCTGAAATACACATCAATACATTCCAGGAACTGGTTGCAGCATTTTGTTGCTTTGAGTGAGATGTCTTCTGTGTACAGAAGCTTCCTTTCTATGAATTTGCATCAAAACTACAACTGAAAGATATCAGATATAGATATACTCAGACATAGATATATAGATATACTCAGAGATAGAATAGAAAAGGAAAATGAATAGGAAAATAAAAGCAAATTAAAAGAGAAATAACTCAGAACAGAAAAAGAGCAAAGACAAAAATAGAGGACAGAGAAAATGAAAGAAAATGGAAAGAGAAAAAAAAATCTTTAAAAAAAATCCAAAGACAAGACTCTCAGTTAACTCTGGGAAAATATGCGTTGCAGTGAAAGAGAAGATAAGAGACATTTGGTTATTTCATTGGTCGATATCTTTGATCAGAACATTGGTTGACTCTCCTCGCCCTCCTGAGGAAATCTGACCTTTTCTCATTTTATTTTGAAAATGCCCACAGGGTGCATAGCTTGTTTTACCAATACAATCATTTAGCTGGAGAGAGAAAAAAGCTTTGTCATACTGCCAAGGTTATCAGAGCCATCAGATCAAATATTTACCCTTGCTATTTAATGCTCTACAGTAAACAGCAGAGGAGTAAACCGAGGCGAAGGTAAAGCAGTATTTGTGGTTAACTGGCTCTTGTTGGAGGCTGGAATAATAGACTAATCTTGGATCAGTTTCAAAGCACTTATCGGCTAAGCGCTCATGGTCTGTGATGACCATATGTTCCTACGTCATAAACAATAACCCCATCTGAAGATGTGATTGAGGGTGACTACACATGATGCCACACTGACTTTGTGCTCAAGGTCCTGTCAACTACTAGAAGCTGATCCTCTAAAGGCATTTCTGTCATATCCCAGATGACGATTTTTGACGTATTAGGCCAATTAGGAAAGTCTATTATTCTCACAGGCCACAAAGGACAAAGCCTCATGGAATAAAATGAAAGAGGTGCACTTTGCTAATGGCTTTTGATGACATAATTGGCAGATGTTTTATAAGACACTGAACATTACAATTCTGAACAAGCTTCAGTTTCAGAGTAATGGCTGATGTTTCTGTCAGTGCTTCTTTGCACAGAAGAGATAATATGTTTCAGGCGCAGATGATTAAAACAGGGATAATTATGCAGCTGCTCTGATTATCAAATGTAAGTGCGCAAATAAACCAGCTGTGATACCATATAGCGGTCAAATGTGAGACGAAATTGTGAGACGCATGTTCAGAGCCAAAGTACAGAAATGTTCTGCCAGACTCAGACAGCGAGATTTCTTTTTAATGACTTCTAGGGATCATTGGTAAAATGACGCAACAGACATATACGACTGGTAAGTCTGATTCATCTGTCGGATGCATTTCAAGATTATGTTACCGGGAATGTTATCACTTTCTGCCACTGAAAGAGTTTAATTAAGATGCATGTGATAACTTCCAGATAGTTTAATTCCTCTCGTCTTGCTGTGCAGAGTTTTTCCCAGGGTATGAAATCAGCAGTTTAAGATTTAGACAACCATGTCTTGACTACCTCATCGCAGACTTCTCATAGCAGGAAGGCAAGCGAGCGTGTCTGTTTAAGAGAGTTGGGTACAGTACATAAGCTCAGAGGAGCTACTGACGGAGAAAAACAACAGATAAATAATCATTACACTGTTACAGATTTGAACAAAATATGGTATGATTTCATGTGCACGCTGCTCCCTACTTCCATTAAGGTAGAGAAAATGGTTGTCATCTGCACAATTTGGTCCATGGGTGAAAAGAAGGTGAAAAGGAATGAGAGACTGGTTTAGTTATAAGGGCCGGTTGGTTGTAAACAAGGTTGAAAATAGAAGCTTAATTAATAAAATGCATGGGACAATGGCAGAATAAACAAGCACTTCTGTAAGACTTTAACAAGGGTGACAGACAGAGATTGAGTGAGACAGATTGCTAGACTTGTATAAAGCAGGAAAAATCAATGCAAAGCATTGACAATGAAGACACATCAGACATCAAAGTCACAACCTGTCCGAGTGTTTTTTGTATAGTCTGTCTCCTCTCTCTACTACCCAAAATGTGTATGAACAACACATTCTCACTCCCAACTCGTCATTAGTCAGTCACTTTAATGCACTCTTAATGCACTCTTTAGCATCATTTTCCAGTGTGCTTTCAATGAGAATACGTCATTATGACGTATATACAAGAGTTGAAAAAAATTAACTAAAAAAAACATGAATAATAAAATAAATAAGTAAGAACATAAAATTAGGATAAAACAACATCAGTAAATGTCTTCCACTCAAAGACTCCAATCAGACTCAGACCCAACACTACTACAGTACATTCTCTAGATCGTGTGTTAGTGTGTAGTATAAGTTGTGTTTAGCGGTGTTAAGTACAAGCCATGTGTGAAATGGGTGACTTCCAAAAAGGAGTTTCTGTGACCTTACCAGCCCTATTGTTTGGTGTTTTAAGAACAACACTCCATACTAAAGCATGGCATGACTTCATCAAAAACTGAAAAGAGAATAATAAGGACCGTTGATCACAAAGTATTGTTTCCAAACAACACAGCACTACTGTAGCAGAGTGACAACAAATAATTCACCCCCCATGCAAATAAAGCAACTAAAACAATGAAGCTGCGATATAAACAAGGATAAATTCACTTTAAAAGGATGAACGAGAGTTGTGTGTCATGTTATAACATTTACTGGAGACATTAATCTGGCGCCTACTCTGATGCCAAAAGATAGCAGTGGTATTACCAGAGAGTTAAGCCAGCTTAGAATAAACACAACAGGGCAAAGAAAGCTGCCAAAATCATCTCAATTAATCTGCTCCCATGAGTCACAGCAAGCTTCAGGCAGAATGTATCTGCTCATGCTTATGATGTTTGAACCTGTTGCCTTGTTTTTAGAAAATAAAAAAGAATGCAAAGTCACATTATAATGGGGTAAATGCCAATGGTGCATTGAATGCACTCTTTTTAGGGTAATGAGACTAAGAGGCATGAGATGAACAGAAGTTGTTGGTCACGGCCGATTGTGTGCGCATATGCATGTGTGTATTCATCCTTTTTTGGGCCAGATTGTTCAGGGCTGTAGAGAATCATGTAAGAGGAAGCATTGTTTGTTCATTTGCCTGATTACTGTTTGTTTTTGTGCGTCCCACTCAATACTAGAGAACCAGTCATTTGTCTCATTCAACTCTACAAGGGGTAAACAACCCTGTGAGTCGACTACGAATTGAGTGGAAAATGCTTAAAAGAAAGAATAGAATGGGATGGGAAAAAAAGCAAACAAAGAGGAAATTCAAAAAGGCAGGGAGACTGGATAATTCCTTGTACACCCTTCTACATAAAAGACTCATGGCACGGTCTCATAATGAATAGATTAATCCTTGGTGCTGCGACTCACATGGAGAGTGAGGGAAGAGGACCAGACCATCTTCACCCAACCAATCCACCAGCTATTTCTCAACAAAAAAACCTGCCCCAGAGGTTGAAGGGTGGCACTAAAAAGCAATGACCCAATTGTGCCATGAGCTAGTACTAGAATTTCAATGACCAGGCTTGCACATGTCCCTGTTGACCCAAAAGTGCTACTAGATATACTGAAAATGTGGCATATTTATTACTTAGAAGACTTAAAGTTGGTATTCAAGATTAAATCTGAGCCTTGTGTGTTGCGATTTGATTGACTACCATAAGAATAACAAGTAGAACATATAAATTGAGTAGATAATATTGTTTCTCATAGCTGGTCTATGATAAAGATCAGGATTACTGGTTTAGTCCAAAAGGCAGCAAGTGTAATACATTTGGAGCTTATACTGTGATTATGTTCATTACTGGAGTATAATATGTGGTGCACTATGGATTTAAATCACACTATACTGTCATATCTATGCTGCCATTGGTCTATGCTTGACACTGTGAATGTTACTGGTTGATCAGAAACAACAAAATGAGGAAGGATGGATATTATAGCAATGGAGATCATTTTTCAGTAGGCAAATAAAATACAGCTGCAACAAGTCTATAGAATTAGAATTTTGAGTCACTAATATTATTACACGTTACAATAATTTTTTAATACATTTGTGCTGCTTAAGTTTTATGGGGCAAGTGTGTGTCCAGGATGCTTTGATAAAACAGACTCCCATGAATAATTATGTGCAGTTTTACAAAACTCATATACTTTAGTATCTTACCGTTTAAACTATTTAAAAACCCCATCACCATTGTATGCATATTATTTATATTCTTTAAGTAACTTTTGCTAAAAAGCCACATTCTCATTTGCCAGCACAGGAGCAAACTCTTACATTATCTGGTTGTCAGCAAATCACCCAGAAAATTACCAGTACTGATGTATGTCAATTCAAAAACAAACACTGCACTCCCACAGTGACCCAGAAAACCCATAGCTGATGTCTAAAAAGTAATTCCAATACCAAAGCTGTAAAATCTCATGTTGATTCGTGCACTGTGAGAACCCACTGTTTAGGACTGCAGAGCTCTTTTGCTCAGGACACCTGTTTGTCATCAAGTGTTTGCTCTGGATTAAGTTGCCTGTCCAACAGCTATTTCAACAACTTCTACAGAAAACGTCTTTTTAATCTCCTTTTATTATTCTTTCATGCCACTGCATGTCTTTGAAAGTGTTAGGTTTCTTTCATGTCACCAATGTGTTGACATGAACCATACAACCAAGCCTGGGGTTCTTTGTAGAAGACACATCTCTGCACACTCACAGTGTTAGCGCGGTCAGAACCTCACCAGTCAGTTAAACAGTTTAACTTGATTTATTTTCTAGTTTACCTTCTGTAATCTGATCTGTGTTCTGATGTCCAAAAACTTTGAGGGAAGGCCAACTAAAGTGAACACACAAATATGAAAGAAAAAACTAATATTAAAAAGTGGGTTGATACCAAATGGGAAAAAAGAAGAGACACTCACATTTTGAAGCACTAAAGACTAATTGAAATATAAAAAATAAAATGTCCCAACAAGCTCCTGTAGTGCAGCTCCTGTTCTGCAGATGACAGCTCTGCGATAGGACTTTACTTCAGAGACAGAGAGAGAGAGGTGGGGGGGAGAGAAAAGATTAGTGAGCATCTTGTTGAAACATGGTGGCATTAATATTCATGTGATGAGCACCTCTGTTCAGCCCTGTTGTCAGACCTGGGAAAGAGAAAGATGGAGCAGAGAGAGTTAGAGGTAGATTAAGGACAGAATTGTTCCGTTCCTCTTCTCCACCTGGGTCCTGCAAACAATTAATCAGCAGTGGGCTGCTGATACCAGCACCACTAGTATGATAGAAAACATCACTCAACACTTGAAAAAACTGAGAGAGACCCTGGTGAAATAATACAATTACTGCTTTTTCTATTTTGTGATGTAACATAAAATACCAACATTGAAACCACAGACTAAAAACAGTTAAGATTTTTGATGTTGAGCTCTTATATAAAATTAATTCTACAATTACACCAATGTGCTTTGTACTTTAGCAATTTTAAACAGGTATTAAATGGGGTAAGAGTGTTATTCAATTAAAAGCATAGTAACTAGGTGCAATAATCAATTAATCAGTTGGCTACTACCATTAACTCCATTTATGCAGCATGCAGAATTTTGGTACACACAGATGACCTCCTACATTTGCAAATTTGTTCTGTACTGAAACATCCAACAATGCAATGTGCCAACAATGTGCTATTTCCATTGTGACTTCTCAAATAGTGGCTAATTCATGCCAAGAGTAAAGCCATTTCAGAACAAAATGGTAATAATACTTGTGTTTTACACAGCTGAATAAAACATATAGTAAGTCATGTGACAACTCTGCAGCATATCACTGTTTGAAATAGCACATAATGCTCGCTGTTCAAAGTCGTGATCAAAGGAAGCGGCAACAGAAGTTTTGCATAATGTCACCAGAGAAAAGTCATTTCATCTATTTGGAAGATATTGGATTTTCACAGTAAGATCAAATTATGGCATTTTGATTAAACATTACGAGATCAAAAAAAACAAACAAATGAAAGAAAAAACAGAAATAATATGCACAGATGAATTGCCTACAGTACAATTTATAACAAGCACATACCAAATAAATAAGGTTATTTTTCATTACCTTTTAGCGGAACTGCTAAATAGCGTTCGGTTCTGAGCATGTATTTGTTTAGCAACACTTTCATACATTAGTTTTCCCTTGCAGACACACAGAATTCTTCATTCTCATTATCACTTTAAGGGCTGTAATTGGTTGTTAATTAACATGATTAAACCCAGCTGTAACTGAGTCTTTAAACCCATGTAGATAAAACTGGTTATAAAGACATTTTAAATTACGTTGTTGTGGCAATAAGGGAGAATATCTTGGGACATGGTGGATAATCACAGTGGCATCAGTGGAAGGAAAATTGCACTCTTTCTTTTTTTCACCTCATTGCTTTTGTTCTAAGGGTAGCTTGATGGCGAAAAATATATTTCTGTAGTTTGTAAAGAAACTACTGGCAGTATCCAGTACCCAGGTTTCGGTCTGGCAGCACACTTCTCCTTTTCCCATTGAATCTCATTACCCACTGAAATATGCACTAAACTGTCAAGCTGGCGCACAGATTGGTTTTGACATTTTGCTTATTTTCTTGGAGCGAGGCCCTGCTCTGTCCATTTATGAACACAAATAACAGAGGTTCGGCTATTAAGTCGATAGTATTAATTTAAAACGGTCCCTATCACAGCCCCTTCATTATAAGTGCCCTGCAATAACAACCTCAATGAAACTTCTCAGGCTATGCATAGTTTTGCTAACAGGTCATCAATCTGTCTAATTAGCTTGGCCAGACTACAGGCAGCCACCCATTCAGTGTTTCCACAGTATTAAGAGAGTATATCCCACTCAAGAAACAAAAATACTATCTAAGACAGGACTAACAGGGATTTCAAAGGTTGCCATGCTTCATGTGAACTACCCTGCTGTACAACAACAACAACAACAGTTAATTAGCTGGTTTTAGAGGACTTCTGAGTACTACAGTATATGGCTGACCACTACTGTAACTAGACCTGCTAAAGAATGTCTAAAACATGTTTTATGGAATTTCCTTGGAACTACAAAAACACGTTGACTTCACTCAACTGATGGTTTAGACTTTCTAAAGATATTTCTCAGATATTTTCTTAAAGGCAAAACAATTGAAATTGTTCAATTATGTATTCAGGGAAAAAATTCATTTACTCTGCTTCTGTATGAGCTGTTCATTGCATGAAGTCAAATTCTAAAAAGGGGTCCAGCATCAATATTTTATATAGACAGATTAATGGCTGAATTATTTGTTTGAGACAAGGTCATAAAGGTACATATAATTTAAAAAGTAGTTTTTATTGGAAAACTCATTCCTGCTATAATAAGCTGAAAGGCAACACAGTACGATGCTAAGACAGGTAAACAAGCAGAAGCACTAAAATGAGCAGTTATCTAATTACAAGAACACAGCTTGCAATCTGTGCTTTACTTGAAATCCTTTTCAAGTAAAGCATTTAGATGCATTTATATATATATATATATATATATATATATATATATATATGTATATATATGTGTGTATATATATATATATATATATATATATATATACATATATATACATATGTATATATATATTATGTAATGACGTAAATATTGATTGATTTTTTTTTTACAGAAAAAGACTAGAAAAAACATTCTTCAACACAGAAAGAAGATAAGCATTACCATATTGTAGAATATTCAATAAATTGCTTGAGCATACAAAATTTCCTCAAAGCGGATTTGTTTTCCTTTTCAAAGGTAACTCGACATGACTGGATGTCTAGGAAAAGCTCATCCCATTTGGTCTTTTCCTGCGGAGAAGCCTGAAATATACTTCTGCTCACAGGCAAGCAGGATGAAATAGATGCTGGGGCGCGAGCACATATGATCTCAATTCAAAGAATCGAGACAGAGAGAGATGTTAGGCTGTTGGTTAGGCTGTTGAGCAGATTTACCACTGAAAAGTGAATGAGTGCAAGATACAGGTGACTCAGCACTATCACTGAACTGTCAGGGTGTTGTGTATCTCCCTCACAAACATGAACCCACAAGTGTAAATTACATGTTACCTAGCATCTGCCGACTTTTCTGTTCCTCAGCAATGCCACGTACCACTCTGAAACAACCTCTGCAATAACAAGGTCATGGTCATCAGTGTTGGAGAAGCTGCTTTGAAAAAGCAGATACAAAATACTCATTTCAGGTAAAAGCAAACAAACTCCAGTTAGGATATACACTTGTTAAAAAGCAGTTAGCTACTACACAACGCTAACTACACTGAAACTAGAATGTGGTATAAACAATGTGGTAGACATTTGTGTGTGTGTGTGTGTGTGTGTGTGTGTGTGTGTGTGTGTGTGTGTGTGTGTGTGTGTGTGTGTGTATTCAGCATAAGAAAGAAAATCATTCAGGTTAAGAACAACTTGAGGATGAGAGATACAAAACAATACAGAGAACCTGTTCTTTTGTTGAACCTAAAGATGAAGATGTTCTATAAACTCAGCAATGAACTTTTATACTCATGGATTCAAGTTTTAAAAGCTTTAATTTCAAGTGAAATTACATAAAAGTAATGTAGAACTTTCTCAGTTACATTTCTTTTTAAACATTGTCTTTACCAAATGGCCCAGAAGTTAACTTCATAACTTTTACTACATTTGACAATTCAACCTTCAAAATAAGGTTTGTCTGAAAAAAAGAAACATTTTAGTAGGAACCAATTTAGAATGTTATTTTCAAAAACCTGTTGCTATTAGGAATGTTAAATAAGCAAGAACTGACAGGAGTTTTTTAACCATCCCGACAGCAGGAGAGAAAGAGAAACTCAAAACCACTTTGTCAAGCTGTGAGCTCTTTAAAGTCACTGGCTCAGCTGATGCTAAACTTTCCACACTCCAAACCATTCAGCAGTGGCCAGCATGGCTGAGAAACTGGACTGAGGACTTTGCCAAGATTTGCATTAAATTATTATTTTCTCTAGAGGTTTTGTTCACATGATATAAAATATTTGTGGTTCCATGATCATCACGTGGATAACTGTGCTTAAGAAATGTGCTCAGTAACAAATTTGTTAAGTAGAGTTATAATGGAGTGGGAGTTAAAGTCTTGGGAGAGAGAAAGAGAGGCCCAAAGAGTGCTTCAACATGCCACTGTTTCTCATTCATTCACATTTCAAATATGCGAGTAGTTTTTAACCTCACAAAAACTAAAACGCATCTCAATAGCCTCAAACGCTCCCCATGAGCCATTGCACTGGTGCCCAAGTGGTACTTGCCTGCCAGCAGCAAAATTACAGTTTGTGCAGCCATTATTTGAAAGACAGAGACAAAGAGGAAGGAGAGAGAGGGAGAGAGGTGTTGAAAAAGGGAATGATGCTCACATGTTATTATAGACCCAACGGAAAGGTCATCACTCTCATCTTAATCTTAAGCTTTTTATGCAAACAAACACCTACTCATCTCCCACTGGCCCAAACATTCAGTCCTTCCTCTCTCAGACTATTAATGAAAAGTGTTTCGAGTTAACTGTGATGGAGTGCTTTTGATTCAGGAAATTACATTTAAAATGTACCGGGGAGAAATGTCACAACAGCTATTTCCCAACATGAATGGGATGATGTTGAATCGGTGTTGAACGGCAGAGAGGTGCTGTTGTTATACTGAATATAGTTTCTACAGAGAGGTAAAAATAAAAGGCATGATACCACTGCTATCTCAGCGGCTGGAAATACAGTTCAACAGTCCTCCACCAGAGTATTTCATATTCACCTGCCAATTCAGTGCATGCGGCTGAGCCACTGGCCGTTACGCTTACGGGTAGCTTTTGGTAAATAAAATAAGTAGGTGAGTGTTTCTAAACCATTAATCAAATTAAACTGAAAAAAAAAACTCAGAATTGGTATAGAGTTGACCAAACTAAACTAAAATAAATTAATTCATACATAAATTTAAAACACACATAAATTAGCAATTTATGTGGGTCTACAAGCTTGAAAGGAAAAAAAAGTAAGTTTAGTATTTTTAAAATCTTTAAAGTATTATTAAAAATAAGCTTGCTACTGTATATAAATAAGTTTTATTGATTTCTATAAATTTAAATTATTGTCTAATGAATATAAATTAACATGTTTCTGTAAGAAAACAAAATAATAATAATAATAATAATAATCATGTTACCTAATCATGATACTTAATGCAGCAATAAAATTGTTACACAATCAAAGCTTTTAAAATAATTATTTAACTTGTAATTTGTACAGGTCCACAACAAGCTTAAAACAAAAGTTGTAAATGTTAATTTTAAAGTGTCTGTCAATCTCTAAAAATCTTTCCCTGTGAAACGTGTTTAAATGGCCTATACTAAGCTTGTTTAAAAGTGATTTGAAATGTTACTTTGCTCACAGCTGACTGGTCTAGTCTCTTGCACAGAACGAAACCTGCACCAGACCAGGTTAAATGTGTAGTGTGATGAGCTTCTGTAAACAAAATAAAATAATAAAATAAAATAAAAAGAAAGAAAAGAAACTTTAGTATGAGAATAAAAGCATCAAACATGTTCAAACTTCAGCACATAAATCAACTATATTAATATATAAATAACATTTATATAAAATCCCTTTAAAAGCAGCAAATTTCAACAGTATAAAAAGATGCAACTGTAATTAATGTATTAAAGCACCAATTACATCAAATGGATTACACAAAAGCACAACTAATGTATAAAATACATATAAAATGCACTTTTAGGGGCTGAACACACTGGCACAATTACAGTTAGACGTGAGACCAGATGGTTGGTTGATCAGTAGTAAATGCACACTACATGATTTATCTTTAGTTAGATGATGTGGTAAGTCCATTCCTGGTAATAAGAAGGTTGCTCTCTATAAGGAGAGGGTCATAAGTGACCCATCCCCACTGTGCCCTTGAGAGAGGCACTTAACCTCAATTCGCTCATAGGAAATTAAGTAGGCTTCTGTAAGTATGAATAAATGCATCAACTCAGTGAATGATGTGAACTCCCAGCAGTAGATTGATTTCCATTTATGATATGTGTTTTTGCATGATAAACTGAGTGAAAACACTTTATGAATATGATTTTTCTTATAGAAATACTAGTTAGCTGGTTTAAATAAGTGAAGATTAAAGACCTCATGAAATTAAAAGTTTGTTTTTGTTGTCTTTAATATTAGTCTGTACTAATAACAGTCTTCCGGTCCAAAAATATATTGATGACTTATCATGCACATGCAATCATTTCCAAATATTTGTCCCATACAATGTTCTCTAGATGCATATGCTCTAACGCTCAAATTTGAACTCTTTTTCAATCGTCAATAAGTTGCTAAGAAAATGGTTGGAATTTATTACAATTTTGAAAATGTGATCATCGGCTATGTACTGTCCTCTCTTCCTCATTCAATAGGAAATACATCAACAAAGCAAAGAAAACTGTGCTCGTCAACCATTTCAGTTTTTTAACTTCCAATGCCTTATAAGTCTGACATATCAGTTGTTATTGAGTTATTATTGCTCCAGCCTTGAGGGCTGTATGTTTCAACTTATTTCAATAGTTTAATATTACCATAGAATTGTTCTCATTTTAAATTCATTTCACTCTCTTCACTCTTTCAGATCTGATCTGAGCATTGGGCACCAAATCCTCTCTCTCTCTCTCTCTCTCTCTCTCTCTGTGTGTGTGTGTGTGTACGTCTGTTTGTGTGTGTGTGTGTACGTGTGTGTGTGTGTGTGTTTGTTTTCCTTCCAAGAAGTGGTCCTCTCCTTGCCTGCTGTGAAGTGTCTCTCCCCTCGTAACATAGTGTGGTCCTTCTGTCACAAATAGCTATTTCCCACAGATGGTTAAAAACCATTAAACTGAGTGGGATTCACAGTGAAACCATATGGGGAAGCTTTATCCCTCTCTCTCAGCTCTGAATTAAAGCACTCAATCGCTCCTGGCTATCTGCACTCATTGTGAAGATTATTATTATAATAAATATTATTATATTAGAAAATCTTAAGAACTTTCTTTAAAAATATTTATTATTCTGTTTATACCTTTTTAAATATCAGGTTTAGGACAGCATAGAAAAGCAAGTGTATTCTTTTGGTAGATGTATGAGTCAGATCTGCAGAGGTGCATATGCTATCTGCAGAACACTGTTTATTAGCAGAGGGGATGTGGGTGGCTCAAGGGCAAAGCTGATTATTACATGATACAAATCTGAAAGAAGGGATATAGAACTAGTAACCAAATCTGCTTTCTTTTGCACGGCTAAACAGGTTTAGAATAAAGAGTCCATAATGAAAATAAAGCAGCTAATCTATTCCTCTCAGGCCGTTTATTTTCATCAGACTCTCAGTCTCTCCCTCGTTTCAGAGGACACCAGATGAGCTGTAAGCTGTGAGTCACAACAATAAAATAAATGTGATGTTTGGATATTTAAACTTTCCTCTTCTTGTTAATATGTCTTACTGAGGAACAGAATGTCTAAAATTAAGCACAGAATGGGGAAAAGAGTGCCACTTACATAACTTTTATTTTTAGTTTCACAATTCTGGCCTGCCCTAGTCGAAACAGTCTTGAAACTAGCGTGGTGTTTGGTGTTAAACATCTGCAATGACAATGCTTCAGATTGTTATGCCATTAAACTGAGCACTTTTTCTATAGATAGACCAGCAGGTGTGCTGTTTGCTAGAATTTGAATGAATGAATGAATGCACATAATGCACAGAATAAATGCACATACACATACAGAGAAATAGCACACATGCACATTCGTGGCACTGTTGTACATAGGGACAGTCCTGTGGAGGAACATGACAGCACAGATACATTTAGGCATCCCATAACGGTACCCCACATATGCTTGTAGTCCCTTAAGTAGGGTGGCCATATGTGCCGTTCATATGGGACACGTCCTGGCCAGTCCAAATCCATCCAAAGCAGTTTTACCAATAACATGCAGATATTGTACATAATCGACCAATCGTGGGGCTGCGCGTGAGAAGGTGAGCTCTATAGGCAACGATCAAAGTGATGCAAATATGCGGACATGTTTATTCATACATTTGACTTGAAGCGTCGCTTCACACTGATTAAAAAAGACACCAAAGTAGGCATAAGAGCGATTCGAAAGCATAAAGAGCCATCTGCTCTACTCTCAATAGTTCTCATGAATGTCACAAAACGATCAACCTGCACAGTGCAAACTATGGTGCCCGGGAGATATCATGGTCGGTTCACTTAGGTTTGTTGTGGCCACGACATAATTTTGTTGAGGTAATGACATGTTTTTCTCGTGGCCGCGAGTTTAATGCGTAAACTAACCTGCGTGACCATAGCAACCCAGGATTATCAGAGACATGTTCATTCATATTTTATTTTGAATTAAGATTTATTTATTTATTTATTATATAAATTATTACATTATTAAATTATTATATTAGCCATTGGCCTTGGCTACCTGACTGTATTACGTGCAATAGTCATCATTTAAATGAAGTTTATCATGAATAAATGTTACATAAAGTGCATAATATAATATAAAATAAGTCTTATAAGTCCATTAAGTGATGGTCTTTTTCCCATCATATTTGTATATTATTATTATAAGCCTATTATTATTGGTTATATTTTTATATTCGTTTATAATTTTTTCCCTTCATTTCGATTTTTGTAAATAAAAGGCTAGCAAATACTAGCATAATTGTACAAAACGTTAACTAGGTTTAACATTTTAAAGTCATTTGCTTGTAAACTGAACAACATTGGTCACACTGCATTTTAACATGTGCAGCCTGCAAGGAAAACTCAATAGAAAAACATGTTTTCTTGACCATATTTTGCATTACATGGCCTTTTCATATTCAATCATATTAAATATGACTTCTTTAACCTTGTGACTGTAGATTCATAAACCGGGCAGTCTCCAACACTAAAGAGCAATACAGGAAACAGTAAAAATCTGACCAGTAGATTTTAAGATACAAATAAAGAAATTGTGATTAATCTGAATATAATATGAGCATGCAAATCTGTATGAGCAATGCTCGCTATCGTGTCACCAGAGGCAGCTCAGTGGCTTTCTGTAACACATTGCAGACACACACGCAGTGCTCAACTATCGCTCTCAGGCAAATTAATGTGTGTCAGATTACATTAATCACTGAAAATCCCATTTTTGGACCAAGGCCAGTGTTTACAACACATCTCATCACTGGACAACTGATGCAAGTCCAAATTTGGCCCCCTGTTCCAGCTGAGTGCTGAGAAAGTTTCACACTTTCAGTTTCAATGTAATGAGAGATTCCTTCTTCGGTTCAGCCTTTAAATGGTCAAGGTTAGTAAAAACCACCCATCTGTACTCAGTCTGCATCTCACCAAAAAAGATCCTTTATCAGCCATTTTTCTTGTAAGGCATATAGCTGATGGATTCCAGCCCTTTTGCATACAAAAATATTTGACCCTGACATGAGACAAGAATCAGTGAGCATGGCTGCACTCTCAAAAAAGCACAATCAAAAGACCTTCCGGGTAAAGGAAGACAAGAGCGATGTACAATACAGTCCATATAGTCAGAAGCAAGAGCTAGATGAAAAATAGATAGAAACACTCCATTAGCTTCTGCTACTGCAGTCACGGCTCGGTCTGATGACCCATGGGATGAGGGGTCCGATAAATCACCATTGCCATGGCAAGGAGACAGAACAGTAATGGATATTTTGACACTGGGCATACGGCTGCTCACATTCCATTTTCAAGACTTGCCTCAAACCTGAAAACAGCCATACTGTCACCATGCCCTGTTAACCCCTTCAGCTACAGTCACGGTCAATACATGTTGGCTAAACTAAAACTTGAACCAAATGTCAAAATCCGCTAAATAGATATTTTGATAGAGAAGGCACGCAAAATGGCTTTCTAGTCCCTATCTGGCTGTCATGAATAATTTAAGAAGTGGAATATAACCTTTTATGACTGAACTAGGATTACAAGGAGAGGAATTTAATCCAAGTTCAGAGGTACAGAAACAAACCTAAGGCTCGCCTTGAAGTTGCTTTGAAATGTGTCCTATAGGTTAAAACATTTCATTGACTGGTAGGGCCAAGGGTTACATATTTTTTATTCTATTTGCCCTGTATACATAAAATGTACAACCTCATTTCAAAGTCATTTTTTTTAAATGACTGATTTGAAAAATTATTTTAAATCATTTAAAAAAAAATTATTCTTAGACAATTTCTCATTCATATAATGTTTTATTCTGAAATGTACAAATACAATCTAAAATAATCTAAACCTAAGAAAGTATACAATTTAGAAATTATAAAAATATAACATTAAAACGATATTGCTGACATTTATTTTCATTTTAGCACAAATAAATAACAAATGGCCAATTTCAAATTCACAGATAAACACTAGAAACAACATAAATCATTACACAATTATTACAAGATACATCATTTGAAATGCTACCAGTAAATTCAGGCATCACAAAATTGTTATGTTCAGTATGAAAATGATATTATACGAGCATGCATAAAGTATCTTATACCTAGCCGATAACTGATACAGTAGAGTCTGTGAATTTGTTTGGAAAATGATGGCATTCAAAGACAAGACATTACTGTAATTTCACAAGTCATTCGTGAAACTTTGACAATGCCTCATCTATCTCGCCAGTTTAAGTCCACAAAAAAAACTAAATCCCATTGCCATTTTATTGCAAATAGAAAAATTTTCGATCTGTACTCACGGATTTGGTTGGGGCTGCACATAAGACACGCCACTCTCTATTTGTTGCTGATCTCTGTTAACACAAAGTGCTATTCTGAGGAGCATCTTCATGTTGGTCATACCCCATCTGCACAAGCAACACCCCCGCAGGGCCAAGTGTGGTCAGCAGATGACTAGCAGGAAGGAGAGATGTTTATTCATGGAGATGACTTGCTAACATGGAAAAAAAAATATTTTCCCAGACACGCCACCTGCAAGTGTTCTGCATTGTTGAGATTTGCTCTTATTGAGGTCAAGGTCATTCTTAATAATATGTTGGGAAGTGTGAATAAAAAGGTAAATATCTCTCAGAAATTGCTTTGCAACTGACTTTAAAATTCATGGCCATCTTTGTTGCTGATCAAGATGAAGTGGTAATAATTATTTGTAATATTTTGGCTCTGGATTAGAGTCACAGTGATAAATTAATTCGATAATTCCCCCTGACTACAGTTTGTCTGTGATGGTGGTTCCCATAGTGTATTTGTCTGTTTATACACAGATGCCCGTTTGACACTGCCAGATTGCCATTCGTAGCCATTTTTGTCATTTAGTAGACTCATGTATAAAGGCTGCCCCTTTTATTATAGTTATAGTTTGATCTGCATGTGCCTATAGTGTCTTTGCTACACGCCACTTTAATAACATGAATTTTCCTTTAAATTATAACTGGTCTATTTATGACATTTTTATAGCCTCATGCTTATGTGAGTTACCTTTACTTTCTATTTTAATCTACAATGGAAAAAAGTAGAATATTTAAAAATGTAGTTTGTGAAGGATTAATTTTCTCATTGAGCTAACTTGCTCATTAGTTTATTCCTATGAGAGTGAAAAGTGATGAATCCTTTTAATAGAAAACCGTTTCTCCAAACTAAGGTCACTGTTCCAAAAACAATTAACACAGCTATTGGAACACTTTCTAATTATCATAAATGGTTTGACTTGGTCATGATTGATTTCATACAAATTACTTGTATAATTAACTGATCATCTTGTCATAACTGTGCACATACTACAGATTGCTACTACACAACACTAATGCTAATGATGTGCGTACACTACAAAACATTCAGTGAAGAGACGTTCCCAACCATCAGCGAAAATACGTTTTCTCACATAAATTCTCATAAGAAATTACAGCGATTATTTGCCATTTCTTCAAGCATGGGGGATCAGCTGGCCCTTCAATTGGTCTGTGCAGTTATTTTATCCGAAAGAAAGAAGAAATGACAACAAAAGACATTAGACATTGTTTCAGGATTCTTTGATGAATAGTGGGTTCAGAAGAGCAGCATTTATCTCAAATAGAAATATTTACATTAGAAATGTCTTTATCATCACATTTGTTAAATAAAAGTATTTCCTGTTGAAGCCCTTTGCCTGACTTTGAACTAACAGTAAGAAATCAAGTGAGGACATGCATCCATTGACATGCAATTTCACTCTGACTTTTCTTTTAATTTATTTGATGTTTGAAGATTAATTATCTGCAGTACAGGCACTGAACTGATTCAGGGTAATTTAAAAAAATGTTTTATTTTTTCATAAAAATGCATAACTAAAAACATCTAGAAAAGGAAGCCTGATTTAAATATACAGATATAGTGTACACTATATAAGGTGCCTATTATTATTATTAAATATAATATCTAAAATAATGGTTAGTCTACAGATAAGGAACCTGAGATGTTCAATATTTATAAAATGATTTACTAAAATGCAGTTGCTTTGGACATTCATAATTATCAAAGTATAAATTAAGGTGTTAAATCATCACCCTAGTACCCTCTTCTACAGACATCAGTGTCTCCATCATAACTTTAATACTAAAACTTTATATGATAACTGAACCCTGAAGCCAGAGCATTTGAGACTGAAGAAAAGAATAAAGTATTTTAGTCTATGCAAAGAAACTTGCAGAACACCACCCTGTGGCCTACCTTCAGTCCTATTGTAAAACTGTAGCAGAGCGTTCCTTCTGCCTACATGCTCTTTCATTCCCCAGGGTGAAAGATTTTAGAAATCCTCGCTTTTATTCAAGGCCACCGGAGACATGCATTAATGAAAGAGTTTTGAAAAGGGGGAATGAAGACCAGGGTTAATCGAGCCAAGACTGCCCTGCCCTGAGTTTACGTATTTATGTGTGAGTGTGTGGTATATGAGAAGAAGACAACTCCACTCTGACAAATTAAGGCAGAGAGATTTGACCTCGAGTTGAGTGTCATTCAAAGTCTTTGCCTCGTAGCTCTCCATTTGAGCTCTGACCTGCTGACATATTGCTTATTCCAAAAGTAAAATGGATGCTTTGATTCTAGCTCCATAAATACTCTTAAATATTTAAAGTGCATTTCACATTTTGAAGGACATGCCAAAAAGAATTAGGGTTGGTAAAACATCTACCATACTATAAGTTGCTTGCAAAAATAGAGAAATGTCTTCCTAAACAGTCAACCTCTCTTCTGCCCTCACCAGCTCTGGATCATCCATGTACAACACAACAAGTGTTCTGGAAAATTAGTTCGGGGTATGTGTATTTTATATTTATTACGTTTAATATTTAATATTTGCATTATTCTCCACCCAGCAAAATAAACCTGCTAAGTGCTCAAAACAAAACTGCTCTCATCTCCTCTGAGAACTGCACACACAGACACACATAGTCAAAGCTTCCTGTCATGTTTCCTTGTATCAGAAAGACAGCAATCCACTGAAACTGCCAGGCAAATGAACAATCTCGCCACCCTTGTCAACAAATGTGCAAATGGAAACAGAGAAAGATGCATGGAGAAAAAGAGAGCAACTCTGAGAGTGTGCATAATGTACTAAATAATGCACAACAATCATCCAATTATTGGAGTAGCATAAAACTGCCTCATTTCTGGGGGGGTTTCCATTCTTTTCTCCCTTTATTGACGGACTAATTGAATTTTTAATAATAATCAATTGTCTGAACCATAATTGTGTGTTTTCAAATTCATTCCCATGGTTAGTTGCATAATTACAGTAATCTTTCTAAATCACGCAGCCTGTCATTGTTTTATTAAGCCCTGTACAGACACTGTACAGATAATACTAAACCATTAAAGATCAATTATATCAAATGTCAAATGACAAAGACAAAAACAAAGTCAAGGGAGTCAGACTGAGTGCTTCTCAAAGTGGCAGAAAAGGAACTGTGACATCACTTCCTTTGGTGTTGTCGGTCTCGTCAAACCCTCTAATAATACTTTTGTGCCAAGTAGATTTTGAACTTTTGAATTTCCAGAAAAGAAAAATTGCTTTTGATAAGTATGCTGCATAATTTTCCTAGCCTATATCGCTGCTTACAATGCTGGAGCAAAAATACAATTCATAGGTCTAAGCATGGTCAATCCAATCGAGTCAAACCTACTTTACTTTCACTCTATAGGTTGTTTATACTCATTCAACTCAATTCAATTCATGTTTATTTGTATAGCGCTTTTTACAATACAAATCACTTCAAAGCAACTTTACAGAAAATTTTGTTTCTTCAATATTTAGTAGTAACTTACATGTGGTGACTGACAGTTTATGTGCATATTACAGGAACTTTCAGAAAAATGAATACAATATGTAGTCAACCAGACGATGAAAACTATTAATAGCAATTATTATATGATGCAATCACACTTCTAGCAATATTTGTTAGTTATGTATGTTCATATACTCATGCTTTTGTATCTTTTCAACTTGTAGATTTAAATAAAGATTGAAAGAGTTGTTGGCAGCTTAGTGACGGTGACACTGAAGTCATGAGAATATGGTGTAGTTCTTTATAGTTTTACTTACCTTTCTTTACCTTTTACTTCTGCCGGCTGTTTCAAATAAAAAAATAATTATTATAGGCTAGGTTTCAAAATTTATAAAAGTTGTGTATAATATCATGATGAACAAATATTTAAAATGAATAAACTTTCTTTTTTTTTTTTTGGTCATGAAGCTTATTTGGATTCATCCAAAATCAATGATAAAATACTCCTGCCTTTGTGTCGAAGAACCAGTGTCATGCTAACTTATAGGCTGGCCTATAAGAGATTAAACCAGGTCCACTACATTATTTACCATTATTAATATGTCTTAGGCTTACATAATGAACTACTAAGCAGCTAAAAGTGTTTTCTTCCTTTGTTTATTATGTCTCATATTGCCTACGGCACTAAGTGAGCAAGAAACGCCTATGGTGGCCCCTCAACAAAAAAAGGTGCAAGATGCCCCTGGTATATTTTTATTTCTTTTTTGGACACCACAGTCACATCACATACAGAGTGAGTCACTGAGAGAGAAAGAGAGAAAGAAGGAGGCAGGGCCTTTCTAACTTTAGTTAATACAAGGGAGGAGCTAATCCTGTCAATCACATCAAAATGATATAATGCAAAACCGGCTGCTTATCTCACTCTTCCAGATTTCTTCCACTCCAGTTCCATTTAAGTTATCTTCCGTCAATTAGTCGTGGCCTAATGGTTAGAGAGTTTGACTCCTAACCCTAAGGTTATGAATTCGAGTCTTGGGCCTGCAATATCACGAATGAGGTGCCCTTGAGTTAGACACCAAACCCCCAACTGCCGCAGCATAAATGACTGCCCACTGCTTCGGGTGTGTGTTCACAGTGTGTGTGTTTACTGCTGTGTGTGTGCATTTTGGATGGGTTCAAATGAAGAGCACAAATTCTGAGCATGGGTCACCATACTTGACTGTATATCATGTCACTTTCACTTAAGATTAGTCTTCCCCTTATTAAAGGGAGGGACCAAATTAGTCGAGTAGTCATCCAACAACTGCAGGTTTACTTGGAGATATAACACAATAGTCTCATGTTAATCTTGAATACCTATAGTATTGCATCCTTCATATCTCCGAAGAGTCTTTAGTTTTATCAGATTTGTAAAAGAAAGATACAGCTGTACCACTTGTCTGAAAACAGTCAAGCTCCTGGAGGCGTACCTTGGATGGAGATAAAGAGTCACAAGAGATAAAGAGTCTCAACACAGAGATTTGATGCAGTTTTACCTTACTGCCTGCGATTTGAGCTCATGACCAGGATTATTTATCGCTGGGACCACTCCACCTTACAGTATCAAACGATGTGCAAATCCAGCGTCGAACTGGGCCTTGTTTATAAAACTTTCATCACCTAAATGACGTGAGTAATCAACACACTTGTGAAACTCTGTTGCTGTCCCAGGAAAAATGAACTGCACCCACTGTTCACGTAACACTGGATTTTTTGGGAAGCTGAACAAGGTTATAATTCCCTCTCAAACAAAAGCACACTTCTTTGGAAACATTCTTCTCAAGTAAGCAACTTCCTAACTCCCGTGCTCTAGCTCTCGCGCTGGTTGATGTGTGTGTCCGCTCTTCTGAGAGACGTTACCTTACAAGGAACTCTGCCCTTCATGATGTCAGAAGGAGTTTATTTTGCACAGGAATACTCCGTAACACAACTACAAATTTTTTTAAACTTGCATTACTCGCTCCCAGGTGACGCTCAAAATATTGCAAATGATTGTTAAAAAAATGTGTTACCTGTGAAGTAAATGTTGCCTTCTCACAAAAATCACATTCTTTCTAATCAGTTTTGATTACCGGTAGTCAAGTGAGTGCACACGCTCAGGCAAACTGTATGATTGAAGCAAATTACTATCCGTAATGCACATACACAGTTCTCTTTCTAGATGACAACACATGATATTCTTGGAGACTACTTGGAGCTGTTCACTCATTTATACTCGGAACGATCACAGTATTAATGCCTAAACAGAGCACCTAATGGATCTGAGGTGGTCAGGTGGTGGTAGTAGTACAAGATGTAGCTTCGAGAAAACTCCCAATTCACAAGTTGTAATTACGAGTTCTATGAGGACGTGAACGCTTTTTAAAAGTTGGTATAACCTAATCACGGTAATTACGACATGGCGTGAATGTACCTTCTATCCACTTTTCTCCTACGCCACAATATGCTTGCGTGAATTATAGGAGTATCTTCTGTTCAACTGTAGCCGTCTGTGAAATGTTTGGTATAAACGCAAAACTGAGCATTTTCAAGAACTAGAATCAATGAAGTTACATTATTCTACTCACCCTCTTAAACCATGGAACATTAAAAGGAAATGTAAGTGTAAAACTAAATTACTTTCATCTGACTTTGTGGTTCACTCTATTAAAATGGACGGAGCATACCACAAATGTGATGTATATGTTGTCTTTTTTCATGTAGGCTAGTTACAGTGGAACAAAATGGAAGAAGGAAGAATGATCAAGCGAAAAAAAAATGCAGCGGACTAAAATTAGAACTTGCCATAGATATTCTTGTTATACCATGTCACATTAAATCACCAAACGTTACATTATTCTCTTGACTGCCCCAAACCGGAAGTGCCTCCCACAATATAAATGCAGTAGGTAAATCAGGAAAGAGGAGGATTGGAGATCTTATAGTATACTGAATTTGTGCTAGAAAACGTTAACTAGTAGGTTTAATATCTGTTAGTTACCACACTAAAGAGCTGAACACAGAACACTTATGGGAAAATACTAAAATCTCCAAAACTGCTGATTACACTACTGACAAGATTACATTTGTAAATTTGACATGAAAAACTATCCCTTTAACAATACCAACACAACTTGTCCTGCATTTCCTTCAACCATTTCCACTGGCATTGTATGTCTAGCCCTATCATGAACAATAATTTATATATATAATATTTAACATAAAAAGTTAACAAAAAAAGTTAAACTCAGAAAGGTCTTCAAGAAGGTGAAGGTGTTCGTTGTGCAAGAGCGAGGTAGAGAGAAAGTTCAAGTGTAGGGAGAGGACAGAAGGACAGATAACAAATGCAAAGCAGAAGTTTAGAGGGCAGGTGGATGAGTAATGTTTACTGAAGTGTCTGAAACTAAAGTGATAGAGTACAGCTAAAGAACAGAGTGAAAGGCCGTGATAGAGAACAGTTTTCAAAATTAGATTCACTCATATCACCTCTGAGCTTCTCTTGCTGTCAGTCATGTAATTGTTGCCTCACAGGTTTAACTGCTCCTCTCTTCTCACTCATCAGATGAGACAGTAGTCCGCAGGCCAAAAATAATTACACACAGCGCTTTGATGCTTTCCAGCTCACCTCATACAAACTCCACCTCCAGCATCACAACAAACACACCTATATCTGGACCGTAATTACAGTTTGTGTGTGAGAGGCTGCTATGATGGAGCTTTTGCTTAATTTAATAGCAAAGCTCAGCTGGGTACTGGCTCCATTTGTCTCTCTCTTATCATCAAGGACTCATATTCATGTGGGTAATGGATGGCCATTTGGACTGCTAGATGACGCTGATGGATGTCAATTAGCATTTAGTCTGTCATCTACTTTTCATCAGCACTTTTTTGGTGTTTATCTATTATTTCCTCTTTTCTTTCAGAATATGTATTTAATTAACAGTGCTTCTTTGAGCTAAAGGGTGATGATTATTTGGTGTCATGACATCCACATAAGACCATAATGTTGTTCAAATGCAGGTTATTAGTATTATGGAAGAATGTGTCATTAAAAGATTCAAATAACTATTGCAGATTGCTAGAAAATAATTCTTAATAATAATAATAATAATAATGCTTGAACTTTTTTCAGTTTAACACATTATAAATTGGTTTTCTGAACATTAAATTTTAAAACACAATGAAATTACACCTATCGTCGAATTAACCCAACTAAATCTCTATCCTGCAAATATTAGCATCCTAAAATTATTGTTTACCTTAAGTAATGCATGGCAAGGAAGAGAAATCTGGCTTCTTCAATAGCATTTGCTTTGTTTCTCACTAAAAAAGCTTACTAAAGAACACTTCCGCAACCAGAGCTCAAGCTCTCAAAACACCAAACATAAAAAAGTAAGTCTATATCCCAACATGAAAGAACATTTTACATTTTACATACTGCTCAAAAACACAAAAAATAATGCTCTATTTCATCACTTATTTGCCATGCAAAGCATGCTGGAAACTAAAAGAATCTGTATCCTGAAATTGTATTTTATATATATATATATATATATATATATATATATATATATATATATATATATATATATATATATATATATATATATATATATATATATATATATATATATATATATATATATATTATGAGGGGTTGAATTGG
The DNA here is from genome assembly GCF_003368295.1 of Carassius auratus. Lineage (NCBI taxonomy): Eukaryota > Metazoa > Chordata > Actinopteri > Cypriniformes > Cyprinidae > Carassius > Carassius auratus. Next base: position 31,558,725 of record NC_039274.1, read on the forward strand.
GGTTAACATTTTGATATGAGAAATCCTTATGCTCGTCGAAAATTTTTTAACTAGTCTCCCTCTAAAGATATTATAGTCAGAAGCAATATCATCTCTTTAAATAAATCACCAAACAGAGAGACAGAAAGATGGAGGATGACAGAGAAAACGAAGGAGTGAATAAATGGGGAAATGCCTTAAAAATCGCCTCGAGGCAGATGATATGACTTTGGCTCTGACCATCTGCCAAGGTCACTCACAGCATCCCCTTTGGTTAGATCCGAGCTGCCAAGTCACACTGGCCAATCACCTGTGGGCATCTGGGTGGAATGCTCTGGCTGAGCGCCCAGCGTGGTTAACATCAATTACAGATCCTCTTCACACATCAGCACAACTGAGTCTCCTCTCTGCAAACCGAATGAGGTAGAGTGCTTGTGTTCCTAGGACTGAGAAAGGGATCAAAACACATGGATGAATTTATTAGCACATCAACGGTGGAAAAAATATTTGGTGATTCAGTCTCACCTCAGTCAGAATAAACTGATGAAACAAATGACAGGAAATATGGCCACGCTCACTGTACAGGAATATATATATATATATATATATAGAGAGAGAGAGAGAGAGAGAGAGAGAGAGAGTTCCATATCCTCTTCTTTATATGTCTAATTATCTTTTGCCACCTTTTCTTACTTGTCTCCCTCCTCATCCACTGCCTATGAGTTAATGGTGGCACAGTGCATTGAGGCATCATCCTGATGTGGGTTGGACAGAACTTGCTTCATTTACACCCTCAGGCTCAGGCTCACGTGCTGGATACAGATAACTCTTACATGTTAAAGAATTTCTGTCAACCAGCTGAGACATTTTGACATTTTATTGGTGGCTTGGTCTCTATTTCTGTCACAATGCACTGTAGCCCCACCCACCCAGAGAAATATCATTGGTTCAAAACCATATATCTGCTTTATCTCATTGGTCCAACACTTTAAATAAAACATAAATGTAGACATAAAAATATGTGCTAAGAAATACAGATTCAGCTATTCTCAGCCATTACAACTGAACCAGAAAAACTAGAGAAATATCCTTACTCCCATCAGATTTTAGTTTTCAATGACTCCTCCCATAGCTTTTGACTCATCTCTGACATTCTCGTGCACTCATTTCAAATGTTTTAACCTGAGATAATATCTAGCACTGCATAGTTATATAGCAGCTATAGCAGTGACCTTTAATATAACTGCAAATCATCAGACTGTATTTGACATTTTATATCCTATCTCTCTTAAACAGCTGGTAATTCTGTGAGACATATTTAATGTTTGATCATGGCTTAGCCTGTCAAACTGCACATTAAGTGGTTTCCAAGAAACAGAAAATGCTTTTAAACATTCCACAACGTTGCATTTGGATTGGAGGTTGGTTGTTACAATCCAGCAATTAAAAACATGAAGCAAAAAACAAAACTAGAGACCATGTTTTAATTTTGTTCAACAAAATAAAACATTTTGGAAACATTGTGAAAATTTCTACCATACAGTTATTCTTTAAATATATTTGAAATTTCAATATACCATGAAAACACAACCAAACCTGTTTATATGAATAAAACATTTTTAAAACATTGTGACAATACCAAAGCACAACCAGACCACATTCATATTATAAAAAATTCTAAACGGAAGAAACTAAAAAAATATATAAAAAGAAAAAAACTGAATTCTCTTTCTCTCACTTACACCATTTTATATTATTGGTAAACACTGCAAGGTGTTTGGGGCCGAAACATTTCTACTCTTGAACATGGTAATGACAAGGCTAAAAGGCTGCAAAGAGGTGTGCAAACAACATCATAAAGTGTTTGCATTGCTGTGAAAATACATTGGTTGTATTAAGTGCATAGGATACAATGTCATTAACAACAACATTGTTTGTACAGTACAACATTGTTGTTCTACCTCCCAACACATTTCATTCTTTTCCAGACCAGTTTTTACATCGGGTTTGTTGGATTCTACAAGTTGGATATAGGATATAGGTCAGTTTGAAGTAAAAAACATCAACCAAGTACGTATATGCATGATTTACTACTTATCATCTCTCATATGGTCAATCATTTGTTTTATATGAAGATACATAACAAGAGCTGTCACATGCCTGCATAGTCAAGTCTGATGAACCCTACCAACACAGAAGCCTGTTACATGTCTGTGTGTTTTTAGTTTCTGTTGTGACCTAGTTTTTGCCTGTCTTGCTTTGTTCATTGTTTCCACCTGGTGTGTCTTTAATTATCCCATTAGTCTCTGGGTTTTTAAGTCCTGAGTTCTCCCCATTTCAGATGCCAGTTATTGTCTGTTACAGGTTTGCATGGATTCCTGAGTTTTTCCTGTCTGTTTCGATGTGGATTTTCTTTTTGATTCCCTGCTCTCTGTGAGATTAATCTAACAGAGACACATAACAAAGCCAAGAAAGAACTGCAGTATGTCACTATATGCACAATGTGTGTAGTCCTATATATTTGCATCCATATTTGTGTGTGTGTGTGTGTGTGTGTGTGTTATGTCACATGAGTTGGTTTATAGTCTGTAATGATCAAACAAAGAATTTAATAAATTGCTCTGTCAGTGACAGCTGTCTAGAATATTCTTTCTCTGCATGTTCTCTGAAGCAATATTTTCTTTCTGCACTGACCCTTCCAGCAGAATCTAATATACTTCTAATTAAGGCCTGAACTGTTATCACTAAACGGACTCGAACCTCTGGGAAAGACAAACTGTTAAACCTGCTGGGGAGAGGTGGACAAAAAGAGAGAGACTGATCAGGGTACTACTTTGAAATACATCTAACAGTGCCAGTTAGAGACGGTGTGTGTGGAGTTTGAGTTGGAGGGATCACCATTTGTCCTTTCTGTCATTGAGACATCAGCTGTTAGCAGCTGCTTAACAACAGCACTCCCATGTTTAAGATGCTCAAAAAATGACCAGTCCAGATGATCACAGATAGACAGGCTGACGGACAAATCCTGACAAGAAACAGGGATGATGGGGGGGATTATCTGCAACTGCTGATAGAATTGTTTATCCGCACATACTATGCATTATTAAACACACACTACATTTAAAGATTTGGGGTCAGTACTGTGGAAGAGAGTGCTGGTTATTCACTCCCCCACGACAATTCCTGCCGGACCTGAGACTCAAACCCACATCCTTCGGGTCTCTAACCATTAGGCCAAGCACTACATTGATTTATAAAATAACTTTAAAGACATGTAGAATGGCACAAAAGATTTATATTTCAAATAAATGATGTTATTTTTACCTTTCTATTCCACATAGAAACTTAAAAAAAAAAATCACAAAAATATTAAGCATCACAACTGTTTACAACTGTGATGATAATAACAACTGTTACTCAAGCACCACATTTTTCAAAAACATCTTTAAAAAAATGATATACAGTATTTTTTTATTCAAAATATTTCCAAACATGTTAATTATCATGAAATATCTAGATTCTCAAATGTGTCAGTAAATGCGATTTGCACTAGACTCTGATTTGATCTATGGTTTGGGAAAAGCAGAGTAATAGTGTAATAGTGTAACTATAAAAACCTGACTATTCACTTAAGTACCAGATATGGGTGTCATGCCATAAAATATAATATGACTGGCTTTGTATTCAATGTGAATTTATTTAATAGCAATATTGTAAGTTACTATAATATTTACATTTTACAGAGAGCAAAGAACATTTTCATTATCAAAGAACATTTTCACCTCAGTCTAGCCAGAGTTCAGGCACTCTTACAAAAACTACCGTTTAAATCATGAAGCTGTTTACACTGTGAAATTAATATCTCAATCTTACGCACATCACAGATTTAAGTTAATTAAACATGCTATAAAAATGAGTAAAACAAAAAAAAAATATATTAGCTTGTTAAAATAACTTGAATTAAACAAGCAGAATTTTATTTATTTATTTATTTGAGTATTGCACATTTTTAAAACTTTGCGCCTAAGCAATATCATCTTATATCAATATAAGGAACTTCTGTTATTTTGGTCTTACCTTACCTAGGGTCTCTGAGAACACATTGTGGCTGGTTAAACTGTATTATGGATAGTATGAAGGATTTTACGCTGAAGTGGCACAGCAGTTAGTGAATTTGCACCTTGAGTGAATCTGCCACTTACTTGACACTGACAGCTGAATGTGTACCGTGGGCCACTGGTCCTCCCAAAGCCATCATCCACTCCTGTTCACCCCGTGTCATGACTTGTCTCTGTAGTGCCAGGTTAAAGCTTGAGCCAAACGTCCCATAAATGATGTGTTCATCAATTAGTCATTGGTCTTTAGCAGAGCTGTCAGTCTGAGAAATCGATTAAGGAAGGTAAGAACTTTACACAAACATTCAAGGTGTCGGGTTGTAGGTCTGTAAAGAGTCATGAAATGAATAATGCACACACAAAGAATTATACACTTGGGAACAAAACTTCGGTAACAGACACGACACGAAAATTGAGAAGAAAACTTTCTTTCTAAAAATGCAACATTTAGTATTTTCTAGCAAGACATTTGCTTTTCTGTGTCACCAAGTGACAGAAATGAAACTTCCTGCAGAATGGTTATCTGAATAAAGAATACGGTTAACCATAATTAACGTAGTCACCATTAAAAATTATATATATATTATTTTTCCAACAACAAAGTTGGAACATAAGACAGTAATCCTGCCAAAGAAAATGAACGCATGTTGGCTAAACTTTTCTAATATATCAGGGATGAAATAAGTAGGTTAGGTGTTCTACCAAGACCACATTTAAATCCACATCTTCCACTTAATGATGTGCTTAATTACCAGCCTTTGTTGGATCATGTGCATCTCCTCATCTTCTCACGACTCTTATTCAAATGAAGACTCATTATGATGCCACTATAGGGATTCGTGGGCCGGCGCTATAAACGCTTCAATTTTGATAACCCACCCACATCACAGACATAAAGATGCTTGCTTCACAATACAGTAAAACTGCGTGAATCAACACGCTTGTCACCTGTCATATTTTATCACAACTGAAAAGCTGGAGGAAGGGGTGGAAACAAATTGCCATTCAAAGAAGCTTCAATGCATCTCCATTAGAGACACTCTCAACATGCCACTGAGAAAATAAATAAGCCGAGCAATAGAAAAGAAACAAATACATTCCTTTTCACTATGTGGAAAAAAAAATAATTGCAGGATGAAATAGTTTTGGAGGGAAGAGAAGATCTTAGTTTCTGTTAAACTGAAAAAAGATGAAGATGTCAGAAAGATGTCAGAAAAGGGCACATTAAACTTTTTTATTTTTTTTCAATTTCTCAATATTTTAGGTCCCTTTTTCAAAACCCAATCTATGTGGGTTAAACTGTGGAACATATATCATTGCTTTGCATCAAAATGTATTCAGTGAATTACATAATTTATTTTCTCTATATGTACAGGCCAATTTGCACGTTTATATACTCTTTCCAAAACTGTTATACTTCAATTTCAAATCCTAACATAAAACAAAACTGACGAAGACTAAAATTTGCTATATTTTTTTACAGCAATACCATATTTAAATATATTCCAAATAAAAATAAATACTATCAAAACAATTAGATGAACATCTACATAGTCTTTCAATTTCATAAACATCTATTAGAAAAGGGGACAACTTACAATATCTTACAATGGCAATATGACCAATTTCTCAATACACTTTTTCAAAACTCTTTACTCCAACCAGCTTTCAACTAGGCACAGCAGTTAATCTTACATTCAAAATGTACTAACATACATGTCTCAAATTAAAACTTGTTCTTCCATAACACAGGGTGTCACCCAACAAGCACACTTTGTTACTCATTAAACAATGACCTGAAATACATTTACAACAGTTGCTTATACAATTTTTTCTTTTGTAAAATACTTACATTTAACAGTTTTAAATGATTATATAAATGTGCAAATTGGCTTCTGGGTACCGATAGTTTTAGTAATGCTTAAGCAGTGATATAATCCACAGGTTAGTCCACATAGACTGCTGTTGTGTTCACTGTTTGAAAAGCTTTAAAAGAAAAAGAAAAAACACTAAAAATAGAAAGAATAATTTTATAATATAATATGAATATGGATATGTAACAAACTACAGCAAATTCTAAACAGACGAGATGTGCCATGCTTGCTTTGAAAATAAATTTTACAAAAGAAAACTGTGTAATGCTACCTGTTTTTCGGTGTTTTTTGTTTTGTTGTTTTAGATCGTTGTTTTATGAGTGAGTCAAAGTGTGCTTGGTGTGTGGCAACTTTTCCTAGTGTTATTGATTTGAAACATGCATGTGTTTTGGTAGTTTTAGTGCATTTTAAAAGTGAAATTAACTGCAGTGCCAAGCTAACTGCGTAAAGCCCTTTTGGTAACACTTTAGAATAGGCAACACCTATTAGCTGCTTATTAGCATGCATATTACTAGAATATTAGCCATGTATTAGTGCTAATTAAGAACATATTAATGCCTTATTCTACATCCCTAATCCTACCCAATACCTAAACTTAACAACTACTTACTAACTATTAATAAGCAGCAAATTTAGAATTTATTGAGAGAAATGTCGTAGTTAATAGTTAACAAATGTTTCCTATTCTTTTTTTTTTGTAAGTGACAAAAATATTGAGAAATTGGTTCTATCAATTGTAGAAAAAAATAATAATAATAAAAAAGTCTGAAATACATTAGCCAGCTTCTAAATTTGTCCTGCCTCGGATTACAGATACACAAAAAATTTAAAAAGAGAGATGACAGTTTACAAGAGTAGCAACATTCACCTCAATCAGAGTGGCAGGAGAAGTCCTCAGAGACAATCAAACACAATCAAGTCAGAAGGCAATGAAAAACTTCTGGGAATTTATGACGCAAACTCTTCTTCATCCCCAACATAAGCGATAATTTTGACTGATATTTTTCACAAAAGAATCCATTTGTGGATTCTGTCCCGTTCTATCAGGTAAGCCTGATGTGTGTAACCAACCTGCGGGGCAGATAGCGAGGAACATCTAATCAGGAACATTAACGCGGCTGAACGGCCTCTGCTGACAAGCAGATGACGAGAGTGGAAATCTAATTTTCCATGTTAGGGCTATCAAATTCAGTGAGCGGTACACAGAGGCAGAGGTCCAACAGAACATCATCACCTATAAAAAACCAACCCAGTGTTTCTGGATTGCCTCCAAATTGAGTTCAGATGGGCGGGAGCGAAACCTATCATGGTGCTCGCTGGACACTCTGCTCTGTCATGCTATTATAGGAGTTTAACTCACTCTGCCAGTCATCTGATATCAAGGGGAATGGAAGGGGGCATCAGATGTGGAAGACATGCTGGTAACAAAACCTCTCTGACACCTCTTGGGAATATAAAGAGTAACTGAGCCATAGCACTAATGCTAATGTTGACTTGCTACACATGTTAGACAGAGAGGCAGGATGTGAGTGGGCACTTAAGAACAGAGCTTGCATTTGATTTGCAATATTGAATAGCTGCAAATTGGTTTGGCATGGCTTGCTATATGGGAGTAACATTTAAATGAGGAAGATCTGTCTTCATGCAGAATTTGGTTTCTGATTTTAATCAAACACTGCTGAACCAGCAAATCAATCAATAATACTTGGAGAGAGGCCACCATTAGCATTCCCATTCATCTCAATTGCAGTTGCTTTGACATAAATTGACAATTCTTTCCTGAGCTAGACAAATGTCATGCAGCGATCACTCTGGAACCAGAGGAAAATGATGCAAGGAAAATGACGTGCTGTGAAAGGAAACAGACAGGAGCAAATGTGTGCATAATTGCATTTCCTGCTTTATCATTTTTTATTTTAATATGATTTATTTGTCTATTTGATCATTTATACACTTTTAAGATTTTTTTATGTTTGCATTTAATTGCATTTAACTGATGAGAAATATATCAAAACAGTAAATTTGTGACATATAACTATTTAAAATATATTTTAAAATGTAATTTAATGGCCAAGCTGCTTTCAGAAGTGGTTATTTCATTCTTCAGTGTCACATGAAATATGCTGATGTGGAGCTCAAGAAACATTTTTTACTATTATCAATGTTGAAAACAGCTGTGCAGCTTAATATTTTTGCAGAAACTGATATATTTTTTGAGTATTCTTTGATGGAGAGGAAGAACAGCATTTGAAAAACATTCACAGTCATGATTCACTGAATAACAGCGTGTAATAACGAGAGAAAATGAGCAGGTAAATTTAAATGTATATTTTGTGTCGTATTAGTCAACAGCTTTTATTATGCTATGATAATTACTGCAGTCTTCATCTCATGTGGGAGTACATGTTTGTGAGCATATTCTTCAAATTATTATTCATTTTGTCACACTCTCTCTCCCATTTATGTCTTTCCTCTACAGAGTTTGATCACAGGAACACATCAGTCTTTTTAAGGATGCAAACCAGTGGGGAGACCATTGCGCCCACCTATTAATTTCAATCATCATATTCATCTCAAGGAGATCAAGGTGACCATCATCCTCTCATTTTTTAATAATGATGGTTTTGCAAAGTAAGTGTTCCTCTTTAAATCCTGGAACAACATTACGTTCAAATAAACATCCTAACCCAATCCCTAACCATCAAATAGATGTAAAATCAGTGATTAATTGATATCTTGGTTTACTGAAAAGAAACTTCAAACCCAACCCTAAACATAACTACACAGTTTGAGTGACGAATGAAGCTCAGATGTAGTTCAGGCAGAACACGGCGTGACTGAATTAGCATCAGCTGATGCTCAGCTAATCGTAACTCCTTCCACTACAATTAATGAGCTTTATAAGTCCATCTTTACCCACGCTTGCCATAGTCTGTCGCACAGACAAGATCCAGTCAGCTTTGAATTCTGTCGCGCAGACACACACTTATCTTCCTCCATCCCCTGCTCCATCCTCTATCCAACTCAACTCATGTCCTGAATGAAATTTATATATGTGTGTGTGTGTGTGTGTGTGTTTGTGTGTGTGTGTGTGTGTGTGTGTGTGCGTGTGTGTGTGTGTGCGTGCGTGTGTACACTCACCATCCACTTTTTGAGGTACACCTTTTCAATTGCTTGGTGACACAAAAATTGGACAATAGAAGATTGGAAAAACGTTGCCTGGTCTGATGAGTCTTGATTTCTGCTGCAACATTCAGATGGTTGGTATTAGAATTTGGTGTAAAGAACATGAAAGCATGGATCCATCCTGCCTTGTCTCAACGGTTCAGGCTAGTGGTGGTGTAATGATGTGTGGGATATATTTTCTCGGCACACTTTGGGTCCCTTACACTCTAAAAAACGCTGGGTTGTTTTTTCAACCCAACTGCTGGGTTGAGGCCGTTGGATAGGACTTTGGGATGTTTTAACCCAAGTTTGGGTTGAAAATAACTATCTTTTTTAACCCAGCGGGGGTGGGTTGAGGACGCGGACGTGAAGGAGAGCACGCACGTCACGTCAAAATCGTACGTCTCCAGTGCGAGCAGCCGCCATTTTCTCAGCGTGATAGAAGCGAGAAGCGAGTGAAAGACTATGGTAAGTAACGTTAAATATTCAAAATGTAAAGTTATCTTTTATTGTTTACCCGGTTGTATGAAAGGCGGAAGGTTTTATGAAAGGCGGAAACAAAGGAGCTTAACGTTATATCTAACGTTATATAAAAAAAAAACGGACGCGGTTTTCGCCTCGGACACGGAGGTCTTAACTGCCTCATGTAACGTTACTGAACGGAGGATGTACTTTTAATATAACGTCTGTGAATGTATTTTGTCATATTTACATAAGATTTTACATTATCTGTTCTCTTTGAGGCGTTAACAGACGGTTATGGTCACGGTTACGCTCATGTGAATTTGTCTTTTTTTCGCGGTTAAACTGAATGTATGTTTGTCTCCTAAAGGAAACGGCATTGTGTAGTAAAGACTAGCATAATTATTTTGAGGCTGTTGAAGTGGTAACTGTTAAAAGTATGTTTTACATGTAATATTTCAGACTTGTCAAGCTTGTGTCTTCATTGTCCTCGCGCCGAGAGTTAAAGACACAGAAGCTGTTTGTGTGAGGAGTCACAGACCTGTGTGAGGATGAGGAGGAGGTGTTCTTCTGAAGAGAGGGACAGACGGGTTAAGGAGAGTAAACTTCAGAATAACATCAAGTTATCTTTATTTTTACTAAGACTAAAATAATGTGTGTTTTTTTTAGATGTTGAAATCCAGAGACAAGATAACTTCATTCTTTTGAGACTGATGTAAGTTAAATTATTATTACTTTTTTTTTTTTTAGAAAATTTATGTTTCTGTTGTGTCCTGTCTGTTAACTTCACATTTTGATGCAAAAACAGTGTGATTTTATATATGTATGTATGTATATGTTAATATTTTATTGAAACCATTGATGCCCCTCTTTGCAGAACTCAAACTAACTGGAGTTAAGGACACACAAGTCTGCTTGTGTGAGGAGGTGGCTTTCTCAGCTTCTTCTGAAGAGAGGGAAAGATCGTTTAAGGCAAGTAAACTTCATAATTTCATGTTATCAGTTGTTGTTTTTTTACTAAGAGTAAAATAATGTTTGTTTTTTGTTTTTGTAGATGTTAAAAGCAAGAGACATGGGAGATCATCATTCCCTTAAGATTTTATGTAAGTTATTTTTAGAAAATAAATTTTTCTGTTGTCTCCTGCCGGTTTACTTCACATTTTGATGCAACAACAGTGTGATTATGTGCTCATTTCATTAAGACCATTGATGTCTGTGTTTTTCATTGCAGAACTCAAACCAACTTTGGCGTTGTCTGATTTGGAGAGTCATTATTCTTGGTCTGCGCTCTTAGAGGTAAAGTTCACACAAAAAATCATTTACTTGCCCTCAAGTCATTCCAAACCTATAAGACTTTTGTCTGTCTTTACAACATAAATTAATATATTTTTAGTTTTCTCATAATATTTGTTAATCCATTTATAGTTTAGATAATCAGTATTTTCAAGCTTCATAAATATAGAGTTATTGTAGAAGTAAATTCTGATATTTATATATGAATACATCTTAAATTATATGATAGCAAACATGTATGTTCAAAATAAAATACTGGTCTCCCAGACCAGCAATGGAGGACACAAAAAGAGAATATTAAATATATTCATATGTTTTCCAAAAAATGAACAGAGTTTGTATGAGTCTGGAAAAACATGGGGAGAGTAAATTATGAACATTTTAATTATTTGGTGAACTAACGGTTTGAAGAGAAACCCTCCATGTACATGAATATTGTGAGGTATGTGAATGTCATGTCTGTTTTAATGTTTCAGTAAAGAAGCTTTCTGAAAGCAATATTTATTCAAACAATATCGCATGTCCTCACACTAGTGCTGCCATTATAGCACTCTGGAGCGCTGTGGTGGACTGAGACATTAAACAACCACACAAAGTGTTGAAACTTTAACACCGATTATTTACTTATCCTTCGGATGTGAATACACCTCTACCTGAAAATGGATAGTTTAATTAAATGTTTAATTTTTTCAAATGTGTTTCTCTTAGGCCACTGATGAAGAGCAGGCGGTGACTGGGATGAATCCTGGTCAGAGAGGAGAATCTTCTTTCCGCCTAAACAGCGGTGGTTTTAAAGGAGGACGCTGCCCTGGATGATGTAGAAGATGTCAGATGCTGTGCTGATGGGGTTTCTTCATGATTACATCAGTTATGCTAAAGAGATCATGAAAATTGACCGTGATGCATGATCTGTATTCATGGACAATAAAACAAACTGTAAGTGTATAATTTGTTAAAAAAAAAAAGTTAAATGCTTTTTCTGTGTTGTTTAGTAGAAAAGTTTACACTCTGTCATTCATACACCTGCTCACATTCTTTCACACACGCACACACACACACACACACACACACACATGCGTCTGTTAAAGGTTATAATATCAAAGTTAATGTTGTGATTTATTTGTGTACTGTCATGCCAGAATAGTTGGAAAAAAAACTAACTAATTGTAAATTTATTGTATGTGTTTTCGTATATTTTTATACAAATGAACAAAGTCCAATTTGATCTTAAGTTATATTCATCAAATGTTCAATGCTTTATGAACTCTGTAGCTGTTAATGCCATCCTTTTCTGCATTTCTTCTAACATGTTACTTTTTGACTTTTCTCTTGTTTTTAATAAATATTTTCCTTTTGGTAATTATTATTTGTGTGTAAAAGTGATATTTAAAATGAACAACATTTGTAGGTTTAATGCCTAGCTCAATTTGGGTTAATTTTAACGTAGAAATGCATTGTTTCCCTGGCTGCACTCTGCGAGTTTATGTTCTGCCAGCAGGTGGCGCTAAGAGCGGGAGAGGTAGGTTTCTCCGGTAACGGCTGCAGAGCGGTGCTGAGCTCACAAACGCTGCCTTATCAAGCACATGCGAAATGATATCGAACATTTTCTAAATACAGTAGTTTTCCTTCTGAAATACAGTGATAAAAAAACACCCGATCTGTTTTTTGAAACCCTGCAATATAGTCATTTTAAACCATAAAAAAGGCAACCCAGCAGGCTGGGTTAAATATGATAACCCAACTGGTTGGGTTAAAACAACCCAGCGCTGGGTTCGTCCCTTTTTGACCCAGCGCTGGGTTGTCAAAATAACCCAAATTGGGTTGTTTTCAACCCAGCAGTTTTTAGAGTGTAGTACCAACTGAGCATCGTTTAAAAACCACAGCCGAGCTGAGTATTGTTGCTGACCATGTCCTTCTCTTTATGACTACATCTTCTGATGGCTACTTCCAGCAGGATAATGAACCATGTCACAAAGCTCAGATCATCTCAGTCTGGTTTCTTGAACATAACAATGAGTTCACTTTACTCAAATGTCCTCCAGAGTCACCAGATCTCAACCCAATAGAGCAGATTTGGGAAGTGGTGGAACGGGAGATTCAGATCATGGATGTACAGCCGACAAATCTGCAGCAACTGCGTGACACTATTACGTCAATATGGACCAAAATCTAATGTAATACTGAGTAATGTTTCCAACACCTTGCTGAATCTATGCCACAAAGAATTAAGGCAGTTTTGAAGACAAAAGGGGTCCAACCCAGGTACTAGCAATGTGTACCTAATAAACTGGCCAGTGCGTGTATATGTATGTATATATGTATGTAAAAAAAAATATTTTACATTTTTGTGCAGATTTAATGATGCATATAGTGCATACAATTTTGTATAGTTTTAGTTTTTATTTTGATCTCTTACATATTGTAACAACAACAGCATACTGCAGTATTTGCTGACAATAAAAAGTGCTGTTGCTTCCATAACTGCCAGCATGGGAAATTAACTAGTTACTGCACTTATGGCACTGAATCTTCAAAATTAGGATTTTGTTTGAGGCAGTATCAACTAAACAATAATCATTTTCTTCATTTGTGTTTGCAATGTACAAAATGTGTTTGGTTGTTCTACATGTCTAAATGAGAGATGCCTTTTGACAGAATAGAGGCAGAATTCAGGCTCAGGGTTTTACCTCTAGACATCTGGCCAGCTGTAGATGGAGTGCCACATCTGCACTCACTGCTGATTTGATCATCCCTCTGAGAAGAGAACAAATCTCCTTATCGTGCAGTTTATTTCACAAGATGGCAAAAGTGTTCATGCTTTTCATGGTTACCTGTAGAGTTATTGACTACCTAACGATCTAATATTTGAAAATACTGCTTGAGCTAAACTGCTAACATAACACGCTCTTACTGATTATATTCAAATATCAATACTTAATTGGTTTTGTGTACTGCAGTTGTGTACCGCATTGTATTTCATTCACCATTTGACTTTGAGCCCCATGTGGATGATCTGAGGTCCAATACATGAATTATTTTCAGTGCAGCACCGATAAGATTTTCTTTTCACTATTAACATATTTACAAATGTGCCTTCACAAGGCTTTGTCTCAGAATTAATATTGTTTCATGAACTTGATACCAACTTACTTTAAACAGCTTTGAGCAAAACCTATCTGGAAATCAATTATGGCAATCAATGGTAAACGTATGAATGTAATACCCATTTAGAAGATCACCTGCATGGTCAACTATGACAAGAAAATCAATTTTTAGGTTCAACTGAGGTACATAAGGACAAACAAACAACATTATACAAAGGAAATATTTTACATTGTTACAAGAAAACTGCCAAATAAACACTGTCAGAGAATTCCTGAAAAGGGGAAGATGGTTTCCACAAAAAATGACAAGCAGCACAACTTTGTTCAACTTTAACATAGATATTAAAAAGAAATCACTAAATCAGCATATTAGAGTGATTTTTGAAAGATCATGTAACTTTGAAGACTGGAGTAATGGCTGCTGAAAATTCAGCTTTACCATCACATGAATAAATTCAATTTTAGAATATCTTAAAGCAGAAACAGTTATTTTAAATTGTAATAATATTTAGTAATATAACTTTTTGTACTGTATTTTTCTATCAAATGTTTGTATGTTGAAACAATAAATATATATATTATTTACTAGTATTGCTTATCTCTGTCTACTTTGCTCTTGCACTAATTTATAAGAGTAATGCAACACCACAGATTTCTTCAGGAAAGGGCAAGATGCTCTGAATAGCCAGATGTGCCTTAGCTAAATCTGTAAAAACTGTCTTCTTTTGTGCAGAAATGAAAATAATGGAAATAATTTGGTATTGTTTGGAACAAATGTTGAAAAATACTATATTAAAAATCTGTGATGTTTGGCCAAGTTGACATTTCAAACCGCAATGAGCCATAAATTTCATCTTAGTAACAAGGAAGCCCATCTCAAAAGTATTGATTTGTGATTTCATATAAGTTGTGTTTTGTTAAATTGATGTGAGCATTATTTTTGACGACCTGCAGTCGCCAAACATTTTTCTGACCTCACTGTAATGAGCCTTCAAATTCAGTGTAGCCTGGGTACGTACACACACACACACACACACACACACTGAATAATACATAGACAGAGAAGTGAGGAGTCTAACACACACTGACACCTTGTCTCAGATGCAACATTCTTCAATCTTGAACAAAAGCAGCCATTACGCTCAACTGAATGTACCCTGGTGTCTCAATTCCCAGTTTTTAAACTTCCTAAGAAATGTAACACACACACACACACACACACACTTTTTAATGCAAACCAGCATTGTCATACTGTAGTTACCCAAGGATAGATTTTCTTGTTTGTTGTTTTCAGCTGGGTGGGTGTTTGCTGTGGTTTTCATCAGTATGGAGATACTAGATGTGGATGGAGTGGGCAGATGGAGGGATGGAAAACGGAGAAATGCAGGATGCCGGACAGCCTGAAATGTGTGAGGTTAGTGGAATGAAGGGAAGGGGGAGGAAGAGCAAGACACAACGTGACATCTCAGTCCCAAGAGCTGCCAGAACGCTGCAGAAGTCAGAGCCGAATCACTGAAGAGAAAAGGAAAGGGAACGATAAAATTCTTAAAAGTAGATGTGTCTCAAAATATTAAGCAGAAAAAAAATCTGATGAATACCGTGACCCAAAGTCATTTTTTCAGAAGAACTGAGTTCAGGGTCAGTGGTTTGGATTCGCCCAAAGTATTTTGGAAAGCTAGCAAGGTCAGTTATAACATTTCCACATGACATTTCCTCAGGTAACCAGTAAGTAAATAAAGAAACACTGTTTTTTTCCCCTCATGCCCTGTGAAAGTAGTCTAGCCTCTCTGTACTGGCCTGTGGCAAAACCTCAAGGCAAATGCTCAAATATACATCACACCACCTGTGGGAGAGAAATTATTTCATTCAAAACACACAATCATTTTGAAGTCTGTGTGCACATTTAGGTCCATGTGTACCACAATAATGGCACAGGTCTAAAGACGACTCCAACCTGTAGTGATTATTTACTGGCTTATCTTTTATTTTGCGAACTGTGATGAGAGCTGAGAAATATCAACTAAATTATCATAGTGACTGGTGGGCATGCAAAGATTCAGTTACACATTCTCTTCTTCAAATGATTTGTCCTCAAGTTCTGCACAGAAATAAAACAGAAGCTCTCTCTGGCCTTTTCTCTTCCTCGCCTCCATAGGCCATCAAAAATTGGCAGGATGCTAAGAGCAGCTCAAGGTTGAGAGCAGCCTTCACTGAAATGATTTTACCACAGATTTGACAGCCCCCTATTGTTTTCAGTGTACGTGATATGAAATCCTTTATATAGGGGATAAAAGTTACAACATTAACGGCTGAATTTAGTAAATTGATGCATCACCTTTTTCACAAGGTATTTATTTGCAAATGCCATATAGATGACAATATCATTGTCAACAACAGAGTTGTAATTGTTAGCCAAAACTTAAAGTATTAAAATAATTGTCATCATCTAAAATAAAGATGAAGTCAAAGAATATATAATGTAATTATGAAAAACCTTTTACCTTGGCAAGTACTGAAAAAAATAGTTTTAAGTACAAAAATTACTTAAACTTAAAATATATATATATATATATATACTATATTGTTAAACAGAAATAGCACATAAAAACACTAAATGTCAGGTGTTGGATAAGTGCTTTTACTCCAATAAAAGTGTATTATGTGTTTACTCACATTGCCTTTGTTTTATGTAGTACTTTATTTAGATATACACAACAATAGAAAAAATTAGGATTGAGGCAAACAGTTTTACAGAGCACTATATACAATATGTACTATAGCACTATTTATCCCTGTTGAAGAACTATACAAAAAACATGTATTTTCACTAGTGTATATTTGCATCTATAGATCAATATGTTTCATAATCAAGAGAGAACACTAGATTTATTTTTAATAAATGCGTTACAAGAAAAGAAAAAATGCTGGGTTTCATTCTGCAGTAAAGTTGAACTGTTTGGTATAAGCATTATAAGCATGTGTTAACTGTCTTGAGAGCAATCACATTACTTTGGAAAAGTGTAAAATCGATTGAGAAATGCTGTAAAAGAAAAGTTCACCATAAATTGAAAATTCTCTAATTATTTACTCACCCTCAAGTCATTCCGAAACTGTAACCATCTGTTTTGGGATACAATATAGCAGTAAATATATTCTTCATAATATCTCCTTTTGTTTTCCATGGAAAGAAACAGCAGCAAACATTGTTGAAGGACACTGGCATGAGTAAATAACCAAATGTATATTTTGGAGCAAATTACTCTTTATATTTACCTGTTTTATATATATATATATATATATATATATATATATATATATATATATATATATATATATATATATATATATATATATATATATATATATAAAACCTCTAAACTTGCTTTCAGAAATTATAATAAGCTTCTGCTGATCACTTGAGCTCTGGCCCGTGAGGATCTATTGATTGTTGCTGTTGAAATGGCAGGGAGTTCAAACATTCTCAAAGCTTATTAGAGAGACATAATTTATACAGGAGAGCTGATGCGCATCCTTTGGTGTCCCAAAAGTAAAGCCTTGAATGTAATGCGTGTGTGAGTGTGTGCGTTTGAGTACAGGAAGAATCTCTTAATCTCTTAAAGGCCTCTGTTTATGTCTCTGTTAAGTCTTTTAAAGTTTATCTAAAGTTTATCTCAGTTTCTAAGTTTTGAAGTGAGGTCCATAACTATATGACTTGGAAGCTAAAAAATAAAATGTAATACTACAAATAACATCAATAATACCAATTTCTATGATTTCTACTCTCAAAATGTAAAATAAATTATATCCGTAAGGGGTAGTCTAAATATTTTAACAATGCAATGTTTTTTTCAGAACAAATAATAAGAACGACAGGATATGATGTCATGCTCTAGAGCATTTGTATATACTAAATAAAGTACTTTTTCTTTTTTTTGGCAAGTCCAGTTTTTTTTTTGTATCCCTTGTAGTCATGAGTTCCATCTTTCTTTTTTCTCTCACCACCAATCCACTTTGCATTCATCCTTTCCCCTTATTACTAAATCTTGCTTACATCCCTTTTTACCTCAGTAATCCCCCTTTCACTCCTTTCTTCTGTAAATGTGAGGGAGATCACTCGCTCTATGTGGCAAATCCCTCCACTTCAGTCCTGTACTGATGAGGAGTGAATGTCTGTAATGAACACTTTCTAGTCACACAGTAGAACCGAACTAACCACTGTGAGAAGGGAAATTCGGAAAGTCAAAAATATTAGAATTACAGTAGAATTAAGAAAGACAGACAGACAAATACATGTAGACATACATACCTACATGGAATGCAACGATGTTCAGATATCTGACAGCTGTGGCTTATCTAAGTGCACTCATTCATGGCAACTGTGTTGGCAGCCAGTGATGCCCATTACCAACAGGATAATGCACTATGCTACACTGTCAGATTCGTCAAAGAGTGATTCGAGGAACATGATGGTGAATTTCTTTCAATGCCTTGGCCTCCAAATTAGCCTGACATGAACCCAAATGAAAATTGGGTTCGTGCTACATCACCACCACCTCGCAATGTACAGGAACCGCAGGACCTGCTGTTAACATTATGGTACCAGATACCCCAGGAGACCAATCGCCACCTCACTGAATCAATGCCTCATATGTTGCTCTCGCTGCTGTTTTTAGGGCTAAAGAAAGGTCCTACAGGTCATTAGATAGGTGGTCCTAATGTAATGGCGTTTTGGTGTAGAAGTGCATATGTACTTGGGCAAGATTTGTTGGGGATTTTGTAATGCACTGAAAAATATCAACTAGAAAAGTTGCTTCAAGGCAACATCAAAACCAGGGACTGCATCACCATGGCTGACAGTTTGTTAAAACAGACTATGACGTGTCAGGAGAAGTCAGCCTTTTACCCAGAACTGAGATGTCTCATCGCTTACAGAGATATCTTAGAAATGGACAGCTTGTCCCAAATCAGTTCAAACAGGAGTCCTTCAGTCTGAGTGGTATGAAGTTAAAAGGTTCTTTAGATGCCATCAGGTAAAAGTGATTCTGCTTTCTGAGTGCATCTCAACTTGAATGCCTTTAAACAGTGTCTTTCTAAGGGACAGTTCATCAAAATTTTCTTGCGCTCACGTAGTTCCAAACCTATTTGATTTTCTTTCTTCTGCACTGTTCTTTCTTTCAACTGTATACAATGAAAGTGAATAGTGACCATGGCCTGTCAATCATGATTCTCAAAGAAAATAACTTTTTGGTCTGTCCCTCTCACAAATCTATCATATGGCTTCAAAAGACTTTCATGGTTCTTCTTTGGTGCTTTTCTTGAACCCGACAGCCCCAGTCTCTGTCTGTGTTCCACACCAGTTTGGAACAACATGAATGGGAGTAAATGTTTAAAACGCCATTTTGAAATCTTCATTTTTGCATGAACTATCCCATAATGCATAGTATCCTCAGCTGGTGGTTTGGTGGCAGACCGTAGGCGGTCACGCTAGTAGCTTGGCGGCATCCCCCAGCAGTCGTGATAACAGATTGCATCCATACGTGGATGACAAGCTCAGAATAGCTCTGAGCGTTTACGGTTGGGGGAAGCAAATGAGAAGTGATGCAATAATGAGACAGGCCCACTGTGTGTGATGAGAGAGGGATAAAGAGGAAGAAATTGAAGGATTTAAGGGGGAAAATGAGGAAAATTGCTTCTTTATCATAATGAAAGACAGAGGCGGGCTAGAATGTTAAGTCTGCCAGGAATTCAGCAAGGAGGCCGTAAGAATCTGGTTCACTTCTATGCGAGTGTGTTGGTATTTGAGCCTGCCTTATTAGTTGCTTCGAACTGTGCACCGGCACAGTAATTATAACTTTGTTTATTTGTCATTTTGTCCTCCCATTCCCAAGAGAGGGGATGGGAGAGAGTCAGAACAACAATGATGACAGTACAGAAAATAATTATCCCTTATCTCCAAGGGACGGAGTCTCAGAAGGTTACATGGTGTTTTAGGATAATAAATAACATCCCTTTAGGAGAAATTGTGCATGTCTAGTGAATTAAGCATGTGTTTATAAATAATGTATTATGCACTTTAATTGGCGCCATCAATATTCAACAAAACAAACTCATCTAAAAGACAATTGCCCATCAGTTCTTTTCCATGTAGAGCAGCAGGAAGTGATCATGAAACAGAAACTCTAACAGTTTACATTCCAACATAACATTTTGGTTGTTTTGTTGATTTTTCAGTTGGCTTCCCATTCCTGAGAGACAGTGAGCGAGAGTGAGTGTGTACTGATTAACAGTCACCCTGAACGCACTGTTCGCACAAGCTGCTAAGTAATCAGTTTCATGCGAATGCCAGCATGACACCTGCAGCAAGCAAACATCGCCCTGAGATTAGACCCAACTCAGTCTTTATGAAGCTTCTGAATGCATAATGAACACAAAATGCTTAGCTTCTGAAAGTTTATTAGTCCATTTTAATACATATGATGAATAAAAAATGATAAAGGAGCTTTTTATCCAACTTTTGTTTTGTTTCAGATGAACTGTGTATGTGTCCTGTGTTCTTTGAGATAGAGCTTCTGTCACAGATGAGTGAAGAGGTTGATCTCAGCTCTCATCTCAATCTTCTTAATCTCCAAAGCTTGGAGCAGAGCGAAAGCTAAGGACATGTCCACACATACACGGGTATTTTTATAAACAGGGTTTTTCCTTCTTCCTCCATTCAGATGAAAATGCAAAAGCATGTTATGAAGCACTGTCAAGAGCATGCCAAGCCAACAGGTGGCAATATAATCTCAAACATAAAGCCATGTCGGCCAATCAGAAGTCTGAAAAGTTTCCAGGAGGCAGAGATAACAGTGCATGCTCCGACGTCACAAACCAAAATCTCCAGTTTTGCTGTCTACACGATAACGCAACCGCAGTTTTTGAAAATTTTCAACGTTTTCAGAAATGTTCAGTTTCAGTGACCTGGTACAGCATTTGCGTGTGGACGAACAGCCAAAAGGTTTTGATAATGTGTATGTAGACAGGGCCTATGAAGACGAGACAACAACAACATCGTGCAGGTACTTGATTTGCTGTACTTAGTAAACTTAATTTAACATAACAGTCAGTTATGCACAGACTAGATGCATTACATAAATGCCTGATATATAGTTTATGCAGCTTGGCTCTAAGAAATAGAGACTAACCCACGGAGTCATGTTACATAATCCATCAAGTCCTGTCCCAATAAAGACATCACCAGCCCGTTAGAAGTGAGCTCCGTGCATGAACTGTGTTCCCATTGTCATTCATTCACGGATTTGTGCTGCCCAACATCTTCACACACAGACAAGGGTGACATTATACCTCTGTAAATAAATACAACTTTTTTAAAAAAATACTCGCTCACTTCAGTGCACTTTGAATGGAGCACATAAATTAACTTCGGAATCATGGTGGAATATCCAGTGATGTCCACTTCATTGGACACTTATGTTCGAATAGAACAAAAGTCTGAAGTGATAAGAGAAACGTACAAAATGTGCAGAGCAGGGGGCACAAGGACTCAAGCAGGGGGCGCAAGAATTGAGAACCGCTGAGTTGAATAATACAGCCAAGAATGATCGCATATTGGAAAAAAGTGCTGAATTGAATTCTCTCTCTGTTGTAAATTTGCTCAATCATTAGTCTCGTGAAGCCGCTTTCATATTGCTGTTCACTCAGCGGATTGATGTGGTTGATGCTCAGGAAATGCTCCAGCACGGCCACCGCATGTAACTTTTAACAAGATCCACTTGTTTAAAACACTCTAAATTCTATTAACATTTACTTTATAACCATTATTTTGCTAGCAAACATCTAAATAAATACAACTCTATAGAAATTAATGATTTATTATAGCTGCAAACAATCACACTTTGAGTGTGTTCCAGAGAATATTGTCCAGTGAATTATTCTTGACTCTGTAGCTATTAAACAGCTTATAAACCTACTATAAGGGTAGTTTAAAATGAAGTTGATATGACTGTCTTTTATTTTCTCCATTTGAAAACATTAGACATTCTACATTTATTTTGCTTATTGTTAATATTAGTGTTGCTGCTGTTGCTGCTTTTTATAAATAAAATGTTTTTTATCGTTGTAATATAAAGATTAAATTTAACATGAGAGAATAATTTTCAACACTTAAAAAAAAAGATGACTGAATAGAGGAAAAACCTAAGTGAAGTGTGTTCTCTCTTCACTCAGTCATTTATTTACTTTAAAACAGTTACATGCAAATAATTGGTATCGGTATAAAAAAAAGCAGATCAATAGTTTTGTACGAGAATAATAATGACACAGAAGTGTGGTTTATAATTGAAAAGGTTTACTTTATTACTTTTTATTCTCTTCAGAAGACACTGATTCATCTGCTGGGATAGAATTTTTGGAGTTATCCCTTTAAGTCTGGAGGAAGTTCTAGAATGACTCACTTTTTAAGTCTTTCTTTCTTTCAGTGGGAATAATCTATAGTTCAGTTATACATCTGCCATACATGGTGATAAGTGATAAATAAGAATGTTTCATTCAAATATGGATTGTTCTCCAACAGAAGCATTACCTAGTCTCACTGTCTGGCTCTGGCTCCCTCTCCGATTTTCTGAGTTTCTTTTGGAGAAGAGTGTGGTATGAATGTTGATGATTGAGGAGAGATAGAGTGTAATTGTGGAATGTTTTTGCTACGGATGCAATGATATGAAATTCTTGGCTGATAACCGATAATTCTTTATATTTGAAAGCCAATAACCAGTATGTTGGATGGAAAATCGAAATCCTAATTCTTATATAATTTTTGAGAGCCTGATTTCAAATGTCTCATCATTAAAATCCATGTCCCAAACACTTAAACATAAATCAAACATTTACAGTACACCAGTTTGAACCAGTGTACGTTTTAAAATGAATTTTACACTCCTATTATTTCTTTATCACAAAAAAGCCTTATAATGCTTAAATTATGCAAACAAGTAACAGGACAACATTACCTACGTGTAAAGAATCAAAATGCATGTGCCATGGATAAAAGGGAATAGCCTCTGCATGGAGAATGATGAAATTATTTTAATTAAATCGTATTGTTGATGAAAATAATAAGATAAAAAGAAAAGAAAAATCATGCATCCATGATTTTGAAAAAAGAAACATCTTAAATTAATACATCTGTTTCAAAGAGCAGCATGTTTGAGCTGACTGCCCTAGTTGAAATCCCTTTCAGCTGGAAAAAAAAATAAAAATTATAGTCAATCACAATGCACCCAACTTAATGTACTGCATGCTTTGTTGTCAGACAAAATTAAATGTGGTTTTATGTGCTGCACATTTGTTATATACATCATGGTAATACAAAACAGCAATAAACAGAACTGTAAACACAACTATTTCCCACATTAATTACCAACAACAATATACTGTCCTTACAAAAGCATTCTGGCCCAAGCTGACTAGTTTTAATTAACTGACATAAGTTTGTTCAAAACCAGATAATATATTTTAAAACCGTATAATAATATTTTAGTAAAATAAAAAATATATTTCAAATAGATCAAAAGGGCAAAATAAATAACATAAAATTGCCTAAGGACCCAGTTCATTTTTTCTCAGTGAATAAAAAATAAACAAGACATGAGTGAATCTATTAGCCTGTAAGTCCTGTAACAGATGTCATGACCGTGGACAGACTGCCGTCAGTCTAAAGGTCTGGCTTTGCGAGACTACCTGACCACTGACTCTGGTAATTATTGTCATGGAGACAGATGTGCAGACCAGATGATGTTGGGTATACATCACAGACATCTTTCACGTATTTTACATGTCCATTAGACAGATTTATGCATGTATAATACACCCATTAGTAAGCAGCACAGCTACAGTGTCATCATGGTCTTGGTTTGATGTTTTTCACCTCTAACTAACACAGCTGCTGCCTGCTATTATGTAACTGCCATGTTTATGTGTCCCATCAGAGCTGCATGTGTTCGCAGCTGAGCGTAGCCTTTCATAAACTGATTGTAATGAATTTTCAATTGTAGTTAGCTGGGTAAGGTAAAAGCTTTTGCTCCATGAAGCATTTGTGGCCCACATAGCATATCTGGCTCCACACTCATGCATTTATTTTGGGTGGAAATGATCATGGATTTGTGAGTGCAAGAAAACTACAGGAAAATAATATTCAAAAAACGCACGTCTGTTTAATTACAGATAAAAAACAGGTCACACACAGAATGTGGATGAGGTGAAAAGCGATGTGCCATTCAAGAGGAATTGGCTCAAAACAAGCTAAAAATCTGGAGGTTATGTATAATTTGATGTCACCAAAATTACAATTATTTAATATTGCAGTGTTTTAACAAACAACATCGCTCTGTCATTCTCACAGAATACATTAAGATATCAGAAAAAAAAATGTCTGTAAATAACTACAGTTAATTGTGTTTGGTTTAGCAAGGTCAGGGCAGGACTAAGGGGCCAGGGGTCCCTGTACTTGAGGTTAGCTTGGGCCCTTTACAGATACACTACAAATGCCCTAGAACAACATTATGGAGTTACACAAAATACACAAAAGTCTAATTCTAAATATGCGTGGAGGTTCATATACAGTACAATTAATATGCAACATGTCTAATTTAGATGTAATATTAACAAGTTATTATAATACAATAATCAGGATGTGTTCTCTAATTTGAGAATTCAAAACCCTGAAATTACACTGAAAAAAAAAAACTGAGATGTATTAGTATTATAAAAATGTACAGGTGCTGGTCATATAATTAGAATATCATCAAAAAGTTTATTTCACTAATTCCATTTATTTCAGTAATTCCATTCAAAAAGTGAAACTTGTATATTATATTCATTCATTACACACAGACTGATATATTTTAAATGTTTATTTCTTTTAATTTTGATGATTATAACTGACAACTAAGGAAAATCCCAAATTCATTATCTCAGAAAATTAGAATATTGTGAAATGGTTCAATATTGAAGACACCTGGTGCCACACTCTAATCAGCTGATTAACTCAAAACATCTGCAAAGGCCTTTAAATGGTCTCTCAGTCAAGTTCTGTAGGCTACACAATCATGGGGAAGACTGCTGACTTGACAGTTGACAAAAGATGAGCATTGACACCTTGCACAAGGAGGGCAAAGACATAAGGCATAATGAGGCAAGACACTAAAAATCATTGCAAAAGAGGCTGGCTGTTCACAGAGCTCTGTGTCCAAGCACATTAATAGAGAGGTGAAGGGAAGGAAAAGATGTGATAGAAAGAAAGTGTACAAGCAATAGAGACAACCGCACCCTACAGAGGATTGTGAAACAAAACCCATTCAAAAATGTGGGGGAGATTCACAAAGAGCGGACTACAGCTGGAGTCGGTGCTTCAAGAACCACTAAGAGATGCAGATTTAATTTTCCAACAGGACTTGGCACCTACACACAGTGCCCTGTAAGCTACTTTTTTAAATATGAAACTACAACTGCCAGTTGGTGGGAGCAAGTGACTGTATTAATGAGTGACTTGAATCATTAAATCAACTGATTTGTTTAAAAAGGTAATGTATTTAACTTTGCAACTGAACTGATCCTGATCAAATCATTTTCTGGTCCTTGTAAATGCTGGGGGAAAAAACTAAACTGTTGCTCGGAGACGCAACGCTTCTGGTGTTTTTTCTGGGTTTTGTTTTTTGTTTTGTTTTTTCGGAACAAAATGGAATTTTGTGTTTGAAAGTTTCTCAGTAACTTGTTTATTGTTTATACATTTACGATATTTGGAAAAACTCCATGGACTTTTGTTTGTGTGACAGGCTAACTCCTGGGCATGTAAAAACAGAACATGGAATGAATGAGTGAGGAGACGAGGAGTAAATCAATCAAAAGGGTTTTATTAAAGGCAAGCTGAGGATTACAGGACTGGAGACATCAGGAGAACAGAATGACGTATACCAGCAGACCAAGAACTGGAGACAGAACACACAATAAATACACGGACACCAATGGGAAACACCTGGGAACAAATTTATTAACACGGCTGGAAACAATTAACACAAGGACAGGAACATGAAGGACCATATAACGGCAATGGAGTCACAAGAGGAGCAAAACACATGGACCAGAGTCTGACAATGATATTTCTGCATGTGTAATGGCAGTGAGATGGGAGAAAGCACTCAGAACTCTTCAGGTCACATAATTTAGTGGGGCATTAATATAATATAGAATCATCCTCTGTTAAAAAATAAATAAATAAATAAATTAGGCGTGAACATATGAATTTATCTTTCTAAATGTGCACTATTTTGGGCTAAAGGCTTAAAAAGGGGTCATATGATGCTTTTTAAAAGATCATTATTTGGTGTAACAATATGTTACATATATGTGACAGAGTGCATTGTGATTGGCCGAACACTGCAAGCACTTGTTGGAAATGTAACACCCCTTTCCATAATCGTGAGTTTCATCTTTCAAATAAATGTAAAGACAGTTAATGACTGTGATGACATAACTGAATTCAATGATGAACTGCCTTTAACTATCATTTTGCATTATTGACACACTGTTTTCCTAATGAATGTTGTTCAGTTGCTTTTACACAATGTATTTTGTTTAAAGCAGAATATAAATAAATAAAGGTGACTTAATAATGTCCTTATTTTACCATCAGTTCAAGCCCAAAAGGGGAACAGTGTGGTGTGACAGACACAGTGATGAAGCTCGTATGTGTTTGCAGTACACAAGCCACTGACGGTTAAGACAGCTGACTACACTGTGTGACGTCTCTCTCTCTCTCTCTTATGCACACACACACACACACACACACACACACACACTCACACTCACAATGCACAAGACTCCGCATTTGAACATTCAATAGCAAATACTTAAACGAATAACAAAACATACCTCCAGTAGCTGATTCAGAAAGCGCCAGATTGTCATAGCAAAGTCAGAATTACCTCGTCTTCTAGGTTTAAGAAATGGTCATCCATAAAATGCACTGCTGTTCTGCTGTAAGTAATCTTAAAGATTCCTAAATGCATCTACTTTCGGAAGATCAAATAAAGCACTTTTGCTTTGGCCTAGAAACACACAGCATCTCTCTGACACGGCTGCTTCAAAACAAACTCCGGTATTTGAATGACCGGTTTTAGGGGGGGGTGGCAGAGTCTTTTTTTTTTGTTGAGACTTTAGTCTTTGCAACTTTACAGATCTTCTTCATGCACCAAGAGCTTGCACACTCCAAACAGAAAGGAAAAATTTTAATTGCATCCAATGACCCCTTAAATGGAGATGTTTAAAGTAGCCATGTGATGACAAATTAATCGCAGTCACGATTCAATAAGTGTGTCTTTCTTCCGTGTGAAATAATCATACACCATATTGATTATTTCACACGGAAGAAAGACACGTATTGAATTATTGAACACTTATCGCGGATTAATTTGTTGTCACATGGTTACTCACATGGACCTACTGCAAGGTCGCAGTTGGACGGCTGGCCTGTTCAACCCATGTGTGAGCAGTAGAAATTGGCTAATAATTTATTTCTGGCATAACTGAAAAAAACTGAGAGGCAGGGCCCATATGCTCAAGCCAAATGGTCAGTCTGGACATGAGCAATGATGTTTTTTAATCTCCTCAAAAAGAACACAGATTTGATTCTTTGTATAGAAAATTCTGAAAAAGTCAGAATTACAAGATATAAACTCACAGTTCTGAAAAAAAAAAGTCAGAAAACAGCGAGATAAACTTTATCGAGTTTATCTCCGAATTCTGACCTCTCCCCACAGAATTCTGAGTTTCAATCTCACAATTCTGAAAAAAAGAAAGATTTGTTAAATTAAAATCATAATTACCCTGTTTATTCATTTATCCTGTGGCAGAGAAAAGCTTCTGTCTTTGTCTCTTGATTTAACTGAAATGTGGTCTAGGACATTTATGAACTGGCATTAGACAGGCAGAATATGGCATAAAGATGAAGTATTATTCAACCGATGGTCTCTTCCATTTTTACTCCGCCAGATATCAATGTGTTGGCCTGCTTATCCCAATTAATGGAGTCACCACAGACATTTATCCACAAATGTTTAAGCGTCCAGTTTATAAATGGTATCCTTTAGCAGTAAAATAATTCTGTGCCACCACTAATGAGAAATCAAGGTTTGAATGTCAATTCTGCAGTCAAACTTAGGGATTCACATTCATGTGAAGCACTCAGAAAACAATGCCCAGGATCCAATCGGTCAGTGATCAAAGGCTGCTTGCTGTCCGCCAAACACACCATCTGGGACGGAATGCAGAACGTCAATGAGTTGAATGAATATAATAACTAGGATTAGAAACAGAGGCCTTTAAAGCCTGGAGGACAAGCAATCAGCATTCTGCCATCCCAATGATCAGGTCAAGAAGATTTATGCTAATCAAAGTCTGTCTTTTCCCCTTTCGATCCACATCTAAACCACACAAGAGAAACTAAAAGAATGCAGCAAAAAGAGCAAACATTAGAAAGCGCTCCGAGAGGTTTGTTGTTCTCGGTTGGCTGTGATGGATTGGACTGGCTCACAGCTGTGACTCAAGCTGCATCCGAAAACAACCAATGGACGTCAGAGACTGTTAGGACATCAGAACTGCCAGACAATCTCTTCTGATAAACAAGAGTGGTTTCCTACATTCAATAATCACTGGGGCTGAGTGTGATTGAGGTTATTTATTTATTTTCTATAGGTGCAATGATTGAGTGTGGTTGAAAAGACATTCAGTGCATGTAGTTGAATGCAGACACACATTATCAATGTGGTGAAGGAGGATCTGGGATCACGCTGCCCCCTACTGGTTAACCTGAGATGTAGCATTGTTAGTAAGTTTGTTAAATTTTAAAAAGGGATCGATTTCAAATAGCAAGTAAATGCAAGAATCAGGCAAATATGCAAAATACTTTTTTTAATCGACCAGTGTTTAAAAATACACTTCAATTAATTAAGAAAACGTACAGATATGGAAAATTATACAAAGCAGTACGAAAAAGACAAAATATATTAGCATTAAAATGCCATTTCAGTTACAACTTTCAATAACCACAGAATCTAATGACCTAATGTATTCAACCGATGAATGGTTTGTACTTTTATCAGTTTTTGAAACACTGCTATGGTCACTGGTGAGTGTTTTGGTCAAGAATAACATGGTTGGTAAAAACAACTAAACATACAATGGAAAACACGCATATACATAACGTCTATTTACAGAGTCAACACTTCAATCAAAATCAATCAACCAAAATATTCAAATAAATCATTAAATATAATTTACAGTTTTCTAAACTTTACATGTATTTTTTCAGGTTATTTCAAAAACCCCTCCAATGTTTCCAGACTCACCGTGGGGATCAACGCAACTTCAAAGAAAACCCTGTAAAAAAATAAATAAAAAATAAATTGAATAATACATAAATAGCTTGGACATAATAAAATGCCACAATCTGAACTATTTAAATATGAACAAATCAAACATACATATACACACACACATATATATAAACATGCATAAGGACACCCAGCAAAAATCTGTAAGTCAAAGTTTATTTGAATGGCTTAGATAAGATATGTCTTTGAACGTTGAGGTTTAGAATTTTGGGGCGATTAGAATTTTTTATATATAACTCCTCACTGGTCCACTGATCATGTACTGGTTACTGCACTGCACACCTCGGATCCCTTCCTCCTCACTATGAACCTGAACATGGTTCCTTACACAACACATACCCCTTTACATGTCATCTTTCAACAAACTACTCACCCTCTCACCCTCCTGGCTATCTGCTATGTTTTCATCTTTGCATCCCTCCCCTAAACTGTTAGCATCTTTTGATACTAAGAGTGCTCATTATACATTCTGCTCCACTCACTGATGCAGAAGTCTCCAAACTCATCCTTTCTAATCATCCTACTACTTGTCCGCTAAATCCTATTCCATCTCATCTCCTTCAAGGCATTTCTCCTGCAGTTGTACCTGCACTCACTCACATCATTAGCATATCTCTACACTGTGGTGTTTTTTCCTCAACATTTAGACAGTATCATTTAACCCATCTCTTTTATAGAACTACAGATAATTTCCCTTCTTCCTTTCATTGCAAAAACACTTGAATGAGCTGTGTTCATCCAAGTGCCTTTCTCAGACAGAACAACCTCCTCGACAACAACCAGTCTGGTTTCAGAAGTGGACATTCAACCAAGACTGCCTTGTTGAAGCCCTAAGACTGGCAAGAGCGGATTCAAAATCTTCAATACTTTTCTTGCTGGACCAGTCCGATGCTTTTGACATGGTTAACCACCAGATCCTCCTGTCAACCCTATTGGCAAAGGGCATCAGAGGAACCGCACTCCAGTGGTTTGAGTCTTACCTATCAGATAGGTCCTTCAAAGTATTTTGAAGAGGTGAGGTGTCCAAGTCATGACATCCAACTACTGGGGTGCCTCAGGGCTCAGTTCTTGGACCACTTCTCTTCTCTGTCTATATGGTATCATTAGATTCTGTCATTTAGAAACTTGGCTTTTCATACCACTGCATTGCTGATGACACTCAACTCTACCTTTCATGCCATCCTGATGATCTGACGATAGCTGCTCGCATATCAGCTTGTCTAACAGACATTTCTTGCTGGATAAAGGACCATCACCATCAACTCAACCTTGCCAATACAGAAATGCTTGTGATTCCAGCAAACCTATCGTTTCATCACAATTTCAGCATCGAGTTAGGCACATCAACCATAACTCTTTCAATAACAGACAGAAACTACTTACTTTCTTAGAACACATTGCTAAAACTGTCCGGTCCTGCAGATTTGCTTTATTCAACATAAAGAAGATCAGTCCCTTTCTTTTGGAACATGTTTCCCAACTCCTTGTTCAAGCTCTTGCTCTGTCCAAGCTGGACTATTGCAATGCCCTCTTGGCAGCTCTTCCAACCATTTGTACAATCCATTACAATTAATCCAGAAGGCGGTAGCAAGATTAATTTTTAATGAGCCAAAAAGAATGCATGTCACACCTCTGTTTATCAATTTGCACTGGCTTCCAATAGCTGCTCGCATAAAATTCAAGGCATTGATGTTTGCCTACAAAGCTACCACTGGCTCTGCACCCCTTTACCTAATTTCATTACTTAGACTTGTGTGCCCTCTAGAAGCTTGCGTTCACCAAGTGAACATCACTTGATTGTGCCATCCTAAAGAAGCATAAAATAACTTTTACGGACTTTTAAATTAAATGTTCCCTCGTGGAATGACATGCCCAACTCAATCCAGGGAATCCTTATCCATGGTCAAGAATCAGCTAAAAATACATCTCTTCCATTTTTATTTTACCCTCTAACTATAACACTCTCTTTTCTAATTTCCAATCTTAAAAAAAAAAAAAAGACACTAGCTTTTTACACTTCTTGTATTTAGAATTTTTTTTTCGTTGTTTTATCAATATTTTTCTTTTATTATCACAATTAACAAAAGCTAAATATTCTCTATTATTTTTCTATTCTATCAATTTTCTTTTTATTTGTTATATCATTTAAAAAACCTTGCTACGTGTACTGCATTAAGCTAACTAAAAATCTAAGTTAAAAGATAAAAATCATTAAGTTTTAGACCTTTTCAGTTCTTGTTTACCACAGTTTTTACTTACTTTAGTATTGCAGAGTTATCCCAGATACCTAATAATACTGAGATAATAGCGGAGAGCAAACGTAGACACAAAGAACCTACTATTCTGGTTTAAAATACACAATTTAAACTGCATTGATGACTTACTTGTGTGCATATTTGCTCCTGACGACAGCGAGTTTACTGTCCTGCGGGGCGATGAGCATATCATGAAGTTTTCTGACCACAGGTGCCAGATCCTCCACACTGTATCCAGAGTGGAACTGCAAACACTGTGTCTGGAAACAGAAGTTGAACATCAGTCAGAACCTTTACTCAAACATTGAACTGCAATTGTGAAGTGCAGCCAGATATCTGTGAAGCTTGGACGAGTCTGAGTGTTACGTAACGGAAGTGAGACCTTAATACGTCTGCCAAATATTTCATGGTGCTAGAAGAAAATGCCCTCAAGCTGTCAATAATCTGAGGATATGATGGAAACTGTAAATGAATGCGTAAGCGTCTGTTCGTTGTTACTTCAAGGTAATTGAACTTCTTTATCAATGACCTGTCCGTAGAACCACACTGGACACAAACCACTTAAAGTCCAGCTTCACTTTAATTAACCAAAATACCTTTATCACGGTCTTAAAGGACGAACCAACCCACTATTTAGTTTGAGTGTGAATGTGCGTGTGTTTGCATAGAGACAGAATTAGCATCCATAATGAGCAGTTACCAGGCCATCAGAGTTGTCGTCATCTTTAGCTCATTCAAACCATAGCACACAGGCATGATGAACTCATTGTGAAAGTGTCAAACACGGAATGGTGGCATTTTGTGAAAATAAATGGTATAATTCATGAGCTCTGTGCTTGTGCATACATTATAAAAGCATAAATGTAAACACATACCCATCCTCCCAGATCCTTCGTAACCAGAGCGATGAGCAGACAGGCAGAGGCGAGCAAAGACGCTCGTATGGGCACAAAATCCATCTCTAGCAAGCTCAGCTCACAAATAAAGCGCGCCAGAGTCAGTGTGTCCATACCTGCATTCACACACTGCCGGGAGATGAGAGACAATTAATCATCACACACACACACACACACACACACAAGCCAGAAAGAGCATCCATACACTGACAAATTGCAGAGAGGAGAAGTCAAGCTTTATACATTTTATTCACTTACAACACACACACACACACACACACACAAATACAAAGTCAGTAGCAATGCCAATTGTGTCAGCTCACAATTACTAAAGGAAGTGCTTCAGTAAGCCATAGCAGGAAAGCATTTTAATGTAAATATCTGAAATGTAAAGTTTGATTCTCTTGATTCCTGAATGTTCTACTCTTGAAGGAATAGTTAATCTGTCATTATTTCTTAATCCTCTCATTGTTCTAAAGCAGAGTGCTGCTATTTTTTGTGCACAAAAGGACAATATTTAGAAGAGTCTTTAGACTGCTCTTATACAAATCATAGTGACTGACTATTGCTGTTAAGCTTAAAAATGAATAATGATTTTGGAGCTTAACAGACAAGGTCACTATGAAATAGAAACTAAGGAAAATACTTGCACAAAGATTGTTCAAAAGTTCTTATATACACAAGCATTATAATGTTTGAAGTCTGTAGGACTTTTAATGCTTTTGAAAGAAGACTTATGCTCAATAAAGGCTGCACTCATTTGTACATTAAAATACATTAAAATAGTAATATTGAGAAATATTATTATTCAAAATTTTCTATTTGAATATATTTTAAAATGTCATTTATTCCTGTCATGGCAAAGCTTAAATTTCAGCAGCATTATGTCTACTCCAGTCACATTTCAGAAATCAAGCTGATTTGCTGCACAAGAAACATTTCTTATTATCAATTTTTTTTTCTCAATTCTTTAAAGAATGGAAATAAATCTTTTGTAACATAATAAAAATCTTTACTGTCACTTTTGAACAACTGAATGCATTCTTGCTGAACAAAAGTATTTGTTTAAAAAAAATCATCTTAAACTGACCTCAAAGTTTTGAATGGCAGTGTAGAACATTTCATATGAGGATGAGAAAAATTAGGTAAACTATCCCTCAGTTAGTTTACCTACTAATTATAAATTTTACAACTTATATCAGTAAATAGTCAAGAAAAGTAAAAAAAAAAAAAAGTCAAAAGCAAGTGGCAACAACCAGTGAGAGCTGGTCATACACACACACACACACACACACACACACACACACACACAGGAAACAAACAGGTCACACCTGACAAACACAAAGAAATTAAAATCATGCTACCCTGCATGGTCTTTCTTTCTGACTTTGACAAACACACACACACACACACACTTGACCTTAATCCTGGTGTGTGTCAGCTGACTCCAAAGGAGTTTCACCTGTCTCTTAAAGGGATAGTTCACCATAGGGCTGCAACTAACGATTATTTTGATAATTGATTAGTTAGTTGGCTGATTATTTTTTCGATTACTCGATAAAAAAAAAAAAGTAGAGATTTTTTTATTGACAAAAGAACATTATTCCACATTCTGCCCAATGTCCTTCCAATAAGTGTGCCAGCTGAATGCTATGAAAACATACAGTGCTTAATGTATTAAACCACCTGTCATAATAGAGAAAACGCAAATATTTTTGTCAAAAAAAAATGTACATCTAAAAATGTTACCATCATTTATTGGGCAAATAACAAATTGAAACAACTAAATAGTATTTATTCACATGATAACAAAAATGGCCTTCTTTGCCTTTGATAACAGCTTGCATGCTTGCTGCCACTGTTTATGTACTTTTTAACTAATTGTGTATCTGAATTATAATAATTAAAAAAAAACATTATAAAGCACTCAACTATTTTTTCTGCCTTTCTTTCATTGATAACAGCAATAATTATAGCATTAGAAATAACCTACTACTGTAACTAAAGAGCTTACGCATATTAGAGGACTAACCAACACAGAAAGCTAAAAAATTATTTTGGTAATTACCAGTACTGTTAGTTAAGAGCAGCAGTGGCACAAACCTTACAAAATTGGTTTAAAACCTTACATAGATTAGTTTTTATAAATTTGTAGGCAATATAGTTTAAATCTCTGGATCAAAAAAGAGGCCTGCCACGCCGTTTTAACTTAACGCAGACTGTCAGGATGGGCCTTTATGCAAAAATAGAAAGGCTTGCGTGAATTTGTAACATTTACAGATAAGGATATGACCGTTAACTGAAAGTTATTTTGTGCCGAGGACGTACACACGTATCTGTCAAAGCACCTGACAGGGCAAGACATTACACTAATGCATCAGCTTGACTTGAAGATTTCTCATGTTTTGGGCAGCCTGGATCACATATTTTTCATGCAGAAGCTCATTTGGTTTCCTCCACTATTTTTTATACAATTTTGTCTATAGAAATGCGTTATTCAGTGTTGTAATTTGACGCGACCGGCTGAAGTTGGATGTGCACTGTGGGCAGGCCCGACTAATAGGTAATGAGAATTATTGTCAATGATTTTCATTATTGAGAATAATCTATTTTATGGATTAGTGGTTGCAGCCACAGTTCACCCAAAAATGAAAATGTGGTGTTTATCGGCCTGTGAAAGAAACTGAACAGTATTTATATTTTTTTGCCTCTGGTTCACACAACATCCAAACTGTTAGAACTCTCCTGAGCACATTCTCTTGTGCGTGTTCTCAGCAACAGGCGCGTGAGGCATCTTCTTCTTGCTTTATGGCAGATCGACTTACCACCACCTATCTCTCAGATGGACTAATGACACGCTATCTACAGTCTCAATT
The DNA here is from genome assembly GCF_003368295.1 of Carassius auratus. Taxonomy (NCBI): domain Eukaryota; kingdom Metazoa; phylum Chordata; class Actinopteri; order Cypriniformes; family Cyprinidae; genus Carassius; species Carassius auratus. Next base: position 31,594,187 of record NC_039274.1, read on the forward strand.
AGGAGTATCAATGGTCCATTTAAGAGATAGGTGGCAGTAATGCACCCTGTCTGCAATCCACCATAAAGAAAGATGGCGACGACATCTCCTCACATGCCTGCTTGAGAACGCACTCAAGAGAGTTCGAACAGTTCAGACGTTGCGTGAATCAGAAGTAAAAAACTATATAAATACTGTTCAGTTTCTTGTACAGGCCAATCGTTTTGTGTCTTTACACATCAATGTATCGTCAGGAGCTAAAGGATTCAATTTGGTTTTGACTGTGTATGTTTGGGTAAACTTTCCCTTTAAGGGTATAGGCATATGTTGCCGCTCACCTTAGCGTAGCGACGAAGGAAGCGGTATGGAACCGGAATATTGATGTCAAAGTTCAGCGCCTGCAGGATACAGATTTCCATGGCGATGAGCTGAGAACGCTTGTAGGCATCATCACAAATATATAGGAAATCATCCACGCAAGGTGGAGCTCGCTCCTGTGAGGATACACCAGGGAGATGATGGGTCAAATCTGACAAATCACATAGTACTCACTATAATTCTTAAAGCATGCAATATGTATATTGTGCATAGTACCCAAAAATACAGAGCACACTGTGCGGTTACTGCAACCCACAATGCGGTGTCAGCTTGAATTTCTTTGTGTAGTGAGAGTGTGGAGATATTTAATATCACTTTCTTGACTTATTTGATCGAACTGGCAAAAGGCATTTTTAAACAAAATTTTATAGAAACATACAATAAAAAATTTAGATTTTTTCTGAAATGATAAATGGATGGCATTCACGCAGTTCAACATTCAAGAGTGATAATAAGCATCATATTGTAGCTTATATAATAATAATAAAAATATACTTTACTTCAAATATATAACAAAAGACCTGCATATCAAAATAGTAAAAGAGCTGATCAATTATTCTGGATAATATAATATTATAAATTTTTATAGGATTTGAAAGAACCTGGATTTAGACATTATGTGCACCCTTTTAACGAGTAACTACATTTTCTATGAGGTTGTGTAAGTGTGTGTGCAAGATAGTGAGCGAATGGTTAAGTCCTTGAATAATTACGACTAAGCCCAGAAAAGTGCGAGTTTAAAAGAATGGCTTTCAGCTATCATGAGAGAGCATATGTCTTACCTCAAATTTAGAAGCGATGAGCATAGCAGTGGAACCAATGAGCTGTAAAGACTCCCGTCTGGCCTGGCTCACAGCCAGATAATGATCCGTCATTTTCACAGCCAGGTACAGAGTCTCATGATTCAGCTCGAAATTCTCCTGCAGAGTAAAGAGCAAGAATAAAGTCACGTCAGTGCTTTATCCACCAAAAACCAACAAGGTTTTACCAGACTTCTCAAAACAGCACAACGATGACAAACATTGACACTTACCTGGACCTCAACCAGCCAGTCCACCAGAATTGCTCTCATATTGTTGTTCAGATGTTGCTGATCAGGCATGTAGTCATGTAAGACAAACTTTTCCTGTAAATACAAGTAAACACTTTAGCTTAATGTTCTCTGTTCCTCAGCTTGCAAGAGCATTAATGAACTCACTACTAAACCAACCTCTCTGCTCTTGAGGTAGTCAAAAATATCTTTGGCGTACTCCACTGCATGCACAGAGTCACTGAGGTGCTCTGAATCGATGTCAAACTCAGGTGGGATCTGAAAGACATATGATATGATGGTGTTTTTGAAGTCTGTAAGGAAAGGGTTACCCCCAAAATATTAAAGAACATGCCCAGCAGCAAATAGCCACATTCATGCCAATTCTGTAATGGTGTAATAATTTCCTGATCTTAATAAGCATTGCACCAGTCCAGCAGACCTAGGCCTTACCTCCGGAGGCAGTAGGTGTGGAGGAATTGGAGCTTTGGAAGAGGATTCTTCCAGTTTCTCAATATTTGACTCCACATTCTTCAGTTCCTCTAACTTTTCCTCTGAATTGTCCACAGATCTGAGGGAAGAAAAGATAAGCAATCTACACATTCTGGGCCAATCATCTCAAATTACATTTAAAACATTTCAATGTAAAGTAGGGTAAAGATACAAAGCCAATAATATATGACTTACTTTAAGTTGACATCATTCTTAGAAAGTACTGAGACCTTCTTTTGCAGCTTCTTGACAGGATCTTTCTTCTTGATGGGGTTGCTTAGCTCAATCTTGTGTGCCTTTTAACAAAAGTGCATTTTAAGAGTGGCTTTTCACTAACATATATATATATTTTTTTTTTTACGGTTGACATTTCAGGTCAAAATTCAGCCTAGAAACTTCACAACACAACACTGTACTTGGGTTTAATTTGTTAAAATGAGCATGAATCATATCAATCAAATCGGTTTGATCTGAGACCGAGAGAATGAATGCGAGGTGTTAGACAACGGCCACGAATAAGCCGATCATTATAATATAGGGATGAATAAGCCATCATTATAATTTGCACATGACAGCACCTCACCTGGAAACCCAGACCAACCAAAAAAGAGCCCATACAATCTGTAATTTACAGCTTGAGCATGAATAGGATTTCAATGAGCTCATGAGACATGCTAAATCTGTGTTGATTTGCATCATTCAAGCAAACTCCTGGTGTTAGTGGGGTTAACGTTTCAAGATGGACATTCAACACTTACTGGTTTCACACCATCAGAATCAAACCGAGGGGCCGAAAAACACTGATAGACAGCCTAGTCAGGCAACACGAAAGCAATAAAACTGTGGTGCATGTGTACAAAAAACACACATAATATATTTTTTTAAATGGCACCCTTACATTTGTGATGTCCACAAAAGCAGTTCTTTTCTTAGGGGCCCCTTGAGGAGAAGATGAGGAGCGCTTGGTCTGAGGGCCATCCTGCTCAAACACAGAAAATACAATATTGATCAGATCAATGAATCAAACCCGCAAAACTAACTCACTTTCAGATCTGACCTAATCTCATTTACCTGGTAAATGAAAAAAAAAAAAAAAAACAGTTAACTTACCTGGTTCTCCAGTCCTTTGTGGTGAAGTTTGGGGATTTTACTGGTGGTGGGCTTCTTTCCTCTTGAAAACGGCATCTTGTTGTTCTGATCCTTTACAGTTATATCCTGTTTCAAATGTGATGTAAACAAAGAATGAGTGAAAAGCCGAATGTACTATTATAGTGGTGCACAGTTCAATCCGACACACACACACACATACGATTTGCTCCACAAGGTTACTAAACATTCGAACAAAACTCGGTAAGTTAACTAGAAACTGTTTTGATTGCAGGAATCAGTCGGTCGTTAAGCAACAACATGCATGCGACTGTTTCGTTTAGTTTTGCGAGAAATCTAATAGCAGAAACGATCTTACCTTTCACCATACGCTGAACATCCTTAATTAAAGCAGATAAATATTTTTAAATAGATTGTGTGCAAACATTCACAAAAAGTACAGCGAAAAGCAATTCAGACTGAAACAGAGACACCACACTACTGTTTGTATGCGTCCGAAACCACACGAGGCGATCTGATTGGACGGCTGCAACTCCCTGTAGGCCAATCAGCGTCGATCTGGGATGCCGATGTTAAGGGGCGGGGCAATAGAATTTAAAATTCAAAACACCCTAGCAACCAATAGGAAGAACGCTCGCGTTCCACTGACTTTTGAGCATTGAGCAAGCGGACGTTGAAGAGAATGTGCTTGGTACTGACACCATCCGAAGTTCTGCTTATTAGATCAAATAATTTTAATAATGTTACGTAACTCCTTTCACATTATTTATACTGTTGTATTTGCATTGAAGCCACACCTCCCAGCCACCCACACGCACACTTACGCAGTACATGTCTTTCACACAGGAAATCAGCATAGTCTGCAAACTGCCAGTGGCCCCATCATTCACTTACTCAGGTCTATCAAGACGAACTAGTTTGACTTATATTCCTCAACAAGGTATGAAATATATATATATATTAACTAGTTAATTAATTTATTTACTTCTTCCTGCAGTATTTATTTTCCCTTTTTTATTTTAGATTGTTTTTGTTTGAAATTATATTTCCCCTTTTTGTTTGAATATGTTCAATAAGCCTAGTTTAAGCCTTTTGCCCTCTGGTCTTTCAGCAAAAGAAAATGATTTATTATGTGCAAGATAAATTCAATTTTATGTCAGTGCTCTAAAACATGGGTATGAAAATCTAATTATCAGCCATTTTATACATTAGTTTACATCTGATTACCGGTAAGATGTCTTTCATACTCAAGGACCCAGTGGTTTAACAGAAAATTTCCTAAGTGTTTCATGTTTCCTTTGAAAATGTCAAATAATTATGAATCATACACAACAGATTAGACAGCCGAACACTTTACAAGGTGAAGTCCTCCACAGCACTTCACATGAACATTTTATTTCAATTTTTTAAAATGTTTTTAAAATTTAACTTGAACTGACTGCAGCTAACAGGTTATGCATGTGTTGTTGCTTTCATTGCCAAATTAAATAAATATGTGGGCGCTGCTGCTGACTCAAAATCCTTCACAAGTGTTAGTCTGATCAGATGTTCATCAGATCTTAAACATACGTCCTCACAAGCCTCTTTTCTGTTTCTCTTCATATGTTGCATTTTATATCAGTCAGTATCAGTTTGTAAAAATGCAGATTGGAACATCTAACCTCATACTTTCCTGTCAGTCACATGACTTAGTTCCTGTAAGAGCACTCCATCTGGTGATCACTTGTGGTTTTCAGTTCTTTTTCTGCTCATTTAAGACATGCTTTTCTTCCGTTGTTCTTGGATTAATTTAGTTAGTCACATATCAGAGTTTTGATTTTAAATGTACTTTCCTTTGCTTATTTTTATTCCTGAATTCTAATGTTACCTTTATCAAAATTTCAGTACTCAGGATATACTATTCAAACACTTTCAATGGAGCAAATAGGGCGTTTATGGGGTGCAACAGATACCAGTCAAACCTTCACACATTGTAATAGAGAATAGGGCTTCTTCTGTCCTCAGCGATAATTGAATAATACCATGTACCCCAAGAGGATTGCTCAATCATGTTCTTGAAAATCAACCTCCAAAGAATCACAACCTTCAATTTCACTTGAAAATCATTGGCAGGTGTGTTAGGAAAGAGTGGGAAGAAAATTATGCAGGGTGTTTTATCTCCAGGAGCATTAAGAAACCCTGCACTGGAATATCAATGAACTGCTGTCAGCCTTGTCCTGAGATACAAAGTAAAGTTTATTGTGGATTTAAAAAGTAGCTTTTTTTTATATTGAATAACCTATATGGACAGTATATGATCAATATATTGTCCAACCCTAAATTACATCTTGTCCAATCTCTTTTCCAGATGATTAATGAGGATTGGCTGTGCAGCTCATTTAAACTGTGTGATCTAGTCACCACTTCACAATCTGCTCACTCTGACGTAAGTACAGAAATGTTAGCATAGTATTTAGTACAATAGTATATTAAAAGCCTGTTAGAAAATACTTTACAGTCGTGACTCTCGAGACTTTTCGATCTCTTCTAAATTAAGTTTAAAAATATTTAACACCATAGAAAAAAAACAGCGATAAAGTATACATTGTTTACTGTATAACTTGTATTAGCAGCCTTACTTTTTGAAAGTCAAGTCTTCACTTTTTTGTCATGACCTTCTCAGGAATCTGCTCAGGTGGTAATTCATGGTGAATCATACCCACAACCTGCTTATAACCCATCATCAATCCAACACACTCTGGAAACATACAGCCATTTGCTGGATGTAACATTAGAGCAGAATTTAGAGCCCATTCTACACTTTGCACAGACAACAGCCAAAGCTATTATAGATTCAGCCGTCAGGATCAAAACCCCAAGAGAATCCGTCAAAGTGAGAGGGGACGATGTTGAGATGCTAGCTGAAGAGTTAACCTTACAAATCTGTTGCAAAGCATTGGAAGAGATGGAGAGGCATTATCACTGTGATGATCCATCATCCAAAAGTACGGATGATCAGGGGGTTGTGGAGGGGACTTATGGAAATGCATCTGTCCTGTGCTCTTCAGGGGACAACTATGATAAAAACACGACTGAAATGGAAACGGACAACAAGATGGAGGAATATGATGACACATATTCTAACTCCTTGAAGAGCATGGCTAATCTGGGCTCTGTTGAGTACCCTGATACTCCTCCAAGCACCCCTTTACTTCCGGAGATGATAAGGAGTCGAGCCAGTTTCACAAGGAAGCTAAAGGGAGGACTGGCTAAAGAATTCCTTCCTTCAACCCCTCCATCAACCCCCAAAGACCACATGCAACCACGGATGGAGAATCAAATGACAGACTTGTCCGCTGACTTCATTGTGAGACTGATGCGCTCACTTTCACTGGAGTGCTGTCGAAACGAAGGCTTAGAAGAAAGCGAGGATGGAGAAGTTGATGATGACAGGCTCCAAAATGATGTTTCCGGTCTGACTGACTATGCAGCTCAAATTTCTGCGGATATCCTTCATTTTATCACCACAAACGAGATAAGAAAAGTAATGGATGAGGGTTGTGTGAAAAGCATGTGGGCTATCGCTGACCAACTAGCGAGTGAAATTGTCACAACGTCTCTAGCAGAGGTGATGGCAAGAGGAGAAAGGAGGGTTTCGGAGGAGGAAACAACATCATACTCATTGTATGAGGTAGACATGGCCACAGACACGAGGGCTATGATCTCTGCAACAGACAGGGTGAAAGTTTTAGCTAGTGAGCTAATCATTAACGCTATGGTTCATGCTTTTGCTAAGCTAGGACAGGGTGTGTTTAAACATGGAACCCAGCCACATCTTTCGGGCCAAGCTGTCGAACCACAGCCATGGGAAGAAAGAAGATATTCAGACACATTGTGTAAAGACTCAGTCAACTCCCACAAAGCCAAAACCTTCAGATGTTGCAGCGATAAATCAAAACTGAACCCCATTACAGATGACGCCATAAAAGTGAAATCATCGATACACACATTTGCCAACAACTTTGCAGAAGACGTGCTTCAGCACTCTGTGTGTGAAGCTTCCAGCTTACTGTTTAACTATAAGCAATCTCAGGGAGCAGAACTTGGCCCAGAGAAAGACATTACACCATGGGTAATCAAGATGTGTCCTGGGGAAAGTGTTGTCCAGGAACTGCAATGTGCTCTACTCTGGGCCGCAGCCTCTCAGAAAGGAACCAAAGCACTTCAGTTTGATCTACCAGACAAAAGCTTTCAGCAAAAGGTACATAAAGAATATTACAGTTTCCACAGACTGAATTTTATATTGCCTCTATAATAGAGGAAAATGTGGCTGGTTGTAACACGGTTTGCTTTAATGTCTGAAGGATGTTCACAGCAAGGACAATAATTAAAACAACAGTGTTGGGGCTAGTTACTCAAAAAAGTAATATATTACATATTACATATTACTCTCAAAAATAGTAATGCCTTACTTTACTTTATTACTCCCTGGAGAAAGTAACTAGTTATATTACTAGTTATATTACTAGTTACATCTTTTTTTCTTAATTACTCTATGATTGCCTGAGATGCATCAGATGGAGGGAGAACATACAAAGGAGGAGTGTTCTTTAGGGTCTTTATCAGTGGCGGCTCCTGCCAATTCTCTCAGGGGGGGGGGCAAATGTTTGCTCTATTAATGAGGATAGGTCACCCATTCAATTGATAAATTAACGGGTAGTTAAAGATGTAAAGGGAACCGAACTACTGTATTATTAATTAAAAATAAACTGACATTAGGGATCAATCTCTTGCACTCCTTATTTTTCTATATCCGTGTTAACACTATTCAGCAGCATATGAAGACTAACACCAGGATGTGGTTTTTCCAAAAAATACTTTTTACTTTTCGATTTCAGTTTAATAAGAAATAATTGAAGTCACATAAATCACTGTTTACACAACTCACTAATATTACTGCTCGTCAGTACACCTGTTCTCTAATCAGCGGTTAATTCCATCAGGTGCGTGATTTCACATAGAGCAGCTGTTACTACACAGAGCCGTTATTAACTGAGAAGATGCGCAAATCCACGTTCATTTTCAGCGTTTATTGGCACGGTTGTATGAACATATGGTTCAGGCACCTGATGGAATAAACCGCTGATTAGAGAACCGGCTTTACTGAGATGCGCATTAACGAGCGGCCGATCGTGATCGGAGCACTCCTACAAAATAATTACTGAATCTCCACCCGTCGAAACTAGCTTTCTGTTGCTGGGAACCTTCCTCTGAAAAAGAGCTTGCCATTGTTGACGCTTCCATTTTTCCCCATCTGTCTGAGCGTGCCGCTCTGCTGCCGGCTGTCGACCAATCAGTGATGGTAAATGATACCTCGTGCAAAACCCAGACCAATCACTGTTCCATTCACGCCCTCCTTCCCTTCCCTTCTGTTCTCTGTGTTGTGTGCCTTGTGTGTGATGAAGGTGCTACTGGCAAATGTAACGCAAGTAACTAGCTTGGGAAAACTGTAATAATATTACCATTTTCAGACGAGTAATGCCTTACACTACTAGTTACTGAAAAAAGTAATATTATTACAGTAACGCGTTACTTTGTAACGCGTTACACCCAACACTGTAAAACAATTAGTATAAAGTTTTAATAATCATTCAAATGCTATGAGAATAATGAAGTCCACACTACAGCTATAATGATAATGACACAGAAGAACAATATCAGAATGACTCTCAGAATTTTTGCAGCTCAAGAGTGATGAAAACAATTGACAGCCAATCAGAATCCACCCGGTTTTAACAAGCTCAAGCATTTAAAGCAGCAGATGACATTGCTGCAGCGCATGCTTATAATAAACATAAGGATGTTAGCGTCTATTGGTATGTATGTTAATATAGTAAACATTCTTGGTAAGAACAGGCCTTTAGCTATGGTGTGGAATTTCTCCATTCTCATAGAATTTGAATGATTATTGAAACAGTTATTCTTGGTGTGGTCTTTAATGCTGTTTTTTTGAGGTGAGCTGTAAGGTATCTCATAGGTTGCCTAGGACATTGACATCAGGTTACATTTGTGCAAGCATTTATACTGGAAATCCATCAATATTTTTATAGCAAAGTCCAATCAATAGTTTTAAGCATTTTAATTTAAAAGAGGAAAAAAGGAAGGAAACATTTCATCCTAAAACAATAACAAAAAAACATAAAATATTGGCTAAGAATTAAGATTTGTTTGGAGTGTGGTTTCAGTAAAAGTAAATGGGCAAACCAAATTCCAGAACTGATTTTTCATCCTGACATTTGTATATATGTGGTTAAACTAACCCAGTGTTTCAACTCACCCAGTTTTACAATTATTCCAGTTGTTGTCTGAGACATCAGCTTTGAGTTTATACAACTTTTGAGAATTATAATTATAATAACAATAAAAAGGAAACATTTTATCACAAAACAAAATGATTTAATAAATAAAATAGAAACATGTCCGTAACGACTGCATCATAATTAAAAATGTTTGTATTGAGATTCCAGTAGAAGTAAACATGGAAACATATTCACAAATCAAAAAAGATTTTTGTCCTGTAAATCATTTTTAATCATTTCCAAGTGGTTAAACTGACAGTTCTACATCTCATTTTACAACAGTCCTGGTCGCCATCTAACACAATAGGTTTGAGTTTATACCTTATACTTTTGTAATAATCTCAAACTATTGAATTACATGGCATTCATCATACTACCTACCCATACTAGCTGAATTGCTTTGAAAGAGCCAATCGGTTTCATTAGAAGTCCTCACAATGATTTCTATCATTTCTATCATAGAATAATTGTATTACTTTTTATTATTTCCCTGTAGCTTTGCAGACTCTCTCGGAGTGCCCGTCTGAATGGTTGGACGGTGGGTGCTTTGATGGTGTCTCTCGAGGAGTTTTGTGACATGCAGCAAGAGACCAGCGGAGGGCACTATAAGAGCTCCGATTCTCTCCTGGAGCATCTGCAGCACCTGATTGACAATGTGTGTTTAAACTGATCTTGAGGCCTTACCCTTGCAGAACTGGTCAATGATCCATGCAGCATCCCCTGAAACAAAGGCAGAAAATGCCTTACATTAATCTTCATCCACACAATCGTTCACATCTCAAACATTAATAAAAGGACACAATGTCATTACAAAGTAGAAGAAATCATAATCAATTTCACTCTGAGCCATTGAAAATGAGCCTTTAAAGACGAAGCAGCTGCATGCACGCTGTCTGTTTATATGAGCTCTGCTCTCCCAGTCCAAGTGCTCAGACCGCAGCCGTTATAAGGTAAGCGTAAATCTGACTACAGTGCATATCAACTTTGGAAGTTACTATACCATCCAAAACACACTGACACATTCTTGACCAAAGATCCTGTATTCTGTATGATCCGTGTTGTTATTTTTCAAAAATATGTCAGAGCCTATAATAAAGTGTGACTGAAAATGATCAACAGTGAATGATGTTTTAAAGCTGTTTTATGATGGAGCTGCATCCCATTTTCGGCATCCCATTAATACTCCCCAAGCAGTGATCCCTAACATGGCAGGAATGTGCTTTAACAAAAACCTGCATCCCATTTACTCCCGCTCTTGGCGGCGACCACAGCTTGAAAATCAGGGATATACACACACAAAATCACACATACTCATTCTGTGACCCTCTGTCTCGCTCTATCAGTCTCCCAGACATGCTCTCTCCCGCACACTCACATGCATATTCTCATACACAAGGGGGACTGACTTCACAGCTGCAGTGTCAGTGAAGACACAGTGGCTTTCAGTCCAGCCCCCATATATGCATCTGGAGAAGTGTTTGTCCTGATGTCTGAGGAACCATCACTGCCAAAAATGAGAGACGGTGAAAAAAGAAAAAAACGTGCATAAGGAAAAAAAGATAGCAGAAAAAGGGAGTGGGGAAGAGAGTGAAGGGAAGAAATGATTGCAACAGAGCGAACACATATATGGTCAAATGGATCATGGGGGTTCTGGAAAATCTCCTAACACCCCCTCCTCCCACCCTTTTCCCCAAGCTATGATACATCGATTTATTTTCTACAATGAGAGCCAGACACATGTAAAGGAATTCCATACACTAAACAGGCCTCATAGACTTCATGTACTCATATATTCTCTATTCCTATCATTCAAGCCTAGTGAAGCACTGAAGTGGCGCGACTTAAGTCAACAGGGATGGCGAACAAGCCTTGTATTTATAAGATCAAAGGAGCTGATGGAGAATTGCATAAAACACTAAATAAATTCAAATGAGTACAATACATTGAACATGTTTGCTCTAGAGAATAGGGACGTGTTTCAGGTTTTTAAAGAATTTTCACATTGTGCTCTTTGCAGGCCCATTGTGTGCAAAACATGACTTTTTCTCTGTGATCTGCAGTTCGTAATATGATCCGATGTCTCACACTATATTAAAGGGATAGTTAACTAAAAAAAAAAATAATAATAATAAAAATTAAAGGGATAGTTAACTAATAAATGAATGAAATAAACTGAAAAAAACATCTGTAAATGAAAAAAGAAGAAGACAATTTTCTGAAAATTGGCTCAAAGGTGTTTTTGTCCATATTTATTGACCTGTTTTTTCTTTTCTTTTCTTTTTCTTTTTTTAAAATCCCATTGACTTTCTGTTTTAAGATTTTGGGGTGATTTTGCTTCCATAACATGTCTTCTTTCAGACTAGTGAAGAGGAAAAATCCAAATAACTTTTATATTATATATAATGACGTTTTATGAAGTAATTTAAAGAGGGGTTTGTTCGTATATAATTTGCTTGGTTTAATTAAGGTCACGGTGGAATAGTATAGCATGCTATTTGCTATGCCACTTTCATCTAGGGATGTAGCTATCAAATTTATTAGTAATCGAGTATTCTACCAAAAATTCCATTGATTAATCGAGTAATCGGATAAAATGTGTTTTTGCTTATTAATATTAATTATGCAAGAGAAAATAAGACTCCTGGGTCTCTTAAAATGAACTAAGTTTCCTTTTTTAGAATTTATTTTTAAATGCATAGAACGCAATGCATACATCAAAAATAAACATTTAATTATTATCCATTGTTTCTCTGTCTGTACTTGTACTGTGAACAATGACAATAAAGTTGACAGATGAATTAAATGCATTTAAGTGCCATTAATTTGGGGTTTTAAATAAAGCATTTTCTAAGATGCACATTTAACATTAAATACAAAACATTAATTTAATTTATATTTTAATTATTGAAAATTAAGCAAACTTAGCTTTTTGGTAAACAATGGGGATTTACTATTAAAAATAAAACATGGAAGAAATTTTGTGTGATTAAACCTTAAAAAAAAAAAACTTTAGATTTTTTTTAGTAGTAGGCTATGTACATTCTGCTGAACAATAGTAATACATCTCTGGCAAATACTTGTCTAAAACGGCACTTTTATTTTGACGGGTTGACATACATTTACAGTTCTGTGTATGTGATGTGACGTTAGTTTTACTCAAATCAAACGGTCAAATGCCATAGACAGTAAAAGAAATGCTCATGAAGTGACTGTCAGAGCAGTTCTGGAGATGTTGTTCATGTGTTCACGTCCTTATTTAGTGAGACAGCAGATGCTGAAATTACCGCGAGCATCACGCGCGCTTCAGTGTGTGTTAATAAAGGAAGTCGCGCTTCTGCTCCATTCATTAACAGAGACACACAGAACATGCAGGATTCATATATAAATAGACTGTTCCGGCTTAATATTTACAAATATTAGTCCATCACGTGAGATCACGTGGTTGGCTGGCTGCTGTCAGCGACAACTGAGAGGGGCCCCTTGAGGGGTATCCCGATAACAGTGTCATTACACGTTACTGTATTGAAGATCAAAGGGGCGCTCACACAGTGTCGTTGCATTTTATTCTTAACCAGTCGTTGTCTTGGGGCCCCAGGCCAGCTCGGGGCCCCAAGCAATTGCTTGGTTTGCCTGCCTTGTCATGACGGGCCTGGGTCTTGTTTGCATACTTAAATATAACATTTCAGAAAACTGCAGTTGCCTTGATGTACTGTGATTTGTATCTCATCTCTACAGCTCAGGGGCTGTAGAGATGACCAATTCAAATAAGACCAGACTACCTTTTTACTATACAAAGTTATGACCAGTCTTAAAGACAAAAAATGAGATGACTTAATTTTAAGACTACTCTAAGCATTATGCAACCAGCACTAAATACCCTCAGTAGCAGGCATGAGATATCCATCCATGAGGAGTTGTCTCATATATATATATTTAACTGCTCACCCCTTTCACTGCACTTCCACAGCAGAGACCAGAGATGATCTGCGGACAAGGTGAGAGCATCAGTCTGGTTGGTTTCTCCAGCTGACCATAGGCCTCGACCAACTGAACATCTGACATCAGACATCTGCCGTCTCCACTAGATGCTAAAATAGACAAACATACGCTCCGGCTCACAGACGATGCTCGTCTCCTGCTGTTTATGGCTAAAACAGACAAAGACTGCAGATATATTTACAGTCTGTTGAGAGGAGTGAAGTTTCATGTCCCTTCAGTTTTATCGTGGACCGTTTATCTCAAGACAAATTGATTGCTCAAGACAGCAGAAGAGTGCAAGTGATAAATGCAATTTATTAGATATACTCAAAGTCTTTCATCTTCAGTTCTTTTAGTCAGATGTACATAGAACAGAACAGTCATCTTTCTTTTTCTTTTTCCTTTTTTTCCCACTTAAGATATTTTACCTTTACAAAAACAAGGCTCTGTTTAGTAAGTAAAGGTCATCAAACCAGGTCTGCATTTGTTATCTTGTTCTGCTCAGTCACACAAATAGCCCACCAGCAATTCAGTTTGTTAATATCTAATAATCTACATGCATCTGCATGTTTCAAATCCGGATATGTCTAATATTCATTTTAAGGACTATATAAATAAGTTCTATATAAATATAATGGTTTTACTCAACCTCCTTCACAATAAAATCCTAACCCTAAGATGGTTTATGGCTATAGAGGGGTTTTGGACACTTCTCAGCTGGTCTGTCTAGACCATCTTAAACTTGAAGACCAGCAAACCAGTTTAGGTTTATTTAAACCAAGAGTTCTTAACCAGGAGGCTGGCTCCAGCAAAACTTCCAAGGGAGTCCAAATATGATTTAAAATAAGACAAAACAACCATTAAATAAGCAACAAAAACAAGTAATGGGAAATAAGTAATAACAAAACCTACAAATAAAGATTTATTATTCTAATTTACCCCTCTCAAAAGTATTTTTTTTTTCTTTAAAGCATCATAAATAATTAAGTAGTTCATTAATAATATGAAGAACATTTTCATCGAGGAACTATAGATGCTAATGAAGAACCTAAGAATGTGTGAGAGACACGTGCCCTATAGCAGCTGTCAGAAACTCACTCACTCACTCACACACACACACACACACACACACACACACACACACACACAGTAACAGCGAGAGCGCAAAATAAGTGGATCAGACCGCTACATTTTGACTCGTTAAAAATAATGCAGGTCATTTAAAAAAAAAACATGATGGAAATTGTGTGCGCGTTTACAGTGGTTATTACGATAATCTGCTGGACCATCTGACTCATTTTCTTCTCACACACACACACAAAAAGAGTTGTTTTAAGAAAATATGACATAAAATAATTTATGAAATATAAGAAAATTTTAAAGAACTTCTTATAATTATTTATCTTAACGTATTTCTTAAGATTTGGCAACACGGTTGTGATGGTTCCTACAGTAGCCGCCTAATTTTAAAAGTGTGATTTATAGACCTGGAAATGTTAATTAAATTAATACATTCTTATAACTCCATGTGCATTTTTATAATGAATATGCACTTTTTTATAGTTACAAAGCTTGTAAATATTTTATCATGAAGAAATTGTAAATAAATATTTAATCCTTTTCTTTATTCTCATACAGTAAATAATAAACAACTGGGAAAACTTGGGGCCATTTAAATATTGTTATCGTATTGAAGTAAAAAAGTACGAGCTCAGTTTAACGGGTTTCTGTAGCATGGAAAAAGAGCATTCTGGGCTTTTCTGTATAGGTTGGGAGAATATGACCAATATTATTATTTTGACACAATAACGGTTTAAATGTTCAGTATAAATCTATTATTACATTTATTCCTATTGCAGTTGTTCTCAGTTGGTCATCTTGTATGAGGAAAAGGGTTAAGGAAGTCATGAGTTGTAAAGTGTAGCCTACCTTTCGAAACTCTTAAGACTCAACCCACCACACACACACACACACACACACAACCCAAGTCTACAGCATTATTTGTGAGCGCATGCGAGTGTGGGACAGACTCGACCCTCCCACGGCCGCTCTGCGCCAACAAGGAGTTTATTCAACGTCCCGTTGCTGATTTCTATTTGTTTGTCTCTAACCGCGTATCCACTCAGTCTTAGGAATGCCATGGCTACTCAGAACAACCAGGATTACTTCAGGTCGGTCAGCAGCGAGTCCACCAGATACATGATGGTTCCGGCGAACAGCCACGGTCGAGACGCGCCGTCAAAGTTATGGATCGCGATGGTGGTGATCGTGGTGGTCGTGCTGCAGATCGCTTCGACCACCGGACTCTTTGTCTACTTAAACATGTCTTTATCGCAGGTAAGGCACAGTCATTTAAGTTGCATTGATTCTTTTCTTGTCGCACAGGCCATGACTTCAGTGAGTTTCGTGCCACTATTTTTGGCCATCACAGGCGCGTTCGGGGAGACGGCGCGTTCAAAACACAGTGCACTTCATAGACAGCATGTTTACTCTTATTTCCAGTGCCCATGATGCCGCAAAATGCTGTCAAGGCAGTTTTGAAACACGGTTTGCAGCAGATGAGAACATCTACGAAGTTGCAGATCCAGCAGCAGTCATGCATCAATTTCTATTCCAAGATACAGAGGGAACGCTGTTAGGATATTAGGCAAGCAATGTAGGGAGATTGGGATGGGAAAAGGGGTTTTGTTTCTTTTCATTTAATCGGACCATTTGTTGTTTAGTGGGGATTTACACGTTAAAGGCTTTCACAAAATATCAACACAGTGATTCCATCAAACTGTTAGAAGAATCAAATCACTTTTAATGTGTGCTTGTGGGAAATCTTCTAAAAAAGAAATACAAGTGTGACTATCAGATTATTAACAGCATGCATTAATTTGGCAAAACCACACACACACACACACAAACTAAAACATGATTACTCAATCAAAAGACAAGGAAGTCATGTTGTTTTGCTACATTGTCTTCAAAAGTTCATATGCATGCTTTACTGCCTTGTCTGGATTCAGCACGATACATGGATAACAACAGGTGCTTGAATTACACACAGCATAGAATACAACAGCATAGAATACAACATCAATTTTCTATAAATCAGAATCACGATGTTGAGATTAATGGATACGTATCATTTTTTAAAAAGTCAAATATGCTCAACATGTAGTGCATATCTATCATTCTCTGCCTTTTGTGATGAAATAATGCGTTTAATCATACTCTGAGCCATATTTCTGAAAGCTAATCAAGTGGAGAAACCGAAGGTTGAGGTAGGATTCTGTAAATTCCGTTGAATATATATATAAAAAAAAACTCTGAACCCATATTGAGGTTATTACAATTGAGGTTATTACATAAAATATGAAGACTATATATATATATATATATATATGAAGTTTCTAACAGAGCTGGAATACTCTCAATATAAAAGTGATCTTTGAACAGCAAAACCTGTAAAACGATACCACTTGGTGAGATAAGACTGATTGTTTAAAATAAATGCTCTACCTCTGAAAGGAAAAAGAAAGCGAGGTTAATTCACGGTCACACTGTGAGACTGTAAACACAACAGGGAGGGTAATGGCAGAAGCTCCCATGTTGTCACCATTGGATTTAAACAGAGTTGCATCTGACCTATTTATAAGTAACTGTGATTGACAAAATCCATTTAGATTAGGTGTCGGACTGAGCTGACTGACTGGTGCCGGCTTTTGGGACAACAGTTTAGTTTATACCAGCCCCAATCTTCTTTTCCCTCACACGTTGATACATGTAGTTCTGGAGAGCCCTTTCATCAACAATAACAGATATTAACTGTAAAGCAATACCCTGCAACCAAATGTGTGTCTCCTCTCGGGCTCCCCTTGCTAAACCTCCTGTGACATTTTCCATTGCCAAGATCCACAACATCTCACTCTCTCACCCCTCTGTTTTTTCCCTCTCCTTCTTGTTCTGTCCTTATTCTTATTCAATTTCCTTCTGTCTTTCCCTCTAGTTCTCATTTTAATATCATGGTTTTTATGTAGAACATATAATTATAGCTAACTATGGCTGCTTTTCTCTGATAATTCTTTGCGGATTCAAGTTACGTTATTTTTGCCAGGCCCAAAGAAGGCATGGATAGTTTCCAGTGTTACACGGACTGGTTCAACCTTACAAAAATGAGGACAAAGCTCTAGATACATTTTACCAATATAAAGTGACTGAGATATTTAAGAAATGTTTAGAATTTGTCGTCCTGCAATTAAATTGAGTAGGGAGCACAGGGTAGCTTTTTATTTTTGTAGTTCCTAAGTAAATCAAACTAGGCCAAGCAATGATTCACTTCTCACAATAAATTTTGCGTAACGCGTAAGGCGCTTACTTCTCTAATAAATCTGAGAAGGGTTTGACATATCTCCTGGCCTATTTCACAGGCCCTGGTTATGATGGAGTTTCAGTTGTACATGAATAGAAATCCTTAGGAAAATATTTTTAAGGATTAAACTTCACTGTGGTGTTTGCTAAAGGATTAAATATCTTTTTTTCCCCGAAGGGACAGTCATCAATTCAACACATTGAGAAGCTGAAAAAGCAAGAAAAGACGAATAGAATTGTGTGAGATGTTGACAATAAAGACACATATATACCCGGCTTTCTAGTTCACACACAGCTGTTGCCAAATGAGCATTCTCCAGCAGTAACATAAATATCCTGTGCTCACTGTTGTTGCTCTGACCAGATGGGATGCTCACAGTGTTGTCCTAAAAGATGTGTAAACACCTCCATTTTACCCCATTATCAGAGTCTGCAAGGACAAACAAATCCCTGGTTTACACCAACCAAACATTGCTACTCCCTCATTTAGCGCCATTAGCGCAGTAATGAAAACTCTGCAGACTGAATGTTCCACCGACACATGGGGGCATTTTATCAGCCTTTATTTGACAATAATCAAATTTAACATAAAAAGTACTTTTCTGATGAGATTAGCCCCAAAAGGAGGCTAAAATGTGCAATTCAGTCAAGTAACTTGAGTTAATGCCAATCTGTCCGTGTCATGTTTAATTTCTGTATTAATTATGTGTGGAGAAAAAAAAACTAAACAAATCCTGCTTCTCAGAAGTACTTAGATATTCTAGTAGAGCGCGACGACTGTTGGGGCCCCATTTGGATGGGGAAAAGAAGCCGGGGTCTACTGACAGGCACATAGTTAGTATTCTAGAAGTGTAACATTCAGACAGACAGAGCAGAACGTGCCGGCGATGGCCTGAGACTTCGTAGAACACCCGGTGGCTTTAAAAACGCATCACAATGGACGCTTAATAAGGCCTGTCTTCAGTGGCGATTTACCAGAGATTTATGAGCCAATGACAGAAGCCAAGACAAAGGCGATTATAAGAAAAAAAAAGGATTGTTACCCTTGGTAACCGGGGCTTTTGCCACACACAATGGCACCGGTCATTGTAAAGTCGAATGCGTGTATGTACAGGTGCATACTATAGGACCAATGGCATGCTGACTATGCACTGTATCAGAAACTTTAACTCATTGTTTGTCAACACACCTATATCAAGGATCACTTGTAGTCATGCGCTAATTTTAGAGAAACTCGTCATTGTGTGTAAAGCACCTACTGAACTTGTTTGAATACTCTTCTTTGTACGAGTCTAAATAAAAAACAAACTTTGCTCAAAAAGGAGGTTTGCTTTTTAACATGATTTATTGCTTTAAGAGACTAGTCGACCCTAGGCCAGAGAGAGAGAGGTTTTGACTTCAGTGTGGTCTTCTGGAGAACGAAAAAGAAAGAGAATAATCTCCTCGGAGTTGGTTCTTTGCCAAATGCACAAATTGAATATTTGTCTGGAATTTCCTTTGAAGACCTGCTTAGACAAACCTGTAGCCCTCTGGGAGATCGTCCGAAGAAGCAGGGCTTCAGTCATTTAGATCATGACCAACTTTCAGGCTGCTTTCCTTTCTTTGAGACCGCAGGGGGGAACTAGAAAAAACATACACATGGATCAGGAGTAACCATAAAAAGAGAGAAGCGAGAGGAAGGGTGAGACGTTATAGTGAGATGCAGAGACAGAGAGCCCCTAGCATGGATTTAAGTTACACGCCTGGTTTCTCTTATTTAATCCTTTCCCAAAAAAGCAATGGATGTGGAATGAAGCAGAAAGTTCAGTGGTGGCTTCTTTTCCCCAGCTACAGAAATGAGGGCTAACACTGAAGCATTGTTCCCCATTTCCTGCTGCCCTCTCTGAGATCAGAACCACTAGTCTCCCAACCAATGACTCAATACCACCATCTATGTTGATTTTACTTCATTTAGCGGATTTTGAGCTACATGATTTTTGTGAGTCAGCCCATCTATGAACGATTACGTATAGCAATACTGTCAGAGTTAACATGTATTAAGGATGTAGCAGCATTGACCCAGAGTTTTTAATTTATTGGGTGTAACTCATGATGACAAATGATACATTTCTGGCTCACACTTCTCCGCACAGTACTTTAGATTCCATCCCGGGCACATGTGACTGACCCATTTCCAAAAGAGAAATACGAGGAAGTAGGCACTTACATGACAAGTAGTTGTTTACAGCTAAAAAGGTTTTGAACATGTACATGCAAGCACAAAATATGACGCATGAAACCATGGCCTGTCAGAGGTGAAAAAGATGATCAGATATAGCTCAGGTGGTAAATATAACCTTGTTACCCTATAGTATGGTGTCCGATACTCGGAATTTGTGCTCTGCATTTAACCCATCCAAGCATGCACACACAGCAGTGAACACACACACACACAGTGAACACACACCCGGAGCAGTGGGCAGCCCAAGATTACCCATGAGACAAAACCGCAAATGGGTTGTCGATCAACACAAATGAAGGAGCCTAGCCCCAATACTGTAAGTCCTTCCAGGACTAGGACCAGCCTCGTTTGTGTGGTCACACAAGAAATTGCAAAACGGGTTTAAGATCAGTCTTGAGCGGTTCCTGTGTTGGCAGCCCTGCTCAATATGTGGGACCCTCATTACCTGCCCGAATTGCTTTGATAACCATAACGTGGTGAAAATTAACGAAACGTACCTTCTGCTGCCACGCTTTGTTGGCAACTGGAGAGTCGTTAAGAGATTTGGTGGACCGTGACTCAAGGCTTCAAAATTGCACGCAGAGATCCTTAACTGGCGACATATTTCTAGGAGAGACTCCGAGTTTCTGAACAGAGACAGAAAGAGAGTGAGCATCACAGAAAATAAGAGCAAGGGTTTCAGAGCGAGGTCATTTGAAAGCACCTCATTATGTAGGACATACCTCTCCAGCTGGCTCAAGGTCTTGAGCTGAACTTGTACCCATTGGCTTTCCATAGAAAGCCCCATTGCAGATGTTCTCATCTACTTTCCTGGAAAGGGTCAAGAGGGATGCATGCCCTCATTTTGAACTTCAGCCTATGCTCCGGCCTTGAGCAGACTGTTTCCTCATTGAGCATGCCTTCAGCTCCCTGTTGATTTTTTCCCAATTTACAACCAAAGTGTTGTTTTCATTGTTCCTTGGGGTGACATTTTATTCAAACCTAATTTTAATGTACTGATTCCAATTGCATCTGAATTGGGCTTGTTTTAAAACTTGTATCCTATTGGCAGGTTAAAAATCAGGGGGTTACAGAAGAGCTGCGGTGCTTGGGCTTGCTCAACGCCCTGGATAAAGACCGGGACATTCCCGAAGACCTGGCCCAATTGTTTGGAGAACCTTGCATCAAGCTGGCTGAGGGTATCAAAGCCTATATTTCCAAGGTGAGTTCACGTCTCTGTTTGATTATACTTGTTGCACAACATTCTGCCTTCATTTGTTGGGATTTCTGTTGAGGCAGGTTGTGTCTTAATAACAGCTATTAAAAACATAATCTGCCTTTACATTGCATTGGGCACAATTGTAGACAACAGTATTAAGTGAAGCTCCTCACAGCATGAAGCAACATGCTGTTACCATAAATGTGTCCCGGCAAGTGATTACAATCTCCTTAGGGAAGAACAAATGGGTGGTTGAGTCATGGGAGAGTTTTTCAGGCATTTATGCTTGTATATGCACCGTTGTAGAGGGTGAGTCAGCCCCTTGTCCCGATCATGAACCAGCCTAGCAGTCAGAGCTCAGATTTGAAGGAAATGGCTTGGTTTTCCCCTTGCGTGGCTGGTTATCCCTTCAGCATTTAGCTTTTTCCCCTCACAGCCTTCCAGTGGTGGTTACATTAATAAAACTGACATGTTTGAAAGCCTGGGCCTTGGTTTTGAGCAAGTCTTGTTCTAAAGGTGTGATTAGACTTACAGAGCATCCAGTAGTAAAGTCAAACACATATTTACATTAAACACAATACCGTTGAAATGTTTGAGATCGGTACAATTTTTTTATGTTTTTGATACAGCTCTTATGTTCAGCAATGCTGCATTTATTTGATGCTGAATTGTTGCTCAGGAAACATTCATTATTATTATTATCATTAAAATTTAAAACACGTTTTTGCTGCTTTATATTTTAGTGGATACTGAAATATGTGGACGCTAGTGGAAACTGAAATATTTATATATTATTATTATTATTATTTATTTTTTATTTTTTTCAGGGATCATTGATGAATAGAAAACAACAGCATTATTTTAAAATATAAACTATATCCATGTAAAAGTCTTTTTCACCATGCATCCTTGGTAAATAAAAATATGAATTTCTTTATAAAAATGGTTTTCAAACATTTAAACACTAGTATTATACGTTAAGCATGAAAGGCAATATTCAAAACTGTATAATAGGGGCACTTTAACATCAGAAGATTACTGTTATGGTACCAATATATTGTGCGTCCTGTGTGTCCCTGTTTGATTTTATCATCCAGTGTCAGACTGAATAAATAGCTATTGGTTAACTTTATCCAATAGCTTAGATGTCCTAAGTGACATCAGCAGAAAAGAAAAGGTTGTTTCAGAGGAGAAAGACATTCTTTGTTTGGAACAACCTGCACCAATGAATCATTAACAATAAACCAGGAAACATTAGAAAGTAAATAGGGTTCATTTTGACTTTGCTTTTCATTATGGTGGAAGTGTCACAAACTTCTGCCATTTTTCTTTAGTAATTTTCCGTGCCACTTCTTTGTTTACCCAAGTCCCTCAGCTCTGGGAATATATGTTATCAGATTTACGGAGCATGTCTACCCCGTCCTCCCTCCTGCCACTATGTGCAACAGCCCGTGCGTACCGTCAAATCTTTCACTTCTAATTGAATGAGGCTGCAAACAATTTATTGGCACTCAGAGACAGAGGCATTTGCCTCATAATTAAAAACACATGCGCCACTTCTTAGAGATGCAATTATGGTGCATTAAAGAATTCCCTGTTCATGTTAGAGGATCGGTCAGTGGAAAAAGTAAACAAATAATGGAGTTTTGCCAAATAAAAAGAGAACATGAGGGTTAGACCAGTACATGAATTTCAACACATGTAAAGAGAGAAAACATAACGTATACGTGCATGTATTTGCTTGCATGTTCACGCGTCAATACGAATAAGAGGGTGAGATTCAGATTGAGATAAAGGAGGAAGATATTTTCACGCAGAGAAAGAAACGGGCCAAACAAGCACATGCTGAGGCTTCAGGCTCTTTTCCAGCTTCATGTCAGCACAGAGGTAAAGCACACAGAGAAAGAATAAGAGGACAAGGAGGAACGAAAGGAGTGTTTCGCGGCAAAGGCCGTGAATGAGCGAGTGAAGAGAGATGAAGGAAATGCATGTTTCTGAAGTGAAGGCTTCAGAATCCAGAGAATGCCAGAACACCTGGTAGTTATTATGGAGGGCTCAAAAAAAAGCAGAAAACAAATTCAGATGTCCTCCAGATTCTCGACTTTAGCCGGACTCAGCACACAAACAGCATACAGAAGTGCAGTATATGCAAACCGCTGGCCATCGTTGCTCCCTGAGCTTTGGTGTAACACTGTATGCCCCCTAACCTGGTCAAAAACACTACAACATCTTGGCCAGAATGGATACGATCCAGTCTAGAAATAATATCAGCATTCCAAAGAATATTATATGCTTAACCTATACACTCCGCAGCAGCCACTTGAGTCCTCTCAATATCCCTAAATCCCTCCTCAGTTTCCTGCAAAGCTAAATGGGACGTTTTGTCCCCATTCTCCGCTTGTCTCGGATTCTCCTAATAACTCATTAGATAAGGAAGCATCTCGGCTTCAGGCTCATATCCGCAGCGTTGCATCACCGTCTGCGTCTGAAACAGATTTACGATGAAAGCAGTGATCATACTCGGGGCATTCCGCCAACCTTAGAACAAACACAAAGGCCATCACTGTGTGCCCTCTAACCTTTATCTTCAGCATGATCATAGCTCAAGGATTGTAATCATGTTTTCGATGGTGTGGTCGGTTTTACAACATGCGGTTTCTCTGGATGAATGTATTGTTTGTTTCAGAAATCTATGGGAAACTACTAGCTTGGGGATGTGGATTAGATTTGATAACAAGCAAACATGAGATTTGCAACGGTGAAAAAGGGGAAAAAGAAAGAAAAAGAGAAAAACGTTAATAAAGTAATAAAGGGCTGTCCAGTTGGTGTTCTCATGTTGCGCTGCGTGGAGTTACACGATGGCTCGCCTCCTGCCAAAAATGTGCTGAGCTCTGAAAGCTGGTATTACTTAAGAGTCGAATTTCAGCGAGTGCTCCACAGTGACCTTCCGTCTAAAAAACTAAAAAAAGAGAGAGAGAGAGAGAAAGAAAGAGAGATTAAGTTGGGTTTAAAGCCTCGGAAGTCTTCAAGTCCATTCTCCACATCTTTAAAATCCCATTAAGTGTCACTGTAGCAGAGAGCCCTGACTAGAGAAAGAGGAGGAAGACACCGGCACAAACATAACTAATCATGTCTGCTGTTTTTAATGTGTAGCAAAATTTTGTAGTTTTGTATGTTGGTTCAGGGTTGTCGTCATCTGAGGTCCTCAGAAGGGTTGGCATCTTCTCTTTACAGGTGTTTGGTCATCTCAGATCTTCGTATCCAGCCTGAAGCTAAATATGGACATAAAGTTCACATTGTAATTTGTTTATAAATGGGATGCACCATTAGTAGTGTGTAGTCTCATAAACTGACATCTGACTGTATTCATCCAAAAAGTTGTCTTCAATTGTTTTTAACACAATTTTCATAGAAATGTGATACATAAATCGTGAAAAATGTATGCTATAAATAATTATTATATACCTATATATTTATTTATTTAGGAACGGTATACCAAGATAAATGTCTTATTTATATATTCAAGATAAATGTCTTTTTTATTAATAATTTCATTCAACAAGGGTGCACTAAATTAAATAAAAAGCAAAAACGGTATTTAAAAATTTTGAATATTCTGTGTAATCAAAAATTCTGAAATAAAACTATCACCGTTTCCACAAAAATATTAAGCATGCACAACCATTTTCAGCCTTGATAATAATAAGAAATGTTCTACTTTTGTGTACCAAATCAGCATATTAGAATGATTTATGGAGTACTGTGTGACAATTGTAATGCCTGCTAAAAAATTCAGCTTTGCATCACAGGAATATATTACTTTTTAAAATATATTAAAACAATATATGTATTATATATTGTAATAATATTTCACAGTATTTCATTTTTTACTGTATTTTTGATCAAATAAATCTTAAGCATATGAGATGTCTTCTTTCAAAGAACATTTAAAAAAAACTCGTACTGACCCCCAACTATAGAACAATATATATGTCACAAAAAGTATGCTCTCACTGATGTAATCCAATCAGTCTGTCATATTACTGGCAGACCAACTGAATTACATCCTCCTGGTCAAAAGGTTTCATAAATATTTAGTTCATACAAAGGCTAACATTTGATTTAAGTGTAACAGTCCAATGATTGAATTTTTTTGGTTGTAATGTAGCATTCATTTCCGCTACAGCTAAGCTAAACTAAGTTGTAACTTACGCACAGCTGAAGTAGCTGTCCCAGGTTAATAGATGAAGACTTTTACAGAGGGGGAGAGAAAGAGATACAAAGAGAGATGAATTATCATAATGCTTAAGATCAGACTGTTGTGCTCTGTAGTGGAACGTGGAGGGCTCTGGTGAAGGGGGCTGGGGTATAGAGGAATGGGGTCGACCTCAGACAGCAGCCAAGAATGGCAGGAAACAACTTGTAAGCATACACACACACCCCATTCATTCAAAGGCCCATAACAGGCGAGCACTGATTTTATCCAGCAGTGTGTGCGTACAGTAAAATATAGTGTGTGTATGCTGCGGGTTATTAGCCATTTACCTGAGTCACTCTGAACAAAGTCTAGCGCTCTGAGATTTATTGTTTGCCGTGCTATATGCCCCAAGGAAAGCAACAGTTATATATTAATAATCCTCCTGGAGGAAGAGAACATGCTGTGCTTCAGAATCTCAGCGACGGAGCAAACTCTGGCAATTACAGCTGTTTTAAAGTATTGGATTGCCGCCTGACTAAGCTTTGCTGGAGAGGACGCTAATGACTGTGTGCATGCATTCACCAGCTTCCTGCTCTTTGAATGAAGGAGAAATCTTCTTTGGTCGTTCGTCTTTTCTGGCGCATGAGTGCAGGGGGCCAAAGGTTTAATGTTGGGTGTGTTTATTGTTATTGTTGAGGTCTTTGAATGGGTCTGTTCTCTGGCCTCCACTTTCTGAACTATGTTTTGTTTTCCAGAAAACAGATTGCGCAGTCACTTCAACTAGACCTCACTCAGTCCGTAGATAAAAAAAACAAAGTCTGTGTGATGGATTCTTCACTCTTAAAAATAAAGTTGTTCACGATGCCATAGCAGTTCATCTGAAGAACCTTTCTGTTTCACAAAAGGTTATTTGTGGTGAAGGAAGGTTCTTCAGATTATAAAAACGCAAGAAAGAGATGACTAAATGGTTCTTCTATGGCATCGCTTGAAGAACCTTTTGAAGCACCTTTATTTTTAAGAGTGTAATTGTAATTTCTGTCATAAATGGGAACCAATCCAAATGGATCCTATTGGGATCAACTAAGAATCCCATAAGATCTTACTGGATAAACCAAAAGTCCTACGGGAGTTTTAGATTCTTAAATGATTCTTACAGTCCTTACAGAACATTTGTCCAGAAAGGAGTTTTAAAATTTTGAAAGATATTTTTAAATAAATTTTTAGGGGTCACATTTTTTTGAAAGTCAGGATCCTTTTTGATCAGTTATAACAGAAAGCACAACTGGATTCCATCAGGAGCTATCGGTCTCTCTTTTTGTCCTAGTAACCACCCCAAACACCCTAGTAACCATCTTACAGTACATCATCATAGCAACATCCTAGCTATCCGTCCGTCCATCCATCCATCCATCCATCCAGAAAAGTAGAACATTACATAGCAGAGTAAATAAAATAAAGCAGCATAGCAGAAAAATGAAAATATTTATAAAGACAACTGAAAAGATTTCGGTCTATCCGTCTTGTCCTCTTTTTCCTTCTGTCTTTCTTGTATGACATGCTGCGTGTACAAGAACATGCTTGTAAAATAGCCCTTTATCTGATCCATATGTGAGATGTGGAACTGATTTCAGGATCATTTACCAGAAATTATGGTGAAAAAGTCAAATCCATCTCTGCTGTGGCCTGGGTGAGATTATGTCATGATATAAAGGCTGCAGGCGCTCGGCTGTCTGATGAATGGAGAGAGAGAGAGAGAGAGAGAGAGAGAGAGAGCCAAGAACAACAGAGACTCCATCACACACTCGCTCTTGGATGATGCCAGACAGAGAGGGACCGGGGAGCTGGGGACAGACAGAGAGAGAAGGGAATAAACTGTTATTCCTTAAGAAGAAGAAAAAACACAGTCATGCCGGAAAGCTAAAATTACAGTGTTTGCTTCAAAATGCTGTTTATATTTTAACGCAGACATTAATACACAACATAATGTACTGCGAAACACTGAAAGGCAAAACATCATACATTTTATAGACTAAAATATATTGTAAAACTTACATGGCAAATTTTATATTTCTCATAACTATGGTATTTAAGAGGCATTTATCCAATACGCATTAAAGAGAGTGGAAGGAAAGTGTGAGGAGAGGTCAAAACCAGAAGGAGTTGAGTTCAACTTTGGCTTGTAAATGAGTAGTTATTTTTTTAACTTTTTGGATCATATGGAATATATTTTTGCGCTGCTTTCCTGATGAAATTCTGTGTTAGCATGGTATTTTTTTGCTAAATAGTATTAATGCAGTAATCCAGTCCCATTTTTATCAAATCATCAGAGTCAATTAGGATCATTTGGGTAAATCAGACGGTGTTTGGAACACACTTAATCCCAGAGCTGAGGCTGGCCCGAGGCAATGGAAACCAGCCGCTAATCAGTTTTTAGTTCAAGACCCAGCCGGTGGGACTAGTGGTCTGGATACTGGGGTTTGACTGATTGAAATACGGGCGTCACAGACTTCTGAAAAACTACCCTTGAGAAAGGTGACCTTAAAAACTATTCTTAGCTGTTCCAGCTCAACACAAAACCATAATTTCTGTCCTTAAAAACCGCCGTCTTCAAAGGCTGAAAATAAAAGAAATGTTTCTGTAATCAAATGGACTTAACTTATATTGCTGTTTTGTAACTTGAGGTGAGTTTTAACTTTAGTCATCTGCCTGTGAGACAAGAAACAAAACAAAAACCGAAAAGGAACAAAGACATAAAACTGAATCATCCAGTCTCACATTCCTGTTAACAATCTAGAATTTGAAGAATCATCATATGTCACTGTACTAATGGGAGCTTTTTCGTGTTTTTGCCACAGGTTACAGATAGTATCATCTCCAAACAGGCTTTCCACGGTGAGTGTACAATCAGTCATTTCCCTGTGATCAGCATAGTCACAATGACAGCAAACAGCACAATGCTAGAGACACCAGGAACAATGACTCAAATAGACTGTACCAAAACACAGTGCGGTTCTGATAACGGGTTAAAATGTCTTGCGCAACACCAGTAAATATTTTATGATCTGTCTGAATGTGCTGACTGTCTACTGTCTGTCCCTTTCTCAGAAGCAAGAGCCATACCTCATTCATATAATACATCAGGGTCGAAGTTCATGACCACAGTGACACAGCGACCGTCAGCCCACCTGACTCTTAGCAGCATACCAGGTGAGCTTCTGTGTGCGTGTGTGTGTGTGTGTGTGTGTACAGTCCCAGACGAAACTTTGGACATACCCATCTGTTCTTTATTTTTACATTTTAGAGTCAACAACACTGATCAATTTGGCAAAAAAATAAATAATAATAATTAATAATAATTAATAAATATTCTTCTAAAATTAAATAAGTAAAATGAAAAACTCTATTATTAATAAAATAATATAAAAATAAAATAATAAATGTAAATTAAAATTAGTCTGTAGAAATAATTTAACTTGAGCATATAATGTTAAAGCTTATTTTTAATCATTAAGATCAGTCTTAAGCTCTTTGAAAAAAACGTATTTTGTTTAACGCTCATCTTTTACAATCCAACCACTTCCTGATTTATGAAAGTCCTGCCCTGGATTTGTCTTGTGTTCAGTGTTCTTTTATTATCTGTGTACTACAGTATTTTACTATTTGTATTAGTATTATAATGTATGTGGTATTATATTATATTTTGAACAGATTTTAAAAGTCATATAGTGTATTTCATGCAGCACTGTTACTAGTACCGTACATGCACATGCTTTTTGTACCCTCCATTGACTGTTCATGACCCATCCATCCATGGATCCATCCATGAGATCCCGGTGTCAAAAATGCCTGGTAGACAGATGCAAAGAAAAAAAAAATTAGTTAATTAGCAACTGTAAAGTAATATCACTAAATACCCAAAATCTTGTCTGCTCCTTTGAAGTTCGATTATAGTTTCTCGGATCAAAGTCCTGTTTACTGCGTGCGTGCCAGAAAACAAAAAAGAGATTTATTCAGTCACGCATCCCAGAAGGAAATGAAACCAAGTCAAACCAGCTTTGTTTCTGGAGCACAAGTCACAAGTCTGTCAGCTAAACTACAAGGGAGTGTTTTTAGTTTTTTACACATGCACGCATTATTCACAAACCTGTCTGCACAGTGCTTGATGATGGATCACATACACACAATATGAAAGTTGCACGTGCCGTTAACTTCAAAAAGCCGAAACTGTTTAATCCATGAGAACATCTATATTAACTTGGGCTTATACACATCTGTACTTCATGTGTGTATCGCTTTATCAACTTTTGTCAGAAGAACAGCCCTTTTAAAACTTTTTGAAGCAGTAAATCTAAGAGCAGGTCTAGTGTGTTATTGATCTTCTTTGAGGAATGTGTGCTCATTGTGTTTGAGGAACATGCCGCCCGCTCCTCCATGTGATCTACACCTCCCTTCCTCCTCTTTCTCTCTCTGTTCTTCGATTTTTCACTCTGTGACTTCCTCTCCTGTGCAGCCATACCTTCCTGTTCTGGTCTCTCCTGTACTCCTAAGACAATCCACCAATCTTTCATTTCTCGTGAATTATGTGCCTTTCCTTAACTGGCACCTGCTCCTTGTCTTGGAACAATTTTTTTTTTTTTGTCATGAATTATTTGTCTTTTCACAT